>NC_136807.1:3664276-3845000 GCF_951216825.1 Electrona antarctica
TGTGTGGACCCCAGGAAGATTAGCTGCTGCTATGCACCAGCTAATGGGGATCCTAATAAAACTCTAAAACTCTAACACCTACCTGCTCTCGTTTGTGCTGGGTCATGTGGGATTTGAGTTGGAAGTAGGTGGTGAATTTGCGGGCACAGAACTGGCACTGGTAGGAGCTGTCTATGAGCAGCATGTGTTTGGGTTGAGCCGAGGGGTCGTGGTGGTGATGGTGGTGTCCGTTGGGGATGTCTTCACCATGGCTGCTCTCTGCGTGGCCCTGAGGTTCCATCGCCGTCTCCTCGGCTTCCCCGAGGGCCTCTGCTGGAGAATCAGGAGACCAGGAGATGGTTAGGGTTGGAAAAGAACACTGTAAAATGCTCAGGGTTCATTTGACCACATGAACCCAATTCTGTGGCGAACATTCAAAGAAAATAATGCGTATCTACAAGTTCCCAACGCAGATTGACTTGTTTTTACGTTGAGAACTGCGCATTTACGCTATGTTGGCAACACCAGCAGCGTGACGAAGCGCTGAGTCTGTTTTTAAGTGGTGCAACCACTTCGGGTGGGTGTGTGGGTGGGTGGGTGGGTGGCTGGCTGGCTGGGTGCGTCTGAGCACGAAAACAGCATGGTTGTTTTTCACCACCTGTGCGCAACCTAACACACACACAAACACACACACACGCACATATTAACTGTATATATGGTGATTTCAGGTGTGCCAGTACAGTACAGTACAGTAGAGGGAGAGGGACCCCCACACGGTAACTCTGTCATTTCTCAACCGTTTCGGACGCGGGGCGGCTCGCCGGAATCAGGCCGGCACCCTGGGTGCGTTCCTGTGGATCTGGAACTCCCCCCCCCCCCCCCCCGGGGACCCCCACACGGAGTTGCACCACTTACTTCACATGGGTGTGATTTTTATTTCCTTGAAATATTTTCAAGGCTTTTGAAAGCATTTTTAGGCGAGCACCTGGTGTTTCAGCTTCAAAAACATAATAAAATAAAAAAGCTTTTGTTACCTGTTTCCTCCGCCTCTTCTTCTGTCTGTGATTGGCTGCTCTGCTGCTGCTGTGGCCCCTCCTTTTCCTGTTCCCCAGGCTGTAGCTCCTTCCTGTTGGCCTCTTCCTCATTGGATACCACCGGAACCACCTTGACGGTGATTGGCAACCGGGATGGTATGCTGGCCACGCCCAGAGGCCACACCTTCATTAGAAGAACAGTTGTTTAGGGTTCCATTTGTTTAAAAGAAGTTTTCTTCATAATACATTTTTGTTATGCATGCATGTTATGTTTTCTTGTATTTATCAGTTTATCATTTATCAAAAAGTAAGAAATAAAGGCTTTTATTTCACTTTAACATATTTGAAAATATGCCCAACATACACACCCAACCTGGGTTAATGTGGTTAACGTTTTTATATTAAATTGTTAAATTGTGATATAAGCAAACATGAATGTCTAACATACCAGACCATTTACCAAAAGGAGATGTATGTATTTAACCCATTTTGGGCGGGAACCCCTTTTGGTGTTAGCATTATGTTATGCTTTAGCTATTGAAAAATAGCAGATCTACAAGCTCGAGCTTGTAGGTCTGCTATTTTTGAAAAATCGAAGAACGACTGAGATAGAAACATAGCTTTTTTCAGAAAACTGTCAGGATGTAGAAGACATTTTTAGAATCTGATCTCAGGTCAAAATGGGTTAATTCAGTCTGACCAGAAGCAGGGATAAAACGAACCCCTAACAGCCATACACATGTAAATGAATGACCAGCTGAGGGACATTATGGATGGAAACTGGTCAGAACCTTGTGGGTCTGCATGTGCTTCTTGACGTTGGACTTCTGTGCAAAGGCCCGGCCGCACACGATGCACTGGAACGGCTTTTCTCCCGTGTGACTAGAGGAAAAAACCAACATAGTCATTAGGCCTGCCAGGAACATAGAACCCGTAGGCTTACATTAATAGCCTACTGCGCCACACCCGGAAAAAACGTTTTAACAGCGATGTATTATTTAATGCATGTTTTAATACGATCGTATCGATAGCTACCGTTCGTTAGCTCTGTTATGCTTGTGAGCCAGTGGCCGCGGCCATTTTGAAGATGCGCGTGCATCCACTTACATCGCCTGCTCTGTTTTCAGACGGCTGTATCTCCAGAAGCGACATTGGAGGGGTAGATTTGTCCCAGACAAGCGTTTTCAACAGCCTGTAGCAGGCGCTGTGATACTCGCGGTCCACTTTTTCCACCACCGACCGAGAGAACAAGCACCAGCTTCGTCAACACACACGGAATGGTTTCATAGTAAAATGCGATTACGGATATTTGGCTCTTCAAAGTAAGTGTTACGCGCGATAAAACCCTGGCAGTACGCGACGGAGGGATTAATTAATGCTAGCGGTAAATGGGTTTTAACACATTTAGACCTGAGGACAATTCTACAAATGTCTTCTAAATCCTGACAGTTTTCTGAAAAAACCTCTGTTTCTATGTCAGTGGTTCTCAAACTATTTCATGTCAAGCACCCCAAAGATTATATGTAATCGGCCGCCGACCCCCATCTGAAAATATATACAGTAGTTCCAGGGACCTCCCAGAAGCACAGAGTTAAAAGCTTTCTCTGTGAAAGCATGTATTCAAAGATTCGCGCCACATTTTCACGATTTTTCAAAAACAGAAGATCTACAAGCTTGTAGTGCGGTACTCGGTGGCGTGCTATGAGCTTGTAGATCTGCTATTTTTCAATAGCTTAAGTATAACATAATGCTTAAAACACCAAAGGGGGTTCCCGCACCGGAATGGGTTTACTTGTAATAATGAAAAGTAAAAAAAAAAAGTATATATATATATATATATATATATATATATATATATTTACCGTATATAAACGGTATAAAATACAATAGATATAATTTCATGTTAAAAAAAACGTACAGAAAAGTATTAAGTGTTGGATAAAGCTGCAATCGAGGACTCATAAAAAACATCTAATATTTAATGATTTCATCCAATCTGTATGTTAGATAGAATACAATACAATATACAGTAACTAGTGTAACTAGTGCAGTGGTTGGAGGTGGTCTTCCTACTCTTTCATTGCCATACTGTACAGTGGTTGGAGGTGGTCTTCCTACTCTTTCATTGCCATACTGTACAGTGGTTGGAGGTGGTCTTCCTACTCTTTCATTGCCATACTGTACAGTGGTTGGAGGTGGTCTTCCTACTCTTTCATTGCCATACTGTACAGTGGTTGGAGGTGGTCTTCCTACTCTTTCATTGCCATACTGTACAGTGGTTGGAGGTGGTCTTCCTACTCTTTCATTGCCATACTGTACAGTGGTTGGAGGTGGTCTTCCTACTCTTTCATTGCCATACTGTACAGTGGTTGGAGGTGGTCTTCCTACTCTTTCATTGCCATACTGTACAGTGGTTGGAGGTGGTCTTCCTACTCTTTCATTGCCATACTGTACAGTGGTTGGAGGTGGTCTTCCTACTCTTTCATTGCCATACTGTACAGTGGTTGGAGGTGGTCTTCCTACTCTTTCATTGCCATACTGTACAGTGGTTGGAGGTGGTCTTCCTACTCTTTCATTGCCATACTGTTGGGTAGTACTGGTTGACACGTAATACTGCATGAAGCTCATGAAACCTTCCCTGGCTAAGCAGGGAATACCTTTAGCGAAACGGGGATAGACTCCTGCGCTCTGGCTGATGCCGACAATAAGCTTCTCCGATCTACTTTACTACTTGCTTACGGAAGAGTAGATAAAACTTGCGGATTACAGCTTTAACCCATTTTGGGCGGGAACCCCTTTTGGTGTTAGCATTATGTTATGATTTAGCTATTTTTGAAAAATCGAAGAACGACTGACATAGAAACATAGCTTTTTCAGAAAACTGTCAGGATGTAGAAGACATTTATAGAATCTGATCTCAGGTCAGAATGGGTTAATGCACAGACTCTAACTCTCGGGGCGAAACCACTAAAGCCAAATGATGTGGGATGTCGAAGGTCGAAGGTCGCCTCACCTTCTGATATGCTGCTGCAGGTCAAAGTTTTTACAGAAGGTCTTCTCACAGAAATTACACTTCAGCTTGGCTCCCTTTCCCTTCAGCTGTTCTACTGAGGAGTGGAAATAAACACAACACCACATTACTCAAACCACTGCTTCTCAAAGTGGGGTCCGGGGACCCCCACGGGTCCTTGAGTAAGTTCCAGGGGTTCCCCCAGATAAATGAGGAACAGTTAAACCACTCAAGTATTTCCTGATTTATTTTTGAGCTATTCAAGGTCACAATGCGTTGCGATATGATGCTTTGGGAGCTTGTAGATCTGCTATTTTCTAATAATCGTCTCTTATGGGGGTCCCTGGCACAAATTATGGGTCTGTGACCATATACATTTGAGGGTCCCCTCCTGGCTTAATGGCTAATGTGACACATATATACTCCCAAATAGGAGTGCTAGTGTTCAAGTGGACCTTGCTTAAACAGACCTGGGGATCCATCGGGGCCTTTCTTGCCATTCCGCGGTCGCTTGGGGATGATGACCTTCTCAAAGTCGCCCAGCTCTGTCAGACTGGCGGTGATGCTACAGGTCTTGGTCTTGAATTCTTGTTTTCCAGGACTGTAGACAGGAGGGGTGGTGAAGGACTGGCTCTCCACACACTGACTAGAAACCTATGGAAGTCACACTGGCTCAGTAGAGGTTCATGTACACCACTTTTATCAGAGAATCCACTGCAAAAATATCAGCTAGTTCTCCTACAATGCTATTAACATACATTCTACACATCCTCAATATTAAGCATTGATCTTAATACACAAACCAATATCGTTTGAATTTAATCTTAATTATTCATCGAAACTGCATTGAGCCCAAAAGTTTAATACATTTTCAGAAATGTCCAAAACTCTTCAAAAGCTCAGCAAGCGTAGATTGCCTGTAAAGGTAAACCACTTACCACACCAATGCAACTCCAGAGTTGCATTCGTGTGGTTTACCTCAAAAATACCGTTTTGTCCCGACCCGACCCTTTGGTGTGGTTTGGGCTTTACACTACCTGTACAGGCTGGAAGGACTGAAGGCCCATCGTGTGGATCTCTGCGTTGCTGCCACCGGGCATCGGGGGCAGCGTGCTGTAGACCTGCACCATGGAGTTGCTGTGACTGGAGGGGACCTGGGAGGACAGGGACTGCTGGGGCGGCTGCCCAGGGGGCAGGGGGTGGGCCGGGGTCTGACCGGAGGGGAGAGTGTGTGACTGCTGCTGCTGCTGCTGCTGGTGATGAGGGTGGTGGTGGTGGTGATGGTGGTGATGGTGCTGCAGGTACGACACGCCAGCCATGTGCATGCTCAGGTTACTCTGGCAAACACAAGAGAAAGACGCTATTGATTAATGGGATGGATGGATTATTAGGACATTGTTATGCAAGATAGGTGTCTGAAAAACCGGTCTGAAAAGAGCCATTCAGGTATGGTTAATAAAATATCCGTCCCTGGCAGCTATACTTTCAGTATCACTTCCTATGAATCCCATGGTCTATAATGCATGCTAAACATACTTACACTGCATTATACTCTGCTTATAATTATCATTGCGAACACAGTGAGCACTAACTATGAGACCTAGCAGAACATGTCTGTCTGTGTGTGTCACGCTGTAACACCACCCGCCCGCCACCAGAGGGTGCAGCTGTATCACACACAAAACACACACACACACACACACACACACAAACTTAACTTAAAAAAACTTAACTTAAAAAAAAATTAAAGAAAACATTTAAAAAAAAAGAAAATAACAAAGAAAAACTTAACTTAAAAAAACCCCTTAAAAAGTACGTAATTTATTCTAATTGTTGTAATTGCAATTTACGAGCTGCGTTCGCTTCCCGCGTTTGCACGTCTTACTTGTACTATATAGCTACAGTACTAGAGCGGTGCCCGTGTTGTGATGGCATAACAAGTCAGATCCATATGGATATACAGTATAAATGTATTGTAATCTGCTTAGAACTACAGTATATAATTGTATAATGACTTTTAATCTCAAGTATCATCATAATACTTAATTACAGGGTCCCTTTTATTTTGGCCAGGATCATAGAGTATTGCAATTTTCATAGTGGTGCCCTAGCTAGCATATCACACTGTAACGAGGTCTTACCTGTACAGGTGCCTGCATGGAGGCCATAGGCTGCTCTATGGAGGTGAAGAGGTCTTACCTGTACAGGTGCCTGCATGGAGGCCATAGGCTGCTCTATGGAGGTGAAGAGGTCTTACCTGTACAGGTGCCTGCATGGAGGCCATAGGCTGCTCTATGGAGGTGAAGAGGTCTTACCTGTACAGGTGCCTGCATGGAGGCCATAGGCTGCTCTATGGAGGTGAAGGCAGAGATGGCCGACATGAGAACGTCGTCGCTGACCAGTACGTTGCCCTGGACCAGCGTGTGTGTGAGGGGAGAGGGGGGCACGGTGATGTACGTGGATACCTGGGGCTGGAGTGCAGAACAAAAGGAATACAACTTCCATTTTTGGGGTCACAGGATCACAGTTTTACAGGTGTAAAAAAAACATCACACTCGTGTGAAGTGAGGGGCGCTCTTATGATACATCATCATACATCACATTCCGTTCTCAGCCAATCAGCTGAGAACATTCCGTGCTCATACACACAAACACACAAAGCTGGGGCGCTCAAAAAACGGGGGAAAAAGTGGGATCAATTATTTTTCGTGCTCCATCTGTGGTTTCATTTGTGGTTTTATAAAGGGGGAAAGGTACATACATTTGGGGCTCCATTTTCGTCCCCCTTATCCCTAAACTTCTTTGCCTTTTTTTTTTTTTACTATTTTGCAAAACATTTTTGAATAGTTGAAATGGCCAGTCTACAAGCTCACAACGTGTCAATGTAGATTGGCTAGTTGAACTATTCAAAACTGTTTTTCAAAATAGGCAAAGAAGTTTAGGGATAAGGGGTTTAGCGGTGACGAAAATGGAGCCCATACTCTCCAATGTCCATCTAGACCTAGATAGTCGAGTTCGAGTGTCTTCCAGACATGAGGGCATTTTCTATTTGCAATTTCACAGATTCTTGTATTCTCAATGAGGGGATTTCAATGGTCACATGGCCAAATGTGATGGAACTGTTTTTGGTTTGACAATGTTTGATCCGGTTCCCGCCGTATCCTCTGGTTCCGGATCCCAGACCTATTCCTGTCCTCACCTGTCTGCTGGCCGGCGTCTGGGGTCCGGAGGTGATGGAGGGGACGGGGGTGTAGGCGTTGCTGGAGGCCAGGGACACGGTGGACAGGGACGGGGCGTTGGACTGACACTGCTCCCTCTTGTGTGTCATGAAGGCGGTCAAGGAGTTGAACTGTTTCTTACATTTCCCACACAAGAACACGTCCTCGTCATCTGGAGGGTCGACAAAGGGAAGTGGTGGTGAATGCCACAAAAGCAACAAAGTATGGGCAGGAACCTCATATCATTTCTAACTTTTTGTTTAACCGTAACTTTGTTTTTTAATTAACACCATACTTGATCACACTACAGTGTCACACATTAACCCATTTTGGGCGGGAACCCCTTTTGGTGTTTTAAACATTATGTTATAATTTAGCTATTGAAAAATAGCAGATCTACAAGCTCGTAGCGCGCCACCGAGTGGCGCGCTACGAGCTTGTAGGTCTGTTATTTTTGAAAAAATCGTGAAAATGTGGCGCAAATCCTGACAGAAAACTGTCAGGATTTAGAAGACATTTAATACATTTCGACGTCAGGCCTAAATGGTTTAAGCATAGCAGATCTACAAGCTTGAAACGCAGGGCGAATCCTGAAAAGTAACCGTTTGGACATAAAGTATAAGGCTTCCACCCGACAGAGACCATGACAGAGATCCAATGTATTAGAGTCCGGCCGATATACACTGTATAGGCCAGTGGTTCCCAAAGTGGGGTCCGGGGACCCCCAGGGGTAACGGGTCCATTTGGTTCCATTTGTACACTCTCAGAGTTACATTAACTAGTGGTTTTACAATATAAATTGGGGTACCAGAGATAGAAATGCCATTAAATCGGGGATCCGTGGCATAATGCATGTGAAACTGGGGGTCCTTGAAATTAATATGTTTCGGAATCACTGCTAGAGCCGTAGAAATCCTCCCTTATCGGGGTCACTGGCATATGTTTTCAAATGGGGGGTCCGTGGCCTAATAAATGTTGATTTGGGGGTCCTTGACACGGAAAAGTTTGGGAACCCCTGGTATAGGCCGTTCTTTGACCTTTTTGAGGACATCAGTATTGGCAATTATGCAGTCCCACGTACATTTTAACCACTTGTAACCTGTCCTGGAGTCGCTATTAGTGTAGCAAATCTACAAGCAAACAACACCTTGTTAGCCTTTTTATGGCAAGCGTTTTTTTAGATTGTGTACATGTGTGTAATCTCTCTCTGATAATTCCTCTTAACCCATTTTGGGCGGGAACCCCTTTTGGTGTTAGCATTATGTTATGCTTTAGCTATTGAAAAATAGCAGACCTACAAGCTCATAGCGCGCCACCGAGTGGCGCGCTATGAGCTTGTAGGTCTGCTATTTTTGAAAAATCGAAGAACGACTGACATAGAAACATAGCTTTTTCAGAAAACTGTCAGGATGTAGAAGACATTTTTAGAATCTGATCTCAGGTCAAAATGGGATAATCAGTTATTCAGAAGTCAGATTTTAGTAAAGGCATCATGATAACGCTAAAAAATAAAATGTTTATAGTTGGAGCTATATTATGGGCAAGCAAAAATACTGAAATTGTTTTTATTTTATTTCCCCCCCCTGTGCTAATGAATGACACAGCTGTAGTGTACGATGTGTATGGGACGTGTCAACTGAGCATATACCCATTGACTGGATGGTGGAGGTTCCAGATACATTCTGGCTGTTTGGGTCAGGAACTCCTCCTTGGCTGTCCAGCAGAGACTGGACTGCCAGGACGGTCTGGTTGTCCATGCCTGATGAGAGAACATGATGCTGTGAATGAGAAAGCTGCTGATACATAGGCCTGTAACAATTATTGTTACATCGCCGAACCTAATCGCCTAATCACTATTGTTTGAGATAAACGTCATACTCATTTCCATGTTGAAAAATGATTATAGATTTTTCAAATATAGCAAATCTACAAGCTTCATTTGCATATTTTAGTTATTTGTAGGGATGCAAATTATCGATTAACCAGTTCGTTAATAAGCAGCGTTTCTTTTTTTTTTTAAACTGAGAATCTTAATTTCTCTCAACAATGTCAAACAAAAATCTACATTTTGCTAATATACACAAAGAATACAAAAGGCATATCATATTCCTTAATCAAATATTAATTTTGATTTATTTGAGATACAGGGCCAGGCAATGGCATCTTTTATGAGGAATAAAATGAAAGGAAAAGTGCATCTTGTCTGTCATATTATCACATGCAAAAGCAGAGACGTTTCTGTGGCTAATAAGGTGGTGGGGATTTTTTTTAAACCGGCCCACATGTGCGCCTTTTTTGCATAACAATTCATTGCCAACTTAAATGTTAATTTAAGTTTTGGGGCGACTGTGGCTCAGGAGGTAGAGCAGGTCGTCCAATGATCCATGGGTCGGCGGTTCGAATCCCGGCTCCTCCTGTCTACATGTCGTGTAGTGTTCTTGGGCAAGACACTGAACCCCAAATTTCTCCCGATGTGCTGGTTGGTGCCTTGCATGGCTTCCGCCGCAGTCGATGTATGAATGTGTGTGTGAATGGGTGAATGTAATGCACAATCTATGTAAAGCGCCTTGGATAAAGGCGCTATATAAATGCACCATTTACCATTTACCATTTTAATTTAACAGCCCTGCTGATATAATATCCTCCTGTTGTGGTTCTTAACCTTTTGTGAGCTCTGGATCCGGATCCCTAGCCTAGCATACTCTCCAACAATCCTCAAGGACCCTAGCTGTGGCTGTCCCAGAGATGGGTATTCTGTAATATTTCATTTTTTTTGTTTATTTTTCTCAAAATATGTGAATTGTGAATGTATTTTTTTATTTGGATAACAAACTGTATTTTATTTGCATGGTGAGATAGTGCCATCTGCAGTTCTGTGCGTTGTGGTCTGTTGTTTGGGCAGATCTCATGAGACCCCTAATCACCTCATTGCAATCACCTGTTGGGTTACTTTGGACATGGGTTGGGTTACTTCAGAACAAACAATGTACAGAGAGGAGAGGAGCTCTCAGCTCTTCATAATGTCAAGAGTCTCTACAAAATAAAAAATATATAAGTTAAAAAAAGAACAAGTATGTAACTACTACTACTAAAAGAATATGTGCAGAAGGCGCACACGGTATGTTACCTGTTATTTTGTTTGTACAGTTATTGTCAACTGCATCTTGTATTTGTTTGTGACATAGACCTATATGGACAATTCATGGACACTTTAAAAGGACAGCTTGACTGTCAACAAGGACTTTCATAATTCATGTTTATAATTCATTGTGGTTAAAAAATATTGTATTGTGTAATTGTATTTGCTATAGGCTACATAAACAAAGTCCATGTTTATTTAAAATCAAGTACAAAAGCAAAAACATTGCAAAAGTCCAATCTTTTTTTTCCTTATGACAATAGTCTAAGAGCCTAGGAATGAGATGAGACGACGCATTCAGTCATACATGATGTGCTTATATCGTGTTTCATCATAACATCACAACAGATCAGCAGCCAGTCATACATTCCAAGCTCCATGACAACTAGTAGCCAATACTTTTCATATGAACGTATCGCCACACTTCGTTATCTCATAGACAGTTATAGACACTAGACACAGATTATAAATGTAATCAAACGTAATATTAATAATGTTGATAAATAGATTGTTTGGGCATGGATCAAATCAATCTGTTTGTTTTGTTTACAGTAGGAGATGCATCTTTGCCTCATGTCATGTGTGTCATTGCAGCTGTTTGTTTACACAGCGATGCGCAATTATCCACGTGGCTGCGTCCCCCTAATCAGGACCTTCGAGACGT
The DNA here is from genome assembly GCF_951216825.1 of Electrona antarctica. Taxonomy (NCBI): domain Eukaryota; kingdom Metazoa; phylum Chordata; class Actinopteri; order Myctophiformes; family Myctophidae; genus Electrona; species Electrona antarctica. Next base: position 3,675,321 of record NC_136807.1, read on the forward strand.
TTCTAAAATAAAACAATATAAAGTGTAACTTGATGATTGAGAGAGAAACGACCATCAGCATCATCTACCTTCAAGCACTTCGAAGATTGCCTGCGCCATCTTGCAGCTCTGGTCCTGGTAGATGGGCACTCGATTAACACGTCTGTGTTGTTGTCAGTGGTTCTCAAAGTGGGGTCTAGGGACCCCCCAGGGGTCCGTGAAGGGGTTCTTCCAGGGGGCCCTGCAAGATTAGTTCATGTATCATCAAATTCATCATTATTATCATCATCAAAATCTGTTTTAACACCCATTATGTCTCTGGCATCAGATATTTTCAGATGGGGGGGGGGGGTTGGGGTCTGCCTTAAAATTATAATATATATCGGGGTCTGCACTTTGCAGCCAAATGCGTATTAATTTGGAGATCTTTGACATGACATTGTTTGAGGACATATAATATTGTGTTACATATGGATTGGAAATCGACGTCCATGTACAGGTATTTGCTTCTGCAGTCAAACTGCAGTCAACTGTCCACCACTGCATCTGGTATCGATTGATGTGGCCTCCGATAATGACAGCTCGTGATGCACCGGGTAGTTTTGTGCCCTGATTTGAAAATTAATTTAAGTTACGGAAATCCCAATACATTTTCTGAGCTCATTCCGAATATCACATTACAAATAATGATGATGATAATAATAATAATTAATATTACTTTGCTTAATAGCTTAATAGCATTACTTTATGTCGAAGAGTCAAAACCAAATAACAGTACTTTATTAAATTATTGCTCTTGAACAGCTTGGATGAACATCTTGAACATAGACTGTAAAATAAGACATTATGAATATGGACCGACACAGAGTGATCTTGCTAAGAAGTGCTAAATTGTCCAATAAAATCAACTGTTAAAGGTCCAAATAAATACCCAATGCAGTGACTACAGAGCGACGTCACGGCCTCGCTCTCGGCCAATGGCGATGCCCGGATGTGCGCACGTGTCCGTTTCGCGGCAAAAAGGGTTTCGCGCGAAAAACACCCGGGAGTCCTTGTTTACATCGGAGGGGACAATAACAAACAATAGGAGGGCATCTGGGATCCGCACGGCGCTTCGATCGAAGGACGGGGATCATTCCGACACCTGCGGTGCCGAACCGGTGCCGGGCGGCTCCGCGCGGGAGCGGATTGTTGGGGTTCTGGTTAAGTTTTAGTGCCGGAGCGGAGTGCTTCCTTCCAACACAACGAGGCTGGTTGAAGGACCGAGGCTAGTCGTTAGCATGCATGCTAAGTTGCACAACATTTACATCCTGATCTGCTTACATTGTAAAACGCAAAGAACGTCAGTTGTCCCTCCTAAAAGCTATGTTTCCGTTGGGGCGTATGGAGTGGACATCGCGTTACTTTTACTGATGTGTATAGTTGTTCTCGGGTGGTAAAGTTTTAAATTGTCATGATCTTGGATAATTTAACTTACTCCGTCCCACTTGTGAAAATCTATATTCTTGTTTGCTGATCCATGCTATGGATTGTCTGATGTGAGCGTCTGATCAACTATACCAGCGTTTGTTTATAGTAGCACAAGCTAGCTAGCTCTTTCTTTTTCTAGCAGGAGGCCCTTGCGCTTTATTGTATTGATAGAAATGATGGAAACAAAAGATTAGCTAACAGGGTGGCTAGCAGGGTGTTTTGCATTGCATTCTTCATTGATTGTTGGACCAGATAGAAGCAGGGTGTTGATAGCTAGATATCCCAAATGCCATATTTACTGTGCTTTTAGTTTGCAGTCAGCTACAGTTCCTGATTGTTTCACCATCAGGCTGAAGTTGTTTTTAGCTCTTGGCTTTAACATAATGATTATTTGTGCATAAAGAAAATTGCATTATTAACATCCATTTGGACCTTTGCATAGTTATTATTGTTTGCGACAGAACAAGGTGGCATCTGTTCAGAAATAACATTCAGCCACACAATGTTGAACTGCAAGGAACTTTCTTGCAATGTTTGTGGCGTTCCACACATTCCCTGAGCAGATCAAATGCACATAGGTGTTGGTACACAAGCAGACTGTGCCACATCAGCGTGTGACCCTCCCCTGACCAGCACCGGAACCTCTTGCTAAGGGGTCAGAGTCAACACCATCCTGTGTCGCCCTGCGATGTCAGAGACTCTGATAACGGGGCAGACATCTGAGGATCTGCTGGCCGACTTTGAGACGCTGTTGAATGCTGGAAGTATCAACCTGACTGAGGACCACCAGATAGTGATCATCACCACTAGCCCCGCCGGTCATGTTGGGCTCCACCCGACCGTGGCCTCCTCCAGCACGGGGGAGATCCTGCTGTTTGCCACCCCGCAGGGCCCGGCCCATGTGGGGCTTGAGGACAAGAGGCGACCGGCGCTCGGGAGACCTCCGGTGAGCCGGGGAGGATCTGTGGTGAAGGGGAAGTTTAGTATTTGTATGATCCAGCAGGGAGGGACTGAGGAACCAAACGATGGTTATTTTGTGCACTGCCATTTCTAAACTGAAACTAATCATCAGTGTTTATCTGTACGAAGAGCCCTACCAATGGCAGTGTTTTGACAGATAAAGTCAAGTGCAACATAATCAATTTGGAAAAACTTACATTTAACTTATACCCAAACTAAATAAATACATTTTGGTAGAAAATGGAATCATGTTACATCAGTCATCTGATATCGGTCTACATTTATGACACATTTACGATGTATCCCTCAAAAATTGGGCAAGGTTTCAGCCTGATCAGAGCCCTGTTGATGTCTGTAGTAAAACTAAAGTTAAATATTTCAAAAAGTATAAAATGTGTGTGCACTAGGTGGAGGTAATACTGTAGGCTAGTGTACTTTGCCAGTGTGCATACCAAGTTTAACACAGATCAGGCTAGCGATTTGTGAAATTAGCTTTGGAAATTCGCACACAAACTTATTTGAAGCAACAAAATAAAAAATCTAAATCTAAAATATCCAACCTGAACCTACAAGCTGACAACGCTTCGCAATGTGATGCATAGCACGAAAACGTTGAACGCAGAGTTCAAATAATGACGGGTATATTTGGTCAGGCTCTAATCTGTACAATAAGAGCAGCAGCTGTACAAATATTGATTCTAGGGATGTGCAGATGAGACATTTTGGCCGATATCGATATCCGATATTATTAATTGCTGTTATGGCCGATAACCGATATTACCGATGTCGATATAATCATTCTGTATTGAAAAATTATAATAATTTTGTCCATTCTGAAAAATACATGTAACCGGGTATCTGCACTGCAGGCTTAGGCAAGTCAGATTTAACTTAAATACCTTTCATATTTAATATTGTGAGCTTGTAGATCTGTTCAAGCTGTTTCTTTGGGCTTGTTTATCTGTAAAGACAGACCGATTAATCGGTCTGATTGATTAATCGAACCGATGCCGATTAATCTAAACAACTAAAATTGGCCAATACCCGATGTGTTTGCCGATTAATCTCCCATCACTAATTTATCCTAAACCATTTCACTCATTTTTCCTACATTTTCTTCACCGTTTGTATTGTAATTGTAATTTTTCAACTTATCTGTGTCGTTCTTGCATTCTCTCCCCTTTTTGTATTGGGGATTATTACTCAAATGATCTTTTGACAGCTGACCGTTTGCTTTCTTCCAATACTAGGTAAAGAGGAAGTTGGACTTGGACAGCGACCACCAGTATGTTAGCACTGCCCGACCTTCTTCCCTTGGCCGACTACCACCCTCTACACCTGCCCCGCCCAGAGGTACACGATAAACACACTGGTCTATGCCTCTACACCTGCCCCGCCCAGAGGTACACGATAAACACACTGATCTATGCCTCTACACCTGCCCCGCCCAGAGGTACACGATAAACACACTGGTCTATGCCTCTACACCTGCCCTGCCCAGAGGTACACGATAAACACACTGGTCTATGCCTCTACACCTGCCCCGCCCAGAGGTACACGATAAACACTGGTCTATGCCTCTACACCTGCCCCGCCCAGAGGTACACGATAAACACTGGTCTATGCCTCTACACCTGCCCCGCCCAGAGGTACACGATAAACACTGATCTATGCCTCTACACCTGCCCCGCCCAGAGGTACACGATAAACACACTGATCTATGCCTCTACACCTGCCCCACCCAGAGGTACACGATAAACACACTGGTCTATGCCTCTACACCTGCCCCGCCCAGAGGTACACGATAAACACACTGGTCTATGCCTCTACACCTGCCCCACCCAGAGGTACACGATAAACACACTGATCTATGCCTCTACACCTGCCCCACCCAGAGGTACACGATAAACACACTGGTCTATGCCTCTACACCTGCCCCGCCCAGAGGTACACGATAAACACACTGGTCTATGCCTCTACACCTGCCCCACCCAGAGGTACACGATAAACACACTGATCTATGCCTCTACACCTGCCCCACCCAGAGGTACACGATAAACACACTGGTCTATGCCTCTACACCTGCCCCGCCCAGAGGTACACGATAAACACACTGGTCTATGCCTCTACACCTGCCCCACCCAGAGGTACACGATAAACACTCATCTATGCCTCTACACCTGCCCCGCCCAGAGGTACACGATAAACACTCATCTATGCCTCTACACCTGCCCCGCCCAGAGGTACACGATAAACAGACTGATCTATGCCTCTTCAAAGTACAAAAGGAGGTTTCCTCTTCTTTTTCCTACCCTCTCTAGAAATTCTTTGTTGAACAAGGTCCATTGTTCCAGTTGCAAGAAAGGTAGAAAGAGATCTGCCATTATTCGCCTTTTTTAAAAATGTTTATTTTAAAATGGCCGATCTACAAGCTCACAGTGAGTTGCAACGCACAGTGCGTTGTGAACTTGTAGATCAGCTATTTTTGAAGCTCAACCCCATTGTATGTGAACTTCGTGAAGTATAAATTGGCTTTTAAGTGGTTAATGCAGTATTAAATGAAAAATTAGTAATGACTTTGACTGAGGTTCATCAGCCAAGAGACCAGCAGTTATTATGACTCACTCAACACTGTAGAAAAAATACATTTAGTCATAGATCAGAGACTACACATACTGTAATACTACACATACTGTAATACTACACAATGTACAGATCACCCTTTTCAGCAGAAAATACACTATAGCTCCTTGTTGGTAAACAGCAGTACTGCACACAGTGTCAACCCTAATATATATACTCTGTAGTATGTCACTTGCCAAACAACAAATAGCTTGTTGATGGATATTTTTGGCAAGCAACATCCTTTATAAAGTATAAATTAAGCTTAAACACTCACAAACCTCAATAGAAAATGCACTCTTTATTGGTCAACTGCTTTTCATGTTTTTGTTTATGAATGTTTGAATCCCTTCCCATCTTGTCTTCCCCAGTCCCTCGACCTTCGACAGAGAAGTCTCGATATGACACGTCGCTCAACCTGACTACCAAGCGCTTCCTGGACCTGCTGTCCCAGTCCCCAGACGGTGTAGTTGACCTCAACTGGGCCTCGCAAGTCCTGGATGTCCAGAAAAGACGAATCTACGACATCACCAATGTCCTGGAAGGAATCCAGCTCATCGCCAAGAAGTCAAAGAACAACATCCAATGGTTGTGAGTAGAAGACACCGAAACTCGGTTGCAGAATCATTATACCAGTGTAGAATCACATATTGCAAATGGTAAAAACTAAAAAGAAGTGAGGTCGTGGTGACCAACGTGAAGAGGACAGCCACTTGACTCCTCATACACACACACACACAGCTCTGCCTCCAACACGGAGAGATGGGATCGTCTTGGTAAACCATGTCAAAATCTTGGTATAGGTTTTGTCAATTATAGGTAGGGTGTGATTTTCTTTGGTTAAAATAAGTGTTAAAAAGCTATATATTGTGATAGTACTCAATGCTAGAGTGTTTGTTCAGTAACTGGGTTCTCCATGTCTCTCCAGCTTTTTATTAAACAGAAAATGCATTTTCAGGTCGGGATACCAATGTTAGCCAATCGGGATCGAGAATACAGATTAAACAAGTGGAATTGTAAGTGATGACACAAAGAAATGAGCAGACAAAATTGGAAATGGAACACTATAATCATTAATGGCTACTTTCTGCTGGTTGGCTGAAAATGTGTCAAATGTCTCAAAATGTTCTGTTTATTATAGAGCTGGAGAAACAGGGAGACCCCTGTTATTGTTTATTATAGAGCTGGAGAAACAGGGAGACCCCTGTTATTGAACAAACACGAGTCTATAGCAATGATTACTATCAGAATATAGTGATTGCCAGCTTCTCTGTCTAATGGGCGAATATCAACAGACCAATCTTATGATACACCTAAGGACGTATACCTCCCATCACCTTCATTTTAATATCGAAATATGAGTAAGTAAGCCTTGCCGAGTCATGAGGAGCCCATCTCCTGTCTCTGTAGTGTGAGTCATGAGGAGCCCGTCTCCTGTCTCTGTAGTGTGAGTCATGAGGAGCCCATCTCCTGTCTCTGTAGTGTGAGTCATGAGGAGCCCATCTCCTGTCTCTATAGTGAGTCATGAGGAGCCCATCTCCTGTCTCTATAGTGAGTCATGAGGAGCCCATCTCCTGTCTCTATAGTGAGTCATGAGGAGCCCATCTCCTGTCTCTATAGTGAGTCATGAGGAGCCCATCTCCTGTCTCTGTAGTGTGAGTCATGAGGAGCCCATCTCCTGTCTCTGTAGTGTGAGTCATGAGGAGCCCATCTCCTGTCTCTATAGTGTGAGTCATGAGGAGCCCATCTCCTGTCTCTATAGTGTGAGTCATGAGGAGCCCATCTCCTGTCTCTGTAGTGTGAGTCATGAGGAGCCCATCTCCTGTCTCTGTAGTGTGAGTCATGAGGAGCCCATCTCCTGTCTCTGTAGTGTGAGTCATGAGGAGCCCATCTCCTGTCTCTATAGTGAGTCATGAGGAGCCCATCTCCTGTCTCTGTAGTGTGAGTCATGAGGAGCCCATCTCCTGTCTCTATAGTGAGTCATGAGGAGCCCATCTCCTGTCTCTATAGTGTGAGTCATGAGGAGCCCATCTCCTGTCTCTATAGTGTGAGTCATGAGGAGCCCATCTCCTGTCTCTATAGTGTGAGTCATGAGGAGCCCATCTCCTGTCTCTATAGTGAGTCATGAGGAGCCCATCTCCTGTCTCTATAGTGAGTCATGAGGAGCCCATCTCCTGTCTCTATAGTGTGAGTCATGAGGAGCCCATCTCCTGTCTCTATAGTGAGTCATGAGGAGCCCATCTCCTGTCTCTATAGTGTGAGTCATGAGGAGCCCATCTCCTGTCTCTATAGTGAGTCATGAGGAGCCCATCTCCTGTCTCTATAGTGAGTCATGAGGAGCCCATCTCCTGTCTCTGTAGTGTGAGTCATGAGGAGCCCATCTCCTGTCTCTATAGTGAGTCATGAGGAGCCCATCTCCTGTCTCTGTAGTGAGTCATGAGGAGCCCATCTCCTGTCTCTGTAGTGAGTCATGAGGAGCCCATCTCCTGTCTCTATAGTGTGAGTCATGAGGAGCCCATCTCCTGTCTCTGTAGTGTGAGTCATGAGGAGCCCATCTCCTGTCTCTATAGTGTGAGTCATGAGGAGCCCATCTCCTGTCTCTATAGTGAGTCATGAGGAGCCCATCTCCTGTCTCTATAGTGTGAGTCATGAGGAGCCCATCTCCTGTCTCTATAGTGTGAGTCACGAGGAGCCCATCTCCTGTCTCTATAGTGAGTCATGAGGAGCCCATCTCCTGTCTCTGTAGTGAGTCATGAGGAGCCCATCTCCTGTCTCTGTAGTGAGTCATGAGGAGCCCATCTCCTGTCTCTGTAGTGAGTCATGAGGAGCCCATCTCCTGTCTCTATAGTGAGTCATGAGGAGCCCATCTCCTGTCTCTGTAGTGAGTCATGAGGAGCCCATCTCCTGTCTCTGTAGTGAGTCATGAGGAGCCCATCTCCTGTCTCTGTAGTGAGTCATGAGGAGCCCATCTCCTGTCTCTGTAGTGAGTCATGAGGAGCCCATCTCCTGTCTCTGTAGTGTGAGTCATGAGGAGCCCATCTCCTGTCTCTGTAGTGTGAGTCATGAGGAGCCCATCTCCTGTCTCTGTAGTGAGTCATGAGGAGCCCGTCTCCTGTCTCTATAGTGAGTCATGAGGAGCCCGTCTCCTGTCTCTGTAGTGAGTCATGAGGAGCCCATCTCCTGTCTCTATAGTGAGTCATGAGGAGCCCATCTCCTGTCTCTATAGTGAGTCATGAGGAGCCCATCTCCTGTCTCTATAGTGAGTCATGAGGAGCCCATCTCCTGTCTCTGTAGTGAGTCATGAGGAGCCCATCTCCTGTCTCTATAGTGTGAGTCATGAGGAGCCCATCTCCTGTCTCTATAGTGAGTCATGAGGAGCCCATCTCCTGTCTCTATAGTGTGAGTCATGAGGAGCCCATCTCCTGTCTCTATAGTGTGAGTCATGAGGAGCCCATCTCCTGTCTCTATAGTGAGTCATGAGGAGCCCATCTCCTGTCTCTATAGTGTGAGTCATGAGGAGCCCATCTCCTGTCTCTATAGTGAGTCATGAGGAGCCCATCTCCTGTCTCTGTAGTGTGAGTCATGAGGAGCCCATCTCCTGTCTCTATAGTGAGTCATGAGGAGCCCATCTCCTGTCTCTATAGTGAGTCATGAGGAGCCCATCTCCTGTCTCTGTAGTGAGTCATGAGGAGCCCATCTCCTGTCTCTATAGTGTGAGTCATGAGGAGCCCATCTCCTGTCTCTATAGTGTGAGTCATGAGGAGCCCATCTCCTGTCTCTATAGTGAGTCATGAGGAGCCCATCTCCTGTCTCTATAGTGAGTCATGAGGAGCCCATCTCCTGTCTCTGTAGTGTGAGTCATGAGGAGCCCATCTCCTGTCTCTGTAGTGTGAGTCATGAGGAGCCCATCTCCTGTCTCTATAGTGTGTGTCATGAGGAGCCCGTCTCCTGTCTCTATAGTGAGTCATGAGGAGCCCATCTCCTGTCTCTATAGTGAGTCATGAGGAGCCCATCTCCTGTCTCTGTAGTGTGAGTCATGAGGAGCCCATCTCCTGTCTCTATAGTGAGTCATGAGGAGCCCATCTCCTGTCTCTATAGTGAGTCATGAGGAGCCCATCTCCTGTCTCTGTAGTGTGAGTCATGAGGAGCCCATCTCCTGTCTCTATAGTGAGTCATGAGGAGCCCATCTCCTGTCTCTGTAGTGTGAGTCATGAGGAGCCCATCTCCTGTCTCTGTAGTGAGTCATGAGGAGCCCATCTCCTGTCTCTGTAGTGTGTGTCATGAGGAGCCCATCTCCTGTCTCTGTAGTGTGTGTCATGAGGAGCCCATCTCCTGTCTCTGTAGTGTGAGTCATGAGGAGCCCATCTCCTGTCTCTGTAGTGTGAGTCATGAGGAGCCCATCTCCTGTCTCTGTAGTGAGTCATGAGGAGCCCATCTCCTGTCTCTGTAGTGTGAGTCATGAGGAGCCCATCTCCTGTCTCTGTAGTGTGAGTCATGAGGAGCCCATCTCCTGTCTCTATAGTGTGAGTCATGAGGAGCCCATCTCCTGTCTCTGTAGTGTGAGTCATGAGGAGCCCATCTCCTGTCTCTGTAGTGTGAGTCATGAGGAGCCCATCTCCTGTCTCTGTAGTGTGAGTCATGAGGAGCCCATCTCCTGTCTCTGTAGTGTGAGTCATGAGGAGCCCATCTCCTGTCTCTGTAGTGTGAGTCATGAGGAGCCCATCTCCTGTCTCTATAGTGAGTCATCAGGAGCCCATCTCCTGTCTCTGTAGTGAGTCATGAGGAGCCCATCTCCTGTCTCTATAGTGAGTCATGAGGAGCCCATCTCCTGTCTCTATAGTGAGTCATGAGGAGCCCATCTCCTGTCTCTGTAGTGAGTCATGAGGAGCCCATCTCCTGTCTCTGTAGTGTGAGTCATGAGGAGCCCATCTCCTGTCTCTGTAGTGTGAGTCATGAGGAGCCCATCTCCTGTCTCTATAGTGTGAGTCAGGAGCCCATCTCCTGTCTCTATAGTGAGTCATGAGGAGCCCATCTCCTGTCTCTGTAGTGAGTCATGAGGAGCCCATCTCCTGTCTCTATAGTGTGAGTCATGAGGAGCCCATCTCCTGTCTCTATAGTGTGAGTCATGAGGAGCCCATCTCCTGTCTCTGTAGTGTGAGTCAGGAGCCCATCTCCTGTCTCTATAGTGTGAGTCATGAGGAGCCCATCTCCTGTCTCTGTAGTGAGTCATGAGGAGCCCATCTCCTGTCTCTGTAGTGAGTCATGAGGAGCCCATCTCCTGTCTCTGTAGTGAGTCATGAGGAGCCCATCTCCTGTCTCTGTAGTGAGTCATGAGGAGCCCATCTCCTGTCTCTGTAGTGTGAGTCATGAGGAGCCCATCTCCTGTCTCTGTAGTGTGAGTCATGAGGAGCCCATCTCCTGTCTCTATAGTGAGTCATGAGGAGCCCATCTCCTGTCTCTGTAGTGTGAGTCATGAGGAGCCCATCTCCTGTCTCTAGTGAGTCATGAGGAGCCCATCTCCTGTCTCTATAGTGAGTCATGAGGAGCCCATCTCCTGTCTCTGTAGTGTGAGTCATGAGGAGCCCATCTCCTGTCTCTGTAGTGTGAGTCATGAGGAGCCCATCTCCTGTCTCTATAGTGTGAGTCATGAGGAGCCCATCTCCTGTCTCTGTAGTGTGAGTCATGAGGAGCCCATCTCCTGTCTCTATAGTGTGAGTCATGAGGAGCCCATCTCCTGTCTCTGTAGTGTGAGTCATGAGGAGCCCATCTCCTGTCTCTATAGTGAGTCATGAGGAGCCCATCTCCTGTCTCTGTAGTGTGAGTCATGAGGAGCCCATCTCCTGTCTCTATAGTGAGTCATGAGGAGCCCATCTCCTGTCTCTGTAGTGTGAGTCATGAGGAGCCCATCTCCTGTCTCTGTAGTGAGTCATGAGGAGCCCATCTCCTGTCTCTGTAGTGTGAGTCATGAGGAGCCCATCTCCTGTCTCTGTAGTGTGAGTCATGAGGAGCCCATCTCCTGTCTCTGTAGTGAGTCATGAGGAGCCCATCTCCTGTCTCTGTAGTGTGAGTCATGAGGAGCCCATCTCCTGTCTCTGTAGTGAGTCATGAGGAGCCCATCTCCTGTCTCTATAGTGTGAGTCATGAGGAGCCCATCTCCTGTCTCTATAGTGTGAGTCATGAGGAGCCCATCTCCTGTCTCTATAGTGAGTCATGAGGAGCCCATCTCCTGTCTCTGTAGTGTGAGTCATGAGGAGCCCATCTCCTGTCTCTATAGTGTGAGTCATGAGGAGCCCATCTCCTGTCTCTATAGTGAGTCATGAGGAGCCCATCTCCTGTCTCTATAGTGAGTCATGAGGAGCCCATCTCCTGTCTCTATAGTGAGTCATGAGGAGCCCATCTCCTGTCTCTGTAGTGTGAGTCATGAGGAGCCCATCTCCTGTCTCTGTAGTGTGAGTCATGAGGAGCCCATCTCCTGTCTCTGTAGTGTGAGTCATGAGGAGCCCATCTCCTGTCTCTGTAGTGAGTCATGAGGAGCCCATCTCCTGTCTCTATAGTGTGAGTCATGAGGAGCCCATCTCCTGTCTCTATAGTGTGAGTCATGAGGAGCCCATCTCCTGTCTCTATAGTGAGTCATGAGGAGCCCATCTCCTGTCTCTGTAGTGTGAGTCATGAGGAGCCCATCTCCTGTCTCTATAGTGTGAGTCATGAGGAGCCCATCTCCTGTCTCTGTAGTGTGAGTCATGAGGAGCCCATCTCCTGTCTCTGTAGTGTGAGTCATGAGGAGCCCATCTCCTGTCTCTGTAGTGTGAGTCATGAGGAGCCCATCTCCTGTCTCTGTAGTGAGTCATGAGGAGCCCATCTCCTGTCTCTATAGTGAGTCATGAGGAGCCCATCTCCTGTCTCTGTAGTGTGAGTCATGAGGAGCCCATCTCCTGTCTCTAGTGAGTCATGAGGAGCCCATCTCCTGTCTCTATAGTGAGTCATGAGGAGCCCATCTCCTGTCTCTGTAGTGTGAGTCATGAGGAGCCCATCTCCTGTCTCTGTAGTGTGAGTCATGAGGAGCCCATCTCCTGTCTCTATAGTGTGAGTCATGAGGAGCCCATCTCCTGTCTCTGTAGTGTGAGTCATGAGGAGCCCATCTCCTGTCTCTATAGTGTGAGTCATGAGGAGCCCATCTCCTGTCTCTGTAGTGTGAGTCATGAGGAGCCCATCTCCTGTCTCTATAGTGAGTCATGAGGAGCCCATCTCCTGTCTCTGTAGTGTGAGTCATGAGGAGCCCATCTCCTGTCTCTATAGTGAGTCATGAGGAGCCCATCTCCTGTCTCTGTAGTGTGAGTCATGAGGAGCCCATCTCCTGTCTCTAGTGAGTCATGAGGAGCCCATCTCCTGTCTCTATAGTGAGTCATGAGGAGCCCATCTCCTGTCTCTGTAGTGTGAGTCATGAGGAGCCCATCTCCTGTCTCTGTAGTGTGAGTCATGAGGAGCCCATCTCCTGTCTCTATAGTGTGAGTCATGAGGAGCCCATCTCCTGTCTCTGTAGTGTGAGTCATGAGGAGCCCATCTCCTGTCTCTATAGTGTGAGTCATGAGGAGCCCATCTCCTGTCTCTGTAGTGTGAGTCATGAGGAGCCCATCTCCTGTCTCTATAGTGAGTCATGAGGAGCCCATCTCCTGTCTCTGTAGTGTGAGTCATGAGGAGCCCATCTCCTGTCTCTATAGTGAGTCATGAGGAGCCCATCTCCTGTCTCTGTAGTGTGAGTCATGAGGAGCCCATCTCCTGTCTCTGTAGTGAGTCATGAGGAGCCCATCTCCTGTCTCTGTAGTGTGAGTCATGAGGAGCCCATCTCCTGTCTCTGTAGTGTGAGTCATGAGGAGCCCATCTCCTGTCTCTGTAGTGAGTCATGAGGAGCCCATCTCCTGTCTCTGTAGTGTGAGTCATGAGGAGCCCATCTCCTGTCTCTGTAGTGAGTCATGAGGAGCCCATCTCCTGTCTCTATAGTGTGAGTCATGAGGAGCCCATCTCCTGTCTCTATAGTGTGAGTCATGAGGAGCCCATCTCCTGTCTCTATAGTGAGTCATGAGGAGCCCATCTCCTGTCTCTGTAGTGTGAGTCATGAGGAGCCCATCTCCTGTCTCTATAGTGTGAGTCATGAGGAGCCCATCTCCTGTCTCTATAGTGAGTCATGAGGAGCCCATCTCCTGTCTCTATAGTGAGTCATGAGGAGCCCATCTCCTGTCTCTATAGTGAGTCATGAGGAGCCCATCTCCTGTCTCTGTAGTGTGAGTCATGAGGAGCCCATCTCCTGTCTCTGTAGTGTGAGTCATGAGGAGCCCATCTCCTGTCTCTGTAGTGTGAGTCATGAGGAGCCCATCTCCTGTCTCTGTAGTGAGTCATGAGGAGCCCATCTCCTGTCTCTATAGTGTGAGTCATGAGGAGCCCATCTCCTGTCTCTATAGTGTGAGTCATGAGGAGCCCATCTCCTGTCTCTATAGTGAGTCATGAGGAGCCCATCTCCTGTCTCTGTAGTGTGAGTCATGAGGAGCCCATCTCCTGTCTCTATAGTGTGAGTCATGAGGAGCCCATCTCCTGTCTCTGTAGTGTGAGTCATGAGGAGCCCATCTCCTGTCTCTGTAGTGTGAGTCATGAGGAGCCCATCTCCTGTCTCTGTAGTGTGAGTCATGAGGAGCCCATCTCCTGTCTCTGTAGTGAGTCATGAGGAGCCCATCTCCTGTCTCTGTAGTGAGTCATGAGGAGCCCATCTCCTGTCTCTATAGTGAGTCATGAGGAGCCCATCTCCTGTCTCTATAGTGAGTCATGAGGAGCCCATCTCCTGTCTCTGTAGTGTGAGTCATGAGGAGCCCATCTCCTGTCTCTGTAGTGTGAGTCATGAGGAGCCCATCTCCTGTCTCTGTAGTGTGAGTCATGAGGAGCCCATCTCCTGTCTCTGTAGTGTGAGTCATGAGGAGCCCATCTCCTGTCTCTGTAGTGTGAGTTATGAGGAGCCCATCTCCTGTCTCTGTAGTGAGTCATGAGGAGCCCATCTCCTGTCTCTATAGTGTGAGTCATGAGGAGCCCATCTCCTGTCTCTATAGTGAGTCATGAGGAGCCCATCTCCTGTCTCTGTAGTGTGAGTCATGAGGAGCCCATCTCCTGTCTCTGTAGTGTGGTCATGAGGAGCCCATCTCCTGTCTCTGTAGTGTGAGTCATGAGGAGCCCATCTCCTGTCTCTGTAGTGAGTCATGAGGAGCCCATCTCCTGTCTCTGTAGTGTGAGTCATGAGGAGCCCATCTCCTGTCTCTATAGTGTGAGTCATGAGGAGCCCATCTCCTGTCTCTGTAGTGTGAGTCATGAGGAGCCCATCTCCTGTCTCTATAGTGAGTCATGAGGAGCCCATCTCCTGTCTCTGTAGTGTGAGTCATGAGGAGCCCATCTCCTGTCTCTATAGTGAGTCATGAGGAGCCCATCTCCTGTCTCTGTAGTGAGTCATGAGGAGCCCATCTCCTGTCTCTATAGTGAGTCATGAGGAGCCCATCTCCTGTCTCTGTAGTGAGTCATGAGGAGCCCATCTCCTGTCTCTGTAGTGTGAGTCATGAGGAGCCCATCTCCTGTCTCTATAGTGTGAGTCATGAGGAGCCCATCTCCTGTCTCTGTAGTGAGTCATGAGGAGCCCATCTCCTGTCTCTGTAGTGAGTCATGAGGAGCCCATCTCCTGTCTCTGTAGTGTGAGTCATGAGGAGCCCATCTCCTGTCTCTGTAGTGTGAGTCATGAGGAGCCCGTCTCCTGTCTCTGTAGTGTGAGTCATGAGGAGCCCATCTCCTGTCTCTATAGTGTGTGTCATGAGGAGCCCGTCTCCTGTCTCTGTAGTGTGAGTCATGAGGAGCCCATCTCCTGTCTCTATAGTGAGTCATGAGGAGCCCATCTCCTGTCTCTGTAGTGAGTCATGAGGAGCCCATCTCCTGTCTCTGTAGTGTGAGTCATGAGGAGCCCATCTCCTGTCTCTGTAGTGAGAGTCATGAGGAGCCCATCTCCTGTCTCTGTAGTGAGTCATGAGGAGCCCATCTCCTGTCTCTGTAGTGAGTCATGAGGAGCCCATCTCCTGTCTCTATAGTGTGAGTCATGAGGAGCCCATCTCCTGTCTCTGTAGTGAGTCATGAGGAGCCCATCTCCTGTCTCTATAGTGTGAGTCATGAGGAGCCCATCTCCTGTCTCTATAGTGTGAGTCATGAGGAGCCCATCTCCTGTCTCTATAGTGAGTCATGAGGAGCCCATCTCCTGTCTCTATAGTGAGTCATGAGGAGCCCATCTCCTGTCTCTATAGTGAGTTATGAGGAGCCCATCTCCTGTCTCTGTAGTGAGTCATGAGGAGCCCATCTCCTGTCTCTGTAGTGAGTCATGAGGAGCCCATCTCCTGTCTCTGTAGTGTGAGTCATGAGGAGCCCATCTCCTGTCTCTGTAGTGTGAGTCATGAGGAGCCCATCTCCTGTCTCTATAGTGTGAGTCATGAGGAGCCCATCTCCTGTCTCTATAGTGAGTCATGAGGAGCCCATCTCCTGTCTCTGTAGTGAGTCATGAGGAGCCCATCTCCTGTCTCTGTAGTGTGAGTCATGAGGAGCCCATCTCCTGTCTCTGTAGTGTGAGTCATGAGGAGCCCATCTCCTGTCTCTGTAGTGAGTCATGAGGAGCCCATCTCCTGTCTCTATAGTGAGTCATGAGGAGCCCATCTCCTGTCTCTATAGTGTGAGTCATGAGGAGCCCATCTCCTGTCTCTGTAGTGTGAGTCATGAGGAGCCCATCTCCTGTCTCTATAGTGAGTCATGAGGAGCCCATCTCCTGTCTCTATAGTGAGTCATGAGGAGCCCATCTCCTGTCTCTGTAGTGAGTCATGAGGAGCCCATCTCCTGTCTCTATAGTGAGTCATGAGGAGCCCATCTCCTGTCTCTATAGTGAGTCATGAGGAGCCCATCTCCTGTCTCTGTAGTGTGAGTCATGAGGAGCCCATCTCCTGTCTCTGTAGTGAGTCATGAGGAGCCCATCTCCTGTCTCTGTAGTGAGTCATGAGGAGCCCATCTCCTGTCTCTGTAGTGTGAGTCATGAGGAGCCCATCTCCTGTCTCTGTAGTGTGAGTCATGAGGAGCCCATCTCCTGTCTCTGTAGTGTGAGTCATGAGGAGCCCGTCTCCTGTCTCTGTAGTGAGTCATGAGGAGCCCGTCTCCTGTCTCTATAGTGAGTCATGAGGAGCCCATCTCCTGTCTCTATAGTGAGTCATGAGGAGCCCATCTCCTGTCTCTATAGTGAGTCATGAGGAGCCCATCTCCTGTCTCTGTAGTGTGAGTCATGAGGAGCCCATCTCCTGTCTCTATAGTGAGTCATGAGGAGCCCATCTCCTGTCTCTATAGTGAGTCATGAGGAGCCCATCTCCTGTCTCTGTAGTGAGTCATGAGGAGCCCATCTCCTGTCTCTGTAGTGAGTCATTAGGAGCCCATCTCCTGTCTCTGTAGTGTGAGTCATGAGGAGCCCATCTCCTGTCTCTGTAGTGAGTCATGAGGAGCCCATCTCCTGTCTCTATAGTGAGTCATGAGGAGCCCATCTCCTGTCTCTATAGTGAGTCATGAGGAGCCCATCTCCTGTCTCTATAGTGTGAGTCATGAGGAGCCCATCTCCTGTCTCTGTAGTGAGTCATGAGGAGCCCATCTCCTGTCTCTGTAGTGTGAGTCATGAGGAGCCCATCTCCTGTCTCTGTAGTGAGTCATGAGGAGCCCATCTCCTGTCTCTATAGTGTGAGTCATGAGGAGCCCATCTCCTGTCTCTGTAGTGAGTCATGAGGAGCCCATCTCCTGTCTCTGTAGTGTGAGTCATGAGGAGCCCATCTCCTGTCTCTGTAGTGAGTCATGAGGAGCCCATCTCCTGTCTCTATAGTGTGAGTCATGAGGAGCCCATCTCCTGTCTCTGTAGTGTGAGTCATGAGGAGCCCATCTCCTGTCTCTATAGTGTGAGTCATGAGGAGCCCATCTCCTGTCTCTGTAGTGTGAGTCATGAGGAGCCCATCTCCTGTCTCTGTAGTGTGAGTCATGAGGAGCCCATCTCCTGTCTCTATAGTGAGTCATCAGGAGCCCATCTCCTGTCTCTGTAGTGAGTCATGAGGAGCCCATCTCCTGTCTCTGTAGTGTGAGTCATGAGGAGCCCATCTCCTGTCTCTGTAGTGTGAGTCATGAGGAGCCCATCTCCTGTCTCTATAGTGAGTCATCAGGAGCCCATCTCCTGTCTCTGTAGTGAGTCATGAGGAGCCCATCTCCTGTCTCTGTAGTGTGAGTCATGAGGAGCCCATCTCCTGTCTCTATAGTGAGTCATGAGGAGCCCATCTCCTGTCTCTATAGTGAGTCATGAGGAGCCCATCTCCTGTCTCTATAGTGAGTCATGAGGAGCCCATCTCCTGTCTCTATAGTGTGAGTCATGAGGAGCCCATCTCCTGTCTCTATAGTGTGAGTCATGAGGAGCCCATCTCCTGTCTCTGTAGTGTGAGTCATGAGGAGCCCATCTCCTGTCTCTATAGTGAGTCATGAGGAGCCCATCTCCTGTCTCTATAGTGTGAGTCATGAGGAGCCCATCTCCTGTCTCTGTAGTGAGTCATGAGGAGCCCATCTCCTGTCTCTGTAGTGTGAGTCATGAGGAGCCCATCTCCTGTCTCTATAGTGAGTCATGAGGAGCCCATCTCCTGTCTCTGTAGTGAGTCATGAGGAGCCCATCTCCTGTCTCTGTAGTGAGTCATGAGGAGCCCATCTCCTGTCTCTGTAGTGAGTCATGAGGAGCCCATCTCCTGTCTCTGTAGTGTGAGTCATGAGGAGCCCATCTCCTGTCTCTATAGTGTGAGTCATGAGGAGCCCATCTCCTGTCTCTGTAGTGAGTCATGAGGAGCCCATCTCCTGTCTCTATAGTGAGTCATGAGGAGCCCATCTCCTGTCTCTGTAGTGAGTCATGAGGAGCCCGTCTCCTGTCTCTGTAGTGTGAGGCGGCTTAATGTTAACTACTGTTTAGAAGGCATTTGTAGAAGCGGCCTCAGGTCTTAATGGGTTAAGTTACCTGTTGCTATCCACGTCGTGCCTTGTGACACTCAGGGCAGTATTATGCATGTCTTAAGTACCAGGTCTTATGACTTAACTTAAGACCTGGAGGTGTGGTCAATGCTGTTTGGCCACTCAGAATAGCCAAATGGCATTGATCACACCTCCAGGTCTTAAGTTAAGTAATAAGACCTGGTACTTAAGACACGCATAATACTGCCCATAGGGTCTTCACAGAGCACTTCCACCTTTTTCACGGTCAGCTGCTGCAGTGACAGTCCGGCTCACTTCAGACCATTGATTTCCATCCTGCTTCTTTTCTTTCTTTCTCAACAGTATACCTCCAGGTGGTCTTTGGTTGGCCTTTTTCCTTCTGGTGCCCATGACCCATGTCATTGCTATGTTGCAGTCGTCGTCGTGTCTTAATTATTTTCGTGCCATCTACGTTTTATAAACGTAACCCCCCCCCGGGACCTATTTGTGCCATCTACGCGTAGACAACCGTTTACTCTATATATGAACACGCCGTCCGTCTGTTTACCTTTTTAGCATTGCTCCGGCTAGTATGGAGCTCCTCCTTCCCCACGCGATGCGATTTTTAAATCCAGCTCCGTTGAGCCTCCATTATAACAGGCTCTCCTTCAGTCTCTTGAGCAGGCCTCCAACTGTGTTGGTCTTTATCTCAACGAGACGAAAACTGAATACGTAAATATATGCAAATCCAACAATAACCACATTATAAAAACACTTAACAACACTCCTCTGAAACAGGTTGATGACTACAAGTATTTGGGTTCATATATATCTTCCCAAAAGGACTTTCAAACTAGGAAGGGTATGGCCTGGTCAGCCTGCAATGACATGCATAAGATCTGGTCATCCCAGCTTAGTAAGATGTTAAAAGTAAAAATATGACGACCATTGAGCCGATTCTACTCTATGGCTCCGAGACATGGACACTTTCAAAGAAACTAGAGAAAAGGTTGGATGGCACTTACACCCGCCTTCTAATGAGAGCGCAAAATCTGTCTTGGAAGAGCCACCCATCGACTCACTAATCTAATATACGGCAACCTTCCCCGTGTTTCTTCACTAGTCCGATCCAGAAGAACACAGTTTGCAGGCCACTGCTACAGAGCTGTCAATGAGGTTATATCTTCCCTTCTTTTCTGGAGTCCTGCCTCAAAGCAGACCAGAAGTAGAAAACTGTCGTTCCCTGATGTCATCGCTAGGGACACCGGTATCAGTAAGCAGGAACTGGGGATGGCAATGAAGGACCGGGAAGTCTGGCGTGTTATTGTGAAATCCACAATCTCGACCGCGGTCGAAAAATGATAACAGGATTTTCAAAGCGCTGTATCTCCAAAGGTTCGAGAGCTGTCCATGGTGCGCCGCCGCGCACCCGACGATCGTAAATCATTTGTGAGTTTGTACCGCATCGCTGAGAAAATGTAGCTGGTTGTACTGCTGGCTAAAGGCTGTGAGCTAATGTAGCTGGTTGTACTGCTAGCTAAAGGCTGTGAGCTAATGTAGCTGGTTGTACTGCTGGCTAAAGGCTGTGAGCTAATGTAGCTGGTTGTACTGCTGGCTAAAGGCTGTGAGCTAATGTAGCTGGTTGTACTGCTGGCTAAAGGCTGTGAGCTAATGTAGCTGGTTGTACTGCTAGCTAAAGGCTGTGAGCTAATGTAGCTGGTTGTACTGCTAGCTAAAGGCTGTGAGCTAATGTAGCTGGTTGTACTGCTAGCTAAAGGCTGTGAGCTAATGTAGCTGGTTGTACTGCTAGCTAAAGGCTGTGAGCTAATGTAGCTGGTTGTACTGCTAGCTAAAGGCTGTGAGCTAATGTAGCTGGTTGTACTGCAAGCTAAAGGCTGTGAGCTAATGTAGCTGGTTGCACTGCTAGCTAAAGGCTGTGAGCTAATGTAGCTGGTTGCACTGCTAGCTAAAGGCTGTGAGCTAATGTAGCTGGTTGCACTGCTAGCTAAAGGCTGTGAGCTAATGTAGCTGGTTGGACTGCTAGCTAAAGGCTGTGAGCTAATGTAGCTGGTTGTACTGCTAGCTAAAGGCTGTGAGCTAATGTAACTGGTTGTACTGCTAGCAAAAGGCTGTGAGCTAATGTAGCTGGTTGTACTGCTAGCTAAAGGCTGTGAGCTAATGTAGCTGGTTGTACTGCTAGCTAAAGGCTGTGAGCTAATGTAACTGGTTGTACTGCTAGCAAAAGGCTGTGAGCTAATGTAGCTGGTTGTACTGCTAGCTAAAGGCTGTGAGCTAATGTAGCTGGTTGTACTGCTAGCTAAAGGCTGTGAGCTAATGTAGCTGGTTGTACTGCTAGCTAAAGGCTGTGAGCTAATGTAGCTGGTTGTACTGCTAGCTAAAGGCTGTGAGCTAATGTAGCTGGTTGTACTGCTAGCTAAAGGCTGTGAGCTAATGTAGCTGGTTGTACTGCTCGCTAAAGGCTGTGAGCTAATGTAGCTGGTTGCACTGCTGGCTAAAGGCTGTGAGCTAATGTAGCTGGTTGTACTGCTAGCTAAAGGCTGTGAGCTAATGTAGCTGGTTGCACTGCTAGCTAAAGGCTGTGAGCTAATGTAGCTGGTTGGACTGCTAGCTAAAGGCTGTGAGCTAATGTAGCTGGTTGTACTGCTAGCTAAAGGCTGTGAGCTAATGTAACTGGTTGTACTGCTAGCAAAAGGCTGTGAGCTAATGTAGCTGGTTGTACTGCTAGCTAAAGGCTGTGAGCTAATGTAGCTGGTTGTACTGCTAGCTAAAGGCTGTGAGCTAATGTAACTGGTTGTACTGCTAGCAAAAGGCTGTGAGCTAATGTAGCTGGTTGTACTGCTAGCTAAAGGCTGTGAGCTAATGTAGCTGGTTGTACTGCTAGCTAAAGGCTGTGAGCTAATGTAGCTGGTTGTACTGCTAGCTAAAGGCTGTGAGCTAATGTAGCTGGTTGTACTGCTAGCTAAAGGCTGTGAGCTAATGTAGCTGGTTGTACTGCTAGCTAAAGGCTGTGAGCTAATGTAGCTGGTTGTACTGCTCGCTAAAGGCTGTGAGCTAATGTAGCTGGTTGCACTGCTGGCTAAAGGCTGTGAGCTAATGTAGCTGGTTGTACTGCTGGCTAAAGGCTGTGAGCTAATGTAGCTGGTTGTACTGCTAGCTAAAGGCTGTGAGCGAATGTAGCTGGTTGTACTGCTAGCTAAAGGCTGTGAGCTAATGTAGCTGGTTGTACTGCTCGCTAAAGGCTGTGAGCTAATGTAGCTGGTTGTACTGCTAGCTAAAGGCTGTGAGCTAATGTAGCTGGTTGTACTGCTAGCTAAAGGCTGTGAGCTAATGTAGCTGGTTGTACTGCTCGCTAAAGGCTGTGAGCTAATGTAGCTGGTTGTACTGCTGGCTAAAGGCTGTGAGCTAATGTAGCTGGTTGTACTGCTCGCTAAAGGCTGTGAGCTAATGTAGCTGGTTGTACTGCTAGCTAAAGGCTGTGAGCTAATGTAGCTGGTTGTACTGCTAGCTAAAGGCTGTGAGCTAATGTAACTGGTTGTACTGCTAGCTAAAGGCTGTGGGCTAATGTAGCTGGTTCTGCTAGCTAAAGGCTGTGGGCTAATGTAGCTGGTTGTACTGCTAGCTAAAGGCTGTGAGCTAATGTAGCTGGTTGTACTGCTAGCTAAAGGCTGTGAGCTAATGTAGCTGGTTGTACTGCTAGCTAAAGTGAGCTGTGAGCTAATGTAACTGGTTGTACTGCTAGCTAAAGGCTGTGGGCTAATGTAGCTGGTTCTGCTAGCTAAAGGCTGTGGGCTAATGTAGCTGGTTGTACTGCTAGCTAAAGGCTGTGAGCTAATGTAGCTGGTTGTACTGCTAGCTAAAGGCTGTGGGCTAATGTAGCTGGTTCTGCTAGCTAAAGGATGTGGGCTAATGTAGCTGGTTGTACTGCTAGCTAAAGGCTGTGAGCTAATGTAGCTGGTTGTACTGCTAGCTAAAGGCTGTGAGCTAATGTAGCTGGTTGTACTGCTCGCTAAAGGCTGTGAGCTAATGTAGCTGGTTGTACTGCTAGCTAAAGGCTGTGAGCTAATGTAGCTGGTTGTACTGCTAGCTAAAGGCTGTGAGCTAATGTAGCTGGTTGTACTGCTCGCTAAAGGCTGTGAGCTAATGTAGCTGGTTGTACTGCTGGCTAAAGGCTGTGAGCTAATGTAGCTGGTTGTACTGCTCGCTAAATGCTGTGAGCTAATGTAGCTGGTTGTACTGCTAGCTAAAGGCTGTGAGCTAATGTAGCTGGTTGTACTGCTAGCTAAAGGCTGTGAGCTAATGTAACTGGTTGTACTGCTAGCTAAAGGCTGTGGGCTAATGTAGCTGGTTCTGCTAGCTAAAGGCTGTGGGCTAATGTAGCTGGTTGTACTGCTAGCTAAAGGCTGTGAGCTAATGTAGCTGGTTGTACTGCTAGCTAAAGGCTGTGAGCTAATGTAGCTGGTTGTACTGCTAGCTAAAGGCTGTGAGCTAATGTAGCTGGTTGTACTGCTAGCTAAAGGCTGTGAGCTAATGCGAGTGGTGGTGTTCTCCTCCCGGAGGCCCCCACCTTCCTGTTTAACCCGGAAGGGAAACAAGCTCCGTAGAGAGGGAGCAGACCATAGAGTATAAAGAAGGATAGAGACTGATCTGGCGCGAAGCTCCGCCCCCTCCGCTATTCATGTCAGTGGAAGTTGCTCAGTGGCGTTTTGAAGCACCCAGAAGGACCTTCTCAAAACGTCTACTTCCGCATTGGACCACCACATTTTAGTGGTCCAATGCGGAAGTGCAACCGAGCGCTCGATGTTAAAGCCCAGCTGCACGGGGTTCCCCGGTCATAAATCCACGGGTCCGCCTGTAGTCCCTCCTCTTACTACTAGGGCCCAGTGCTTCAACGTTGGAGTGCCTCACTGGCCCCTTGGAGCAGACGGGTGGCATATCGGCAGTGACAGCATGCTAACACTAGATGGCGCTAAAGGAGTTTTAAGTGGTTACAGTAAAGTATGAAGTATAAGTTAACCCATTTTGGACGGGATCCCCTTTTGGTGTTTTAAGCATTATGTTGTACTTTAGCTATTGAAAAATAGCAGATCTACAAGCTCATAGCGCGCCACTGATTGGTGCACTACAAGCTTGTAGGTCTGCTATTTTTGAAAAGTCGTGAAAATGTGGTGCAAATCTTTGAATATATTCAAATCTTTGCTTCCAGGGGGGGTCCCTGGAACAACATATTTTCAGATGGGGGTCGGCGGCCAATTACATACTGTATTTTTGGGGGAACTTGACATGATAATGTTTGAGAACGACTGACATAGAAACATAGGGTTTTTCAGAAAACTGTCAGGATTTTGAAGACATTTGTAGAATCGAAATGGGCCGTTAAATAGTACTGCGGTCCTGTGTTCCTCTGCAGGGGGAACCGCATGGACGGGGCGTCCGCTGCTCGCTATAAGGAAGTGCAGAGAGAGGTGTGTGACCTGACGGACGCCGAGGACCAGCTGGACGATCTCATCGCCAAATGCAACGTCCAGCTGCGGCTGCTCACTGAAGACTCTCAGAACAAGAAATATCCTTTTGCTTTTCAAGGCCATATTTGTGCCTTTTTGCTTTTTAAAGAGAGAGATGGGTCTACCATTCGGTGGTTCCCATCCTTGGATACTGGATCAGGGGAGGGAGGGCTCACTTAGAAATATTGATGGTGTGTTCAGATGTGTGTACCTGTGTGTCTCATTAGTTGTTGCTATACATGTAGCAACATAATTATTAATATTTTTGAATAAGACTTTTCAGGTTAGGTTTTAGAATCTGCCTCGGGTCTAAATGGGTTATTTGTGTATTTTTTAAAAATAGCTGATCTGTACAGTGAGTGTACGAGCTCACAACTTGTTGCGATGCAACATGTGTGGGCTTGTATAGCTGATATTTCTGAAAGGTCATTCTGGATAATTATGTTATGGCTATCATTCAAATTAGTCATTTTGGTCGAGATTGCAGTCCTCTGGAAATCTTGCAGAAGTGGGTGGATTTGAAGTTGCTGTGGGTGTGAATTGACAGTAAAAAAAAAACTGTGGGTCATGCAATTCCCTGGATGTAGCATACCTGACATTTCGACGTATTCCTCAATTGTGATTTTGACAATATTGGAAACAAAACTGGAGAATGTCATTTTGAAACATACTTTCTGCCTTTAAGCCCAACCCCGCTGTCGCTGCCTGTGGCGCTCGAATGGTTGTCTATGTCTCTCTCTGGTGAAAACAAAAGAATATGTCAAAAAGCAAGTGGAAGACCACAAATAACCACACACACATTTCACTCTCCCATTTACATCTGGCTCTTCCCTCTCGCCATTTGTGATTGGCCAGCTATATGTTAATGAGGAGTGTGGTCATTTGTCATAGGCCAGCTGTATGTTAATGAAGTATGGTCTTTTGTGATGCAATGTGAAGTGGCTGAACTGCCTGGTCATTCAGCTAGTTAAGTAGTTTGGGTGCAGTGACACCTAACCTTCACCAGGGGGAGTTCTAACACAGCGCTGCTTGAGACTGAATTCTAGTGTAAGAACATCATTCTTGTCAAAGAATACTGGACACATCTGAATAGCAAAGGTATTGATATTATCATATCTATGGCCAAGTTGCCAACACAGTTTTACACATTTCTTCAGAAGTTTTAACACACACACACACACAGAGAGAAATCAAGAACAGTGGATCTATGCCGTAATTCAGGAAGATACGGTTGAATAAATCTAGATTATATTACGGATAAATGGGAAATATTCAGTAAAGTATATACAAGAGCTCAAAGGGTATACATATTCAGCCAGACAACTCACCCAAAAGTGAAGACGACTCACCCCAAAAGTGCCCAAAAGTGAAGACTGCTCACCGGGGTGAGATGTCTGGTGAGTTGTCCGGACTTTCGGGGTGAGATGTCCGGACAACTCACTTGGAGGTGCGAAAAGGGTGAGTTGTCTTGTTACCTTGTCGAATACAAAGGACAGCAGGTACCCTGCGTTTTTTTTGAAGAAAATGTTTGACTGGACCCACTTTACATCTCAGTGTTACTACATCCACTTCGAAATGTGAGATCTCGCCGGTCTTCTGGCAAGGCCCTTCTGGTTGTTTCTAAGATCACAGATGACCGAGCCTTTCACACTCTAAAAGTTGACTTAAGAATCTTTTCTGTAACGGTTGCATAATCACTTATCCTGTTTGTTTATGTATTTTAGTGTTATATTTCTCTTGTTGCACTGTTTAAACTTTTTTGAACTGCTATTTTTGAACATTTTTGAAAAAGTGTGAGAACTAATGATTTATAGGGCATTTGTAGAATCGGCATAAAGACACAAGATATCCGCCCGATGGCGAGTTTAGTAAAATGGTATATCTGACTTACACAATACTGTGAGCAGTCAGTTACCCCATTTTGGGCGGGAACCCCTTTTGGTGTTAGCATTATGTTATGCTTTAGCTATTGAAAAATAGCAGATCTACAAGCTCATAGCGCGCCACCGAGTGGCGCGCTACGAGCTTGTAGGTCTGCTATTTTTGAAAAATCAAAGAACGACTGACATAGAAACGTAGCTTTTTCAGAAAACTGTCAGGATGTAGAAGACATTTTTAGAATCTGAGGTCAAAATGGGTTAACATGGCTGATGATCTTGTCTGTCCTTAACCTGTGCTGTTCTCACGCTGGGCTATGTGCGCTGCCAGGACCTGAGGAAGTCCTTTGATTCTCCAGACCAGCTAGTCATGGTGATCAGAGCTCCACCAGAGACCCAGATGCAGGTCTCTGAACCCAGCGAGGTACAATAACATGCAGTTATTTTCGGATAATCACAATTATGTGACATATTCGTTACAATCTGTTTCCATGTTTTGGAAAAAAGGTTCCTATATTTAAAATATATATATGTAAAATGTGTATGTGAAGATGTTTAGGAACGGCTCGGGCTGTTAGCCGCGCAAGTTTGTAAACTTTCCTGCTTGGGATGCAGTACTTAGTTTAGACTAGTCATTTGGTTAGACCAGTCATTAGTCCTGCAACTACAACCTATCTCAAACACTCACCCTAACCTCCCACGGGGCAGCACACCTAAACCTAACCTTAACCCATGTCTAACCAATGACTAGTCTAAACTAAGTATGCACCCCCCATTTTGCGGTTATGTTAATTATGCATGTAGTCCAGACGAGAGCGTTAGAGCTCCGGACACCCAGAGAAAGCTGTGTGTATTGTAGGCTAAATGCATATGTGGCATTGTGGCATAATCATTCAGTAGGCAGGCATGGGCATAATCAACTGTAGCTGATTTTTGTCTCCACCAGGCCGAAGGCATGGGGAGAGAGTATGTTTTGCACTCCGTCCGTGTGTGTGTCCGTCCGTCCGTGTGTCCTTCCGTCCGTCCGTTACCAGCTAATCTCCGGCACCGTTAATCCGGTCGATGCCAAACTTTGCACACACACTCCCTGGATGCCAACGATGAACCTCTGCCCCGCATTTTTCAGAACGGCCTGTTATAGCGCCACCATGAGGCAGCTTTTCACATTGTTTACCTAAAACTGCACCGATCTGCGTGAAACGTTGCATGCACACTCCCTAGAGGCCAAGGACAAACCTTTGACCTGCATTTTCCACATCTGCCTTTTATAGCGCCACCAGGAGGCCGAATTTTGTAAAACACATTTTTGGATATTACTCCTCCAGATTCTGTCCAAAAATCTCAGAAATCGTTACACAGTATCTCTATGGTCATGTGCTCAAGTCTGATCTGTCCGATATTTCATATTCCATCCTAATTGGCTATAATTGGCTTTCACAGTTTGCAAGATTGCCCCGTTTTGAACAAAAACCTCAAATCATGAACGCAGCATGCAATTTACGTCAAATCTTTCACACATTTTCTTACTAGGCTGAGGAATATATCCCACCCTTTTCACATTGGCCTGTTATAGCGCCACCAACAGGTTGATTTTTGCAAAACACATTTTTGGAACAAAATGCCTCAAATCATCCAATTGCCATCAAAGGCAAACATATTACTTATTTATATTACTCCTAAACATTTTGCCAAACATCTCACACAGTCCTATCCTCCTGGTGGAGACCTGTGCCCAGAAGGGCACTTTTTCTAGTTTTCTTTCTTTTCATTACAAATCATTACAATTGTAATGATTTTACATCTGGCCTACTAATATTCTCATGTATCCTCTTCTGCCAGAAGTAGGCTACAAAGTATACATAAGCATGAGATTCATCGTTTGCAGATCTTAACCCATTCTGGACATGAAAAATGAGTGACGCGCTACGAGCTTGTAGGTCTGCTATTTTTGAAAAATCGTAAAAATGCGGCACAAATCTTTGAATATATATTCTTTCAGAGCGAACGTTTTTTTTATTTCGACGTCGGGCCTAAATGGGTTAATGCTCCCAACGAGGGGCGGCATGATGCATTGTGAACTTATGAGTTTGACTTTGGAAATGTAATATATATTCGCTGGTGCGCAACACCTCTGAATGTCAGATACTTGCTCGTTTAGATTGATTCCACCTGCTGCGCAGCACAGCGCTAAACATTGATTGCACATAGGCTATACAAAAGTATAAAAAAGAGCAATTAGAAACAGTGAAAATAGGCCGTTTACAGAGGAATATGGACAGTAAACAATGTGTTTATCCTACCTGGGGTCTCTCAATGCAAAGCCGTTTTGAAGTTACACAAAGAATGTTTAATTTCCACCCAAGAAGACAAAGCACTTTGACGAGGTCCATGCGTGCTGTGCAGTGTGCACAGACCTGCCTGAGAGGAACGGACAGACAGGTGGCTGTGCTGCCTATCTTGTATAGCCTATATACTAATCTATTCTACACTACACCATTTCATAGTAACAATAATGTAGAAGATCATCCGTTTTTTTCTTGTCTTTCCAGATTGGTAATCACCATCATTTAGACTATCTGTTCTCCGAAAATAGCTCATCTACAAGCTCACTGCATGGCTGCAGATCGGCTATTTTCGGAGAAGATATTTATAGACATTATTTGCAAATATAAAATAGCTGTGAGTGATACTGGAGGTGGACAAAGTCGTGTCTCCAAACTTTCCCACTCTGGAAGGTGGTTTCAAAATAAGCCGGTTAAGTCCCCAAAAACGCTGTCTCCGTGTGACAGAAAGGGCAGATCGGCCAAATACTTACCCGGGTAACGCAGAATACGTCCTCGTCTGGATGGCCCCTTGGAGAAATGTGACGATATCGAAAAGCGTCATAATAGGCCTATCTCACAGCCTGCTTTCCACGCCCACTTCCGGTAAATAGTGGTGTCATTTAACATTAGCATTTACATGTTTTTTTCTCTGGAGAATCTAAGTACATTTTCTAATGTAAAAATGTGACAGACCAATATTATTATGAAGCAAACAAGATGGTAAATCAGCTCGAACAGATAGAACAAACCTTACCTTGAGAAAACAAAAGTTGTAGACTTCTTAAATTACCTCTGTTAACATGTAGCGTCTATGGAGTGACGTCACGCTATCACCACTAACCCCGAAAGGGGGCGTATTAAGGGGGCGGGGAAATTCTGTGAGATAGGCTTATTGATGCTTGCTTGGTGCATCATTGTTGTGATCTGTGTTGTTGTGTTTTTCAGTCCTTTGCAGTGGATGCAAACTGCAGAGGAAGTGATTGAGTATAAATATGTCCATGGGATAATAGGACATCGCACAATAACTAGATTTGCGTGAAGTCTGTTTGATATTCATCAGATAATATGTAAAAATTAAACGTAGGAAGTGTAGGATTGTCTCGCGTGTGTTTGGACTAGGATTGGGTAAGGAACCGTCCACCAAGAATAAGTTCTACACAGACACAAGTCATTTGTGCACTTTTGTCAACTAAAGTCCCATGTGTATTCTTTACTAATTTGTACACGTGCGTGTGTTAAAGGGCTACCAGATATCGTTGAAGAGTTCCCGTGGTGCCATCGATGTCTTCCTGTGTCCAGAGGACTGCTCTGATGTTTGCAGTCCTGTGGTTGGAACCAGTCCCTCCAAACCCAATTCTGACCCCACGCTGGCCCCTCCATCCTCTGACCAATTAAATTCCAGAACCCCTCCATCAGCCCAGGAAGTGAGGTCATCATCACCAGCATCGACGACGTCGACCGCGACGGCGGCCTCCCAGCAGGACTCGTCTTCGCTCGTCTTAGGTGGTGAGACAGGTACTCTTCTATTTCTTTACTGCCCATTCAGCTCGTCTTAGGTGGTGAGACAGGTACTCTTCTATTTCTTTACTGCCCATTCAGCTCGTCTTAGGTGGTGAGACAGGTACTTTTCTATTTCTTTACTGCCCATTCAGCTCGTCTTAGGTGGTGAGACAGGTAGGTGGTGAGACAGGTACTCTTCTATTTCTTTACTGCCCATTCAGCTCGTCTTAGGTGGTGAGACAGGTACTCTTCTATTTCTTTACTGCCCATTCAGCTCGTCTTAGGTGGTGAGACAGGTACTCTTCTATTTCAGTACTGCCCATTCAGCTCGTCTTAGGTGGTGAGACAGGTACTTTTCTATTTCTTTACTGCCCATTCAGCTCGTCTTAGGTGGTGAGACAGGTAGGTGGTGAGACAGGTACTCTTCTATTTCAGTACTGCCCATTCAGCTCGTCTTAGGTGGTGAGACAGGTACTTTTCTATTTCTTTACTGCCCATTCAGCTCGTCTTAGGTGGTGAGACAGGTACTCTTCTATTTCTTTACTGCCCATTCAGCTCGTCTTAGGTGGTGAGACAGGTACTTTTCTATTTCAGTACTGCCCATTCAGCTCGTCTTAGGTGGTGAGACAGGTACTTTTCTATTTCTTTACTGCCCATTCAGCTCGTCTTAGGTGGTGAGACAGGTACTCTTCTATTTCTTTACTGCCCATTCAGCTCGTCTTAGGTGGTGAGACAGGTACTCTTCTATTTCAGTACTGCCCATTCAGCTCGTCTTAGGTGGTGAGACAGGTACTTTTCTATTTCTTTACTGCCCATTCAGCTCGTCTTAGGTGGTGAGACAGGTACTCTTCTATTTCTTTACTGCCCATTCAGCTCGTCTTAGGTGGTGAGACAGGTACTTTTCTATTTCAGTACTGCCCGTTCAGCTCGTCTTAGGTGGTGAGACAGGTACTCTTCTATTTCTTTACTGCCCATTCAGCTCGTCTTAGGTGGTGAGACAGGTACTCTTCTATTTCTTTACTGCCCATTCAGCTCGTCTTAGGTGGTGAGACAGGTACCTTTCTATTTTTTTACTGCCCATTCAGCTCGTCTTAGGTGGTGAGACAGGTACTCTTCTATTTCTTTACTGCCCGTTCATCATAGAATCCATGTTAGTGTTTGTTTTTGCTCAGTTCTGATGATCAGCTGAAACTTAGACACGTCTGAAAACCTGAGGTCTTCAGCAGTGGCATTAAATGATGGAACAAGCTACCTCTCCATATCAAATTGGCCCCCACTTTTAAATCCCGCTTTGTTTCATTTTTATTTCCATCCAGTTTGAGTTTCTGCATCGATTCGCTGGCTCTTGATGACCGTTTCTTTTGTTTTTTATTTCTCTTGGTGGTTTTATGTTTTATTTTCTTGTGCAACACTTAACCGTTTGTAAAATGTGTTCTGTAAATAAGTGGATTGGTTTTACTTGATGGGATTCACACAGTCTTTAAAATGTAAAACCCACGGCAGATTTCTGGGTCTGATGCAAATCCTGATTCCTAAAGTGCTCACCAATAGTTTGTCAAACCTTATGAGAACATTATTCTTTTTTTTACTTATAAGCAAACAAATACAAATCAGTTTTTGATACAG
Source organism: Electrona antarctica (assembly GCF_951216825.1). NCBI lineage: Eukaryota > Metazoa > Chordata > Actinopteri > Myctophiformes > Myctophidae > Electrona > Electrona antarctica. Next base: position 3,706,233 of record NC_136807.1, read on the forward strand.
AAAAAATAAACACAAACTCATGTTCAAAAATAGTCAATCTGCAAGCTTGTAGTTTGTCTGTTTATTTATTTTTTAATTAAACTGCCGGACAACTCTCCCACCGGGGAGTCTTGAGGAATAGTCTCTTACAATATAGCTGAGTGAAGATTCTTATAGATATACAGAGAAAGGAATATCCGCACTCTCGAGTAGTTTCTTATGAACTTGGTTTATTTCTTTTTTTAAAGATGTTTTTTTTGCGGCTTACGCCTTTTATTGTTTTTTTTTGAAGGGACAGACAGTAGGCTGACAGGAAACGGGAGAGAGATGGGGGAAGACATGCAGTAAAGGCCGTGTCGGGCTCGGGAGTCGAACCCGCGGCACACTGCGACTGGATTACCAGTCAGGTGCCCAGACGGTTACGCCACCGCCTGGGCATGAACTTGGTTTATTGAGCAAACACAGAAGCAGCAGCAATCTAGAGAAACAGACGCGTTTCGGCACGTCTGCCTTCCTCAGCGTTTGAAACGCTAACTGTTCTCTGTATTATTTCAACCACCCACATTATAGGGGAGCTAGTTCAAATGTCGAGACATATGAGCTGCATAATTGCATATACCGATAGTCAAATAATGGCCCAAGTATGTATTGGTCGTGCTCTAATGTAAACCTAGCCAATGCGATCTTACCAAATTTCAAGTTGAGTATTGCCAGTGGTGGCTGAAACCCTTTTGGTCATGAACAATTCTAAAAATGATGATAAACCTTTCTCTCTCTTCTTTTCTCGCACACACCTGTCCTCAACAGAATCATTTCTGGGAGGTGACCCCTTCTCGAACCTTGGAGAGATGCCAGACTTTGACCTCTCGCCCCTCTCCTCCTCCGACTTCCTTAACGGTGAGGGGCTGGCCCTCCCGTTCGATGGCTTCATTAACCTGTCCCCGCCACACTGCCACGACTATCACTTTGGACTGGAGGAACACGAGGGCATCAGCGAACTGTTTGACTGCGACTTTGGTGACCTAACACAGGTTCTGGAGGAGACCTAGGAGGGCGAAGAGGAGGGTGGATTCCTCCAACCAGCGTTTAAAAAACATTTTTCCTGCAGGCCTCAAGGGAAGGTGAGAAATGGGGATAGTTTGCACCTGACATCAGGAGGAACATGTTGGGTTTCACTCCTCCTTGGTGTGGAAGGATGCTTTGAGATGTTCCCTCAGCCCACCTTGAGAAAGGATGCAGCGGGACGTCACTGCTCCACGAGGGACGTCACTGCTCCACGAGGGACTTCACTGCTCCACGAGGGACTTCACTGCTCCACGAGGGACTTCACTGCTCCACGACTACAAGAACAACCCATCTCCCACGGGAGGCATACTATGGTCCGACGGAGCATTGGTTCGACATCCGTCCGCACCTCGGACTAGCGCCTGCTCCCGTGCTTGCGGTTATGGTTAGGTTAGGGTTTGAGGTGCAGGTTGTCGTGTTTCGGACCAATGACTAGTCGGACCAAACACATGCACTCATCTCCCGCAAGCATCTCTAAACCCCCCGAAATTGTACAGCACAGATCTAGCACTTGATCATTGCCCATTTTTAAAATTTTAGCAAAAGAGTTTAGCTTTAGTATAGCTATTTAATTTATTTATATGAATAATGTTTTTATATTTTGTACTGAGGGAGATTGTTTTTTTGTTTGTGTGCTTTGTGGCGTTTGTGGTGGGTAACTGACTTTTACAGAGTAAAGTCATTAGTGTTATTTCAACTTTAGACTGTACAAATGGAACCAAATGGACTTGTAAGTGTCCATTGAATTCGGGGATAAATTGACACTCTACATGAAATTCTACAGTGTAGAGTGAGCTGGTTTCATAAACACATAAATGTAAGTCTTAAAGATGGTTTAATACATAAGACCAGTGAAATGGTCCTCTGAACTAGGCATAATTCATGTTGATGAAACAGTCTATGAATCCATTCCTCACGTTTCTTGCCCTGGCTTTCCCAAATGCATTTATCAGTTATAATTGACAAGACAGGGTCTAATAGTGTGGATCTCTGACTTCATGTGGCCAGCCTGTGACACCAGTCATCTATGCCATACGTACAGTATCGGACATATGTATGAGCGGTGAATTGGTGTAGCCAGGGGTGCCCAAAAGGTAGATCGCGATCTACCAGTAGATCACAAAGGACAATATTTAATTTAAATGTATAAAAAACATTTTTTGCCATCTGCCACTTGAGTTAAAGGTGACTTGATTGATTGACAAAAGGGGCCTGTATGCTCAAACTCACAATGCAATATTTTGTTTTCAAGAGTGTTGCTGTGCATAAACATCTGTAGCAGTAGCATTACAAATTAAATACAAAGAAAACCCTAACTATTAGATTACCCCCCTCTATTTCCCATTCCAAGTCCATTTGTCCTATACTGTATGTAATGCCAGCGCCGCTATGCTAGTAAAGCCCCCTCAGGTAAACTATTTTCAGTAATGGTGGGTAGATCTTGTTGAGCTGATCATTTTGAAAGTAGCTCGCATGTCATAAAAGTGTGGTCACCCCTGGTGTAGACGAATGGAGTGAAATGATGACAAGTTTGTGCTTTGCAGCATGGAGAGTTTTGATCTCTGACCAATCAATGGAGGACTCTTGCATGTCACACGCATGGTCTGGTTGTGTCGCATTCTAGTCTGTTGTTTGGATAGAGGAGAATGATCTGATGAATCATGAAAAGAAAGGTGTTGTGCACAATTTGATGCATATTGGTCCAGCGGTCTGACAAACACAGACCCTCTTCTAGACCAGGGGTTCTCAGCGTTTTTGGCCGGGGACCCCCGGAAATGCTTTGGCCATGTCTCGCGACCCCCACCCTGCCACCTCCCGAACCCCAATATAAATTGACTGCTACAATAACCTTAATAATAGACACCATAACTAAATACTGAAACCAGATATAATCATTAGGGAAGGTGTATGCATGTACTAAGTGTACTATGTAAACTTTCCAGCCATTCAGTTGAAGAAAAAATAATAAAATAATTTGGGGACCCCCCCAAAATATATATTTTTTTAATGTCGACGTCAGGTGTGAATGGGTTAAAGCCATTTCACAATTGGAGGGCAGTAGCCAGAGGCTATGACTGTTTGCGGGTCCTTGGCATGGAAAAGGTTGGAATCCTCTAACTTATAAAACCCTGACTTGTTAGAGGTCTCTTCAAATAACCTCAAGGTCAATAATATGTTTGCGTTTTCACCAGACACCCAATAATGTAGACAAAACAAAGAAGGCATTGACGTACAGTGGTAGGATTGATGTATGGCAGATGCATGAGACTTGTTTACTGATGCAAGTTCGCAAATTCATTTCCAATGGGAGTCACATGGTTTGACACAACATTTCTGTTGTATGAGGGGGTGGGCCGGGGCAGTCGAAACACAGCTGAAAGCTGTACAACACATGTGTCAAACCATGTGACTTCCATTGGAAATGCATTGGGGCAAGATGTAAACAAACCCTTTGTATACATCTAGCATGCATCAATGTTGTATGCTAGATCGAAAGGTGTGAGTGAAGCCGTAGACTTTATTGTTTACTGACTTTATTGTGACAGCAGTAGTGAAGCAGGGACTTCTACAGATCTGGGATTGTTCTGCATGTGAAACTGATGGTGAATAACTCTTGGTTGGGCATTTCGCCAGTCTCAGGGTAGTCGGAGTACAGTCATCAATCAATGATTTTGATGCAAACTAGGCCACAACCCCCTGTGTGTGGACCCAGGCGACAACCCCCTGTGTGTGTGGACCCAGGCGACAACCCCCTGTGTGTGGACCCAGGCGACAACCCCCTGTGTGTGGACCCAGGCGACAACCCCCTGTGTGTGTGGACCCAGGCGACAACCCCCTGTGTGTGGACCCAGGCGACAACCCCCTGTGTGTGGACCCAGGCGACAACCCCCTGTGTGTGGACCCAGGCGACAACCCCCTGTGTGTGTGTGTGGACCCAGGCGACAACCCCCTGTGTGTGGACCCAGGCGACAACCCCCTGTGTGTGGACCCAGGCGACAACCCCCTGTGTGTGGACCCAGGCGACAACCCCCTGTGTGTGTGTGTGGACCCAGGCGACAACCCCCTGTGTGTGGACCCAGGCGACAACCCCCTGTGTGTGGACCCAGGCGACAACCCCCTGTGTGTGGACCCAGGCGACAACCCCCTGTGTGTGGACCCAGGCGACAACCCCCTGTGTGTGGACCCAGGCGACAACCCCCTGTGTGTGGACCCAGGCGACAACCCCCTGTGTGTGGACCCAGGCGACAACCCCCTGTGTGTGGACCCAGGCGACAACCCCCTGTGTGTGGACCCAGGCGACAACCCCCTGTGTGTGGACCCAGGCGACAACCCCCTGTGTGTGGACCCAGGCGACAACCCCCTGTGTGTGGACCCAGGCGACAACCCCCTGTGTGTGGACCCAGGCGACAACCCCCTGTGTGTGGACCCAGGCGACAACCCCCTGTGTGCGTGCGTCTGTTATCCATAGTTTTAAGGAATGAGGCTGAGGAATCCCATGACGACACGACAACACCGTCATTCCTAACCTTTACTATTCGACTGTATTGTGATGGTTCACTAGAAGCACAACAGCATTCCTTGCTTGTATTCAGGGCAGAGAGGACTTCAGAGAATGCTACATCTTATGCTTAATGTAGCACAACCATATCCATTGTACAACCTCTCAGCGAGTCTCCAATTGATGTGAAGTGTTGTGAGCTTGTAGATCGGATATTTTCACACGACAAAGTATAAATGATAGGCTGACACTGAATTTTCATGGGTGTGGCTAGCGATTCAGGGGCTGGAGCCAGGCTATATACATGAGGCTTAACAGGGGCTGGAGCCAGGCTATATACATGAGGCTTAACAGGGGCTGGAGCCAGGCTATATACATGAGGCTTAACAGGGGCTGGAGCCAGGCTATATACATGAGGCTTAACAGGGGCTGGAGCCAGGCTATATACATGAGGCTTAACAGGGGCTGGAGCCAGGCTATATACATGAGGCTTAACGGAATTTTGGAAAGGGTCAGATCCATGTCCCTTGATGGGGAAATTATGTTCATGCCTTAAATGACCTTAAATCAATGATCATGTTTAGTGTCTTATATTATTCCACCTGCCAGTTACAGTAAATCATGTTATTACATTAGAGTACATGTTTTAAGTTTAGAACATGAACTTGTTTGTGGTTGTTTTCTCTTAGGAAAACTAGTTTGACATCTTAAGCAATAACACGTAGTTTTGATCACGTATTGATTGTACAATGTATACGTCATCAGTTTACTGTCATGTCAACTTCAAGTAGTTTGAAACGTCTCCATCTGAATTCTCTCATTGTTGATGTAGTTAAAGCCTTTTGCTTTATTCCCAGGGTTGGGGTGTGTGTGTGTGTGTGTGTGTAAGATTATGTATTGTTAAACTTAATATTTATTTAATAGGGTTGGGAATTTCACACCAAGGAACATAATGATGGACCCTCTTACAGTGTAGATCCAAATCCAACCCGATTAGGGAGGAATAAAGAAGTAATGGAAGGGTTAAGGGTGTAAATTAGTTTTTGTGCGTGTTTGTTTTTTAAATTTCCATTTTTCAGGATTTGTTCTGCATTTACTTTAGGTATTCATCTTGTTTAATTGTGTACAATATATCAGTTATCATGTATGTGCAGTCTTTGAAATGAAAATCTTTGCCATGACTCTTTCTTGGTGGAATTGTTATTGAAACATCTATACAATCCCATTTGTTTAGTGAATCTTATGAAGAAGTTTTTCGTTAAGCAAAGCAACACAATTGTCCAAAGTCTAAATTAGCCCTGAATATTTATACTTTGTGTGCTAAAAATTACTCAATCTGCTATTTTTGGCATGCAACAAGAAAGTATAAATTTAGCGTTGGACCTGCAAGTTTGTATATAGTCTTTTCTCTGAACATCCACTTAAAATGGTGGCTTTCTGGATACAGGTTTTAATGGTCTAAGAGGTTTATTTTAAAATATATTACATGTAACCTGTTGAAAATGTTCAAGTAATAGTTTTACTGTTTGTTTTTGGCCTCTGATGTAATGTACTTTTCAATGGTGGCTCAGCTAATTGACATTGATTGCTTTGCTCATGTTTATTTTGATATTTCCGTAAGTTGAAAACAGCCTTTTTTCCATGCAGGACAAATGCAGTGCCTTATGGAGGTGGAGGAACTTGGGGAAGGGGTCTCTCTCCTTATGGAGGTGGAGGAACTTGGGGAAGGGGTCTCTCTCCTTATGGAGGTGGAGGAACTTGGGGAAGGGGTCTCTCTCCTTATGGAGGTGGAGGAACTTGGGGAAGGGGTCTCTCTCCTTATGGAGGTGGAGGAACTTGGGGAAGGGGTCTCTCTCCTTATGGAGGTGGAGGAACTTGGGGAAGGGAAGGGGTCTCTCTTGATCTGGGTGGGTTTGTTTCCATTGTGTTTAGCTTCACGGTGATGTTGACCCAAGGTTGGATTCAATGTCTAATGAGTTTCCATGTGATGTGTGCTATTATTTAACCACTTGACCACGCAAAAAAAAAAGTTTTAATTTCTTTAGAAAATATCTGATCTACAAGCTCACAATCATGTCTGTCTGCTATGTTCCAACATTATGGAATGTCTATTATTATTATTTTAATTTACAATGACATGCCCAAAAAAGGTTTTTCTGATTAATTCATGTTTTTTCCCCCAAATTGTTTTGTCACGAGTGCATTCACACCGTGAATTACGCAGCAATGAAGTCACGTCATTTTTATTCGGAACGAGATCGATTTTTCAACATGAATAAAAAGGCCTCAATCTGAATGAATGAGGCATCAATTATATCTATGAAGAGTTTTTATGCAAAATACTCGCCCGACTACGGATAAGCGGTTGAAGATGGATGGAAAATGTGTGGAGGTACTATCTTGGACTACAGTGCAAAGAGATACTGTCAGGGATTAAATACGAATTAGACTTTTACTTCGGATGCAAGAATATAATTTATTTCAAGTTAATTTGAGATACAGCATTTAGCAATTAGGATACAATATCGTAAATATAGAAAATATGATGAATTCAATATGATTACAATAATCAAATGAAATGGAAACAAATTAAAAAATCACAATTTACAATTTGCCTTAGTTGCTAACTTGCTAATCATTTAATCCTACATTCAAATTGTTTTTGTTTTGAGAGATCACAGCAATCAGTCACAGTAACCAGTAACATATAGTAACCAGCAAGTAACATATAGTAACCAGCAAGTAACATATAGTTAAACCATGTTCCAGTGGTTGTTGGAACATGGAGGAACTCAGCGATAGAAGATCAGCACGGCAGCCTCTGTAATTTGCATGGATGCACTCCAACCACTGCCGGTCCCATAGCCATCCCAGTCGAAGGCACTGAAGTCACCGCACTGTATAGGAGCTCTCTCTGGGAAGAATCCTCCTCCACCAATGCAAAACTATCAACATGTAGAAATATGCAACACACACACACACACACACAACTGAGTTCAATGTGACAGTAAAGAGTAATAGGCTATGGTACAAAAACAAGAGCTGAGCACCTCCCGTACCTCCCTTTACTAGATAACTAGAGAATACTCACGTGTTCAATATTGCAGCCAGTAGGTTTGGATCCAGAGCACATGGCCAAGGCTGCACGTTCACCATTGAATACTCTGAAGGAGATGTAGCCTGGTGTTAACTCACCTGAAGGAGAACACAATAAATAAATATGACTTTATATTAATATTATAATAGTAATAATACAGTATTAAACATTGAATAGAATAATATATTACACACATGATGCATTTGTATTAGTAGTAGTGGTCATAGTAGTAGTACATGGTTCTTGATTCTGATATGTGAGATATAACCAGATGGCATACTTGAATAACTTGATATGACAGCACCAATGCTATACTGTAGGTGGCTCATTTGGAATTATTGGCCAGTAATCCTTTCATCATTTTGGGCAACTATTTGTATTTGCTTGTATCTCCCTCTCTGTCTCTTTCTCTGTCTTGCTTTCTTTCTCTCTCTATGTCTAGATGCTGGACCAGGTGAACATCAGCAGAGTGAAGAGTACAGCATGCACACTAAATGTGCAACTTTATTATTGGACATTTATATATGTGGATGATCTTTGTCTGATAAAGATTCATAAATTCATATAGGAGCGAATGGTTGTTCTAATTATAATGAAAGTGAACAGGAGTTTGTACTAGTGTGCGGGCTCTTAATTGTCTTTTCTCAGCCATTTATATTTTTATGTTCCATCATCTACATCTACAAAACTTACGTCTCGCATTGGGCCCATAAAAGTTGCGTACGGTGTCATCATTCCCAAAGTCGTATGTAATAGGGATGGATGGTCCATGGTCAGTTTCGCTGCTGCAACTCCCTGCAGCATATTTTACTGGGTACCGCTTAAGAATGGGAAGAAAAGGGGGTTGAATAAGTATCAGATACGGTAAATAGTTATACACTGTTTTAGCTTACATACCTTATTTATGTTTTAAAACATAAATACTAAAATGTCTTATTAATCTTGTACAATGAATAGTTATTAAAACAAAGGTTTGAAGCGGTAAGATGTTATTCTGATAGGAGCACTTCAGCTACAGTACATATACTGATGTAGTTGCAATGTGACACAATTCAGCCGATCTTACTTGGAAAAGGTTGAAGAGGTTCCCATCAAACCCACTCAAGAACTGATTGGTGGTGTGGTATCGTAGGATAGCGGCGGTCCTCCAGTCTCTCACTGGAGTGATGTTGGGAACGTGCCACACTGCTACATCCCCTGCCTCGATTTCAGAGTAGCCAGGATTCTGTCAAAGAAATATTGGGTGAACAAATACATGAAATGAATGAAATATTGTATAGGCTAATATGTAGAACAGAGAAGATACTGTAAGCTAAATTCAATGTAGGCCTAGTTGCTACAACGATTAGAAGTTTGGCCGCTAAACTCTGCCCACTGCTTTGGAAACAAATCCTATCACAATCCTAATATGAAGAACCGCCATATGGATATAATTTTCACAGAGTCACAGAATATACAGTAGCATCTAAATTCAAATAGTACAAACCTGCTTTGGAAACAAATCATTATCACAATCCTAATATGCATATGTTCATGAGTAAGGTTGGACTGTGGGAATTACACAGACAGTCAAATTAAAGCAATGCTCGCATGCTCTTCTTTCAACTGCACACCAGCCATTAATACTGAGCCATTAATATTGAGGATCAGTCAAAAAGCGACCTACTGTACCTTGAAATCATCAGAGGTAGCTCCCCCTGCTGTTCCGAATGTGTTTCTGTTGGCCCAGTTGCCATCACCGCCTGGCAGGTTGGCATTGTTGCCCTGCTCTGAGGTCCAGCGGTCACCAGATGTACATTTACCATTCATGTTGTTCTCATGAACACTTGCGACCAACGTCCAGCCACCACCTGCAGTTGTCATGTCACAGAAAGTCTGGTATTCCCCACCATCAGCAGTAGTAAGGTGGTAAATGCCATCTGAAGGGTAGAAAATGAACAAACACGAGGCAAATATAAGTCAACCCAAAGTTAGAAGAAGAGAGAATAGAAATAGAAAGGCAGCAGTGAAGCTGCTGTGTCCTATGAATTAATTACTATAGAAATAGAAAGGCAGCAGTGAAGCTGCTGTGTCCTCCTATGAATTAATTACTTCACCTTCATTCACATTCAGTACTTCTTTCAGTTGTTTACAGCTTCGGCTCGTCGCCTCCTCTCCACTCCACGGTCGGGCCACTCCACTCCACTCCACTGCACATGGAAAATCACATTGTGACAGACAGACAGACAGACAGACAGACAGACAGACACTCTCTCTCTCTCTCTCTCTCTCTGTCTCTTGTGAATAAATGAATAACATTATATTCAAAGGAACTCCTATATGAGGGATATCATTATGAATATTGTCTTAATTCTCTCTATCAATGTCTCAATGCTTAATGTTTTGTGTAAAGCACTTTGAATTGCCTTGTTGAACTGTGCTAACTGCTAAATAAACTTGCCTTGCTTTGCCTTACAGGGGTTGCTGACAGTATGACACATACCTGACAATGGGGTGCCTGACACATGGTGCACGGCCGTGCAAGCGAGGAACAGGAAACTCCAAAAGATCATGGCGACTGAGTAATGGAAATAAAAATCCGGCGACCCCAAGGATCAATTAATAGATATAAAATTGATAAAAACGGCGAAAGGCCAATTAATGGATAAAAATAAATTATATCTATTCTGTAATGCTAATTAGAAAGGACTGTAAATATATACCTTCAATAACCCAGCAGGGAGACCAAATACCGTGGTGTATTTACCTTAAAAATGAGTGATTAGCCCTTTAAATCTTGAATGACAGCCACGGTACCATAAAAAAAAAAAAGGATACCTTAAAAACGAATTGGAGACAGACGAAATAAAGTTCTGAGAGGAAGTTTAAAGTTTTAACTGTAATTTTTAGTAGGTAATAAAGTCTATTTACATAGAGAATGTGCTACATGGTTCAGATAATAATAATAATAGTACAATACATCACTATAATTTAGAGTATTCAATTGTTCCAATATGGATCCGAACTGAACCCTTCACAGTATCTTCCTGGCTTATACTGCATCTGACGTCAGTTGTTGATTAACGTTCATTGGCTGGTAAATAGTTCATTTCCGCAATATCCCACGGTGGCGCTGGTTGTCGAGCGCTCATTGGACCAGCACATGGATGATGAGACTGGTATCGTGACATCTTCCTTGGTTCCGTCATTGAGGGCCATAGACCGGGAAAGCACAGAGGCTGGCGTTGCTATGGCAACCTGAAGATAACATTCTTTCCCTGCTAGCTGTAACCTTTCGACAGAGAGAAATACTCCTATCTACTTTCGCACTAGGCACCAAGGTCAAATACATGTCTCAAATCAAAATAGGCCTCTCAGTATGCGAGTTAACTTGCCTGGGGACAGACAGTATGGAGACCGATTAAGGAGTAAACAAGATATAAGATATTAAATCTGAATGTGGCGTCAGGAAATCCATAATATAAATATGATAAAATAATATAAAGGATAATATAGGGCTGAGATGATTAGGCACGTGGATGGTGACATGACATAAATAGGATAAGGAGAACAACCCGGAGTAAACAGGCAGTAGGCTAAGAGTAAAATTATGATAAAAGGGCAAGATGACCAAATATGACCTATATGGAACACGGTCTGGGCCAAAGTTCTATCTGAGTTGACCAACAGAATATGATGGAGTGGCCAACTTGACATGACGTGTAAACAACATGTCAGAATGTATCTAACACTGAGGAGAAGGTAAGAATAACAATAGTTAAGGATAAGAAAAGGCCGCACACACGTAGCCACGATGCTGTATATTTATTGAGAAGAAACCAACGTTTCGACCTTTCGGCCTTCTTCAGGGAATAAACAAGCCAGAGGACAAACACACACTTATATAGGAGCAAAAACAGGTGGACTCAACACAGGTAGAGGGGAATGGGTTTGAAAAGGGTTGCAAACATTAAGCTCTACCAACTGTCACAGGAAAACTCAATGTTAAGGCCATTAGGGGCAAGGGTGTTGAGGGTTGATATCCAGTAGGATTCTCTCTTCAGCAGTGCTTTGTCATGATCACCCCCTCTTCTGTTGGCAGGGACCTTTCCGATGCCTATATAACGGAGAGCAGAGATATGATGGCTAGCCTCTAAAAAGTGTGTAGCAATAGGAGAAGTAAGATTTTTACATCTAATGGCACTGCGGTGCTCACTAATACGGGTCTTAAGGGCACGTGTGGTTTTACCCACATAGTATTTGCCACAAGGACAATAGATTATGTATATCACCCCTTGAGTAGTACATGTGATAATACTTTTGATGGGAATGCTTTTACCTGAATGTGGGTGCTTGAAACTTGTGCATTTTACAGTGCTGTTGCACTGGGCACAGGCACCACATTTGTAGTTTCCCTGTGGGATGGGGGTCAAAGTGCGCTGAGACACTACTTTAGGAGGGGGGAGATCTGAGTGGACAAGTGAGTCCCTCAGATTTCTGCCTCGTTTGAACACAACTGGAGGGGGGTCAGTGAAAACATTACACAACTGTGGATCCGTTTGTAGAATGTGCCAATGCCTATAAAGGATAGGCTTAATTGATTCGGCAGTTCTGGAGTACTTAGTGTTATGATATTAGCCCATGCACAGTACATCTTAGTCTATGTACTTGAACTTGAGATACAGTGTACGTGATATGTATTGTGTACTGCCGGTACTGTAGCATACTATATAGATAGGCTACGAGAGACATCTAGGCGACAGCAAGGTCAGCCTTGCTGCAGTAGGCACGTTCTTCTGTCTCATATCTTATTGTCACGTCATTATGATTCAGCACTATATATGTTTCCTGTTTGTGTAATAAACTTTGTGAACCTTAGCGTGATACTGTCTCGTGTCTCGTTAAGGTTCACAAAGTTTTATTACACAAACAGGAAACATATATATTGCTGGATCATAATGACGTGACAATAAGATATGAGACAGAAGAACGTGCCTACTGCAGCAAGGCTGACCTTGCTGTCGCCTAGATGTCTCTCGTAGCCTATCTATAAAGAATGCTACAGTACCGGCAGTACACAATACATATCACGTACACTGTATCTCAAGTTCAAGTACATAGACTAAGATGTACTGTGCATGGGCTAATATCATAACACTTAGTAATGAAAAGGGGGATCGAATTATTATTTGTATTTTTAGGGGCAGTTGTGAAGAGGTCAGCTCTAGATCTATTACTGATCTTGTCAATAGCCCAATTCAGTTTCCGTTCAGTATACCCACGCTCTTTGAACTTGTGGGTCATAGTTTTCACATGTTGCTTGAATAACAATAGCTCATACCACTTTGCTTCCAACCTTAGATTAAATTAAAACGTGCCGTCTATAAAAGTTAAATTAATTCTATTTGAACAGTAACATAAATCACTTTGCTTAAAGGACCACTTCACCACTTTTCAACTTCTCTTCCTATAATTGGTCCTAACTAATGTTCATGATAAAATATCACATTTCTTTCCTACTCAGTCTGTGTCTCATAGGAAGGCTGTGGGCAGTTCAGAAACCCGTCCACCAGTGACATCATCGATGGTGAATCCAAGCTAATAGAAACGGCAGGCTTTCTTTTCCTGAAAAGTTGCAATGCAAAAGTTGAAGCCATCGTTCTCACGATAATACAAATCTAAATATATTTTAACAAATCTTGTTTAAAAAATAATCTGCCTAATGATGATGTCACTGGTGGACGGGTGTCCGAACTGCCCAAAGCTCTCCTACGAGACACAGACTGAGTAGGAAAAAATGGTGGTGTTTTATCATGAACATTAGTGAGGACCAATTATATGAAGAGATGTTGAAAAGTGGTGAAGTGGTCCTTTAACAAATAAGCTGTTAGACAGAATAATCAGCAACCATTTAGATGTGATTCAAATAAGACACATCAGGTAAATCCTGAACGTACCTTCATTGTTAAATCAGAAAGTCAGGACTGCAGCATGCAGTGCTTGCTGGTCTTCTTATACATCTTGATTTGTTTAAGAATGAGGAAGATAAAATGGAATGTGTAGGTGAAGTGCAGGAGAGGGGCTCCCCCACTTCTAAAAATAGGATTGTTGTTTTGCATATGATGAGGGATTGAGGGTGATGAACTGAGACATGGTATCACTGAGAAAATCAGAAATGTACCTGGGGCGACCAATAGGTATGAGGAAATGCACAGCTACACGACTACGCCTCTATTACCTCAGGTGACTGAGTGACTCGAGACGTTTTGTATGTCCCCAAATTACCCCAATGGTCCCTCAGGCCTTCTACTGCCTGGTATGGAAACTGTACTGACCCGCGGCCTGGTATGGAAACTGTACTGACCCGCGGCCTGGTATGGAAACTGTACTGACCCGCGGCCTGGTATGGAAACTGTACTGACCCGCGGCCTGGTATGGAAACTGTACTGACCCGCGGCCTGGTATGGAAACTGTACTGACCCGCGGCCTGGTATGGAAACTGTACTGACCCGCGGCCTGGTATGGAAACTGTACTGACCCGCGGCCTGGTATGGAAACTGTACTGACCCAGTATAGTTTCCATACCAGGCCGCGGGTCAGTACAGTTTCCATACCAGGCCGCGGGTCAGTACAGTTTCCATACCAGGCAGTAGAAGGCCTGAGGGACCATTGGGGTAATTTGGGGACATACAAAACGTCTCGAGTCACTCAGTCACCTGAGGTAATAGAGGCGTAGTCGTGTAGCTGTGCATTTCCTCATACCTATTGGTCGCCCCAGGTCAATTTCTGATTTTCTCAGTGATACCATGTCTCAGTTCATCACCCTCAATCCCTCATCATATGCAAAACAACAATCCTATTTTTAGAAGTGGGGGAGCCCCTCTCCTGCACTTCACCTACACATTCCATTTAGAAGTGGGGGAGCCCCTCTCCTGCACTTCACCTACACATTCCATTTTATCTTCCTCATTCTTAAACAAATCAAGATGTATAAGAAGACCAGCAAGCACTGCATGCTGCAGTCCTGACTTTCTGATTTAACAATGAAGGTACGTTCAGGATTTACCTGATGTGTCTTATTTGAATCACATCTAAATGGTTGCTGATTATTCTGTCTGTTATGATATTAGCCCATGCACAGTACATCTTAGTCTATGTACTTGAACTTGAGATACAGTGTACGTGATATGTATTGTGTACTGCCGGTACTGTAGCATACTTTATAGATAGGCTACGAGAGACATCTAGGCGACAGCAAGGTCAGCCTTGCTGCAGTAGGCACGTTCTTCTGTCTCATATCTTATTGTTACGTCATTATGATCCAGCACTATATATGTTTCCTGTTTGTGTAATAAAACTTTGTGAACCTTAGCGTGATACTGTCTCGTGTCTCGTTAATTTGTTCTCCCGGGTACCCGCCGGCCGCCGCCGCAGTCGCCGTACCAAAGGAATACTTCAACAGGATTGTCACACACCACCCAGCCTGCACACACTACCTGTCTGTCAGAACCAGACGAGGGTCCAGTACTTAGATATTACAACAATTAACCCAGTTTTAACCATTTGTGCCTGTGCACTGCTTGTATGAAAGAAAATACATTTGGGAGAGGGTCACTTATCTTGTTATTATTATCCTGTTATTAGAACAGTGTTCTTTAGAGATAACAAATCCCTACACAGTGCAACTCGCCAGGGTCACGAACAAAAACATTAACATTAAAAAATTGGGCCTTTTTTAATGTCGATTTGGCTTTTTTTAACATTGATTTAGACTCTAAATCAACTCCGTGTGGGGGTCCCCGGGGGGGGGGGGGAGGGGGGGGAGTTTCAGACCCACAGGATAGAGCCCAGGGTGCCGGGCCGGTTCCTGCGAGCCGCCCCGCGTCCGAAACGGTAGAGAAATGACAGAGTTACCATGTGGGGGGCCCACTACTGTACTGTACTGTACTGTACTGTACTGTACTGTACTGTACTGGCACACCCAAAATCATCATATATACAGTTAATATGTGCATTTGCGTTTGGTTGCGCACAGGTGGTGATAAACAACCACGCTGTTTTCGTGCTCAGACCCAGCCAGCCAGCCAGCCAGCAAGCCACACACAGTGCTCAGACCCAGCCAGCCAGCCAGCAAGCCACACACATAGTGCTTAGACCCTGCAGCCAGCCAGCCAGCAAGCCACACACATAGTGCTCAGACCCAGCCAGCCAGCCAGCCAGCAAGCCACACACATAGTGCTCAGACCCAGCCAGCCAGCCAGCAAGCCACACACATAGTGCTCAGACCCAGCCAGCCAGCAATCCACACACATAGTGCTCAGACCCAGCCAGCAACACACATAGCTCCGTAAGGGAGTGGTTGCACCACTCAAAGAAATCTTCAAAAAACTGGTCTGGCCACATTCATTCACCCCATAATCTCAGTGGAAATTGGGGAATATGTTGTGAAATAAAAAGTCAGAAAACTGGAATTTGGGAAAATGCCCACACATCTGTGGTCTCTCTCTCTCTCTCTCTCTCCCCTCTCTGAACAGAACTATAACGACAAGTTGCGATGCGGCCCCTCCCCCTTCACACACACACACACACACACACACGACTTTGTTCCTATAATGTGCGTAGGCTACTGGCACCGTTCCTCATATCACGCAAGAGACGCCACACACCAGTATAGAAGAGAGATAGTCACTTGTGACTTACTCACTTAATGTTGTAACTTGTGGAGGCTATATTGTCTTCCATGAAAAATATTTCGAAGCGATGTTAAACTCTGCATGGCTCATTTCCATGCGTCACAGTCAGGGACCCTGCTGACGATTTGGTGGTCCACTGCCTGGTTACCCTTCTACTGCATATAACAGCGCTGCATGATCTCCTGCAGATCGGTTATTTTGCCGTTTGTGAGGACGCACACATGGGCGCGCGTTATTACGCGGCGGAGCCGCGGAGAAAATTGTTATTATGATAGCCGGCTTGGCTTTTTTGGCACATTTTATGCCCCCCTCAGGGTGCGTATTGTGCGTGCGTGAGAAATGAGAGGTGTGGCGTGGTGCGTGGTAAAAGGTCAAATTGCGTGACTCTCACTCTCAAAGCGTGAGACTTGGCAGCCCTGTAGTTATTACATGGCCAGTGAGATGTATGAAGGCATATGCCTCTCCCCTCCTCTCCTCTCCTCTCTTTTTGAATGAACAGACAAAACACAACATGTTCATTAATGTATTCATATTTAGAAAATGCAGAATCCAATGGCGTCGGTCTGGGCTCTCCACGCCGTTTGCAAAGGTCAATGGTCAGCAAAAAGACTGCCTCTTCTCTTCTCTTCTCTCCCTCCTCTCCTCTCCTCTCTCCCCTCTCTCCACAGAAGTGAAAACAGACAAAACACACCTTTAAAACATGTTCCCTAACCCTATTCTTCGCAAACGAGACATTTTATTCATATTTAGAGTGTCCCGAATTCAATTGGGCCGGTCTCGACTTTCCAGGACGTTTGCAAAGGTCAATGGTCAGCAAAAAGACTGCAACGGTGACCCTTTGGGCCAAATTCTTAAAAAAATGGGGAGATATATATTTTTAAAAATATGTAAGAACCTCCAATATCCATATTCAGGACTTGTCGAATCCAATGGAACCGGTCTCGAATTTCCACAACGTTTGCAAAGGTCAGCCGAAAGACTGCCACAGTGACCTTTGGGCCAAATGCCTTAAAAATGAAGATAGATATTTTTTTAAATATGTAACACCCCCGAATATCCATATTCAGGCCATGGCAAATAAAATGGCGTTGGTCTCGATTTTGTGGGACTCTTACAAGCGTCCGATAAAGGGAACTACACTGCAATGCTAGGCCTCGGGTCAGATTTGAGGTTCCCGAGGTCGCAGAAAAATACCACTCCCCTTCATTTGCATACCACGCACCTTCATTTGCATACCACGCCCCTTCCTTTGCATACCACACCCCTTCATTTGCATAAGCCAATCCCACAAAGTAGCCGAAACACGCCCTTCATTTGCATACCACTCCCTTTCATTTGCATACCACGCACCTTCATTTGCATACCACGCCCCTTTATTTGCATACCACACCCCTTCATTTGCATACCATACCCCTTCATTTGCATAAGCCAATCCCACAAAGTAGCCAAATCACGCCCATCATTTGCATACCACTCCCCTTCATTTGCATACCACGCCCCTTCATTTGCATAAGCCAATCCCACAAAGTAGCCGAACCACGCCCTTCATTTGCATACCACTCCCCTTCATTTGCTTACAACTCCCCTTCATTTGCATACCACGCCCCTTAATTTGCATACCATACCCCTTCATTTGCATAAGCCAATCCCACAAAGTAGCCGAAACACGCCCTTCATTTGCATACCACTCCCCTTCATTTGCATACCACTCCCCTTCATTTGCATACCACGCCCCTTCATTTGCATACCACACCCCTTCATTTGCATAAGCCAATCCCACAAAGTAGCCGAAACACACCCTTAATTTGCATACCACTCCCCTTCATTTGCATATTACGCATCATTTGCATACCACACCCCTTCATTTGCATACCACACCCCTTCATTTCCAAACAAAGTAGGCTGGACGCCACCCACTAATTTGCATAAACCATGCCCACAAAGCAGGCGTGACGCCGCCCACTAATTTGCATGAACCACGCCCACAAATAAGGAGGGACGACGCCCACTAATTTGCATAAACGATGCCCATGAAATTTGCATATGGTTACATAACGAGTAGGCGTGGCCTAATATAATGAGAGGCGTGGCCTAACATTATGAGAGGCGGAGTCATTAACGAGAGTGGGTGGAGTTTGTAACCAATGTGAGGTGTGTGTGTGTGTAGTAGTAGTAGAAGTAATACATACGAGATGATGCCTGATCTTCTGACATCCATATTTGGTTGACTGGATGGCATTGTCCTCACCTGGAGAGAAATGCCCCCGGAAATATGATTATTTATTTATTTATTCATTCATTCATTCATTCATTCATTCATTCATTCATTCATTCATTCATTCATTTGTTTGTTCATTTATTCATTCATTCATTCCCTCCCCCCCGGAAATAAATAAATAAACAATGCTAATCATCCATCCATGTGTGACAATTGTTTGACACACATCATGTCATGTCATGTCATGTCATGTCTGTCTATAGCAAGAGGTGGAGGGGGGGGGGGGGGCGCCAAAGCATATTTTAGACTGATTCAGTATTGACCATATTAAGCCAGGTATCATGGCAGACAGCACTAATAAATAGACAAACGTGAACGGAGCACTGCCAACATAGTACACGCATAGTGGCCATACTGGCATACTCACCATAGCCTGGTCAAGGTTTCCCCCTGCTGGACGTGTCATTTCCAACTATTGCCAGCGCATGGAAACTAGGGGCTACTGATATATACTATTCTCTGCCTATCGGGACATAACTCGGACAGCGCTGAGGCGGGTCTTAAATACATTTCAATTGTACATTTAGTTGACAAAAAGGTAAAGTGTGATTTATTTCGATTTATCCTTAGTCCTTAGTCTTTAGTCCTTGTCTTGACTTTTGACTTGTTGACTAAAAAGTAACTTGACTTCAAAAGGTAAAGTGTGATTTATTTTTGATTTATCCTCAGTCCTTGACTAAAAGGTAAAGTGTGATTTATTTTTGATTTATCCTCAGTCCTTGACTAAAAGGTAAAGAGTGATTTATTTTGATTTATCCTCTGTCCGAGGTCACGAATCTTGACTTGTCACGAACCAGCGTCCTCTCACACCATATGCGACTGCCAGAACCACTGAGCCACCGTGGAATACTCTGAGCCTTAGATTGAGGGTATATTTATCGTCTTGT
The DNA here is from genome assembly GCF_951216825.1 of Electrona antarctica. Lineage (NCBI taxonomy): Eukaryota > Metazoa > Chordata > Actinopteri > Myctophiformes > Myctophidae > Electrona > Electrona antarctica. The sequence continues at coordinate 3,725,710 of NC_136807.1, forward strand.
TTTTTTGCAGGCTAGTACATTTTTCTTTGTTTTTCTAAAAAGTGGATTTTACCAATGCACACGGTGAAATATTGGCATAATGTACGTCTGTATGTTACTATGTGTTTGTTTTGCAAAGGGAAAAGTGTTTTAATGTACTTTTTAGTGACGTTGTGGTAGAGTTTGTTTAACAGTACTTGTGAGGACTCTGCACTCTCTCTCACACACACACCAGGACTGGCAGCTGATTGGCAATTTGCCACTTGTCCCTCATTCAGGGTTGCCAGGTTGTTGTGCTGTGTGTCTAATGCCTGCTGCATTGTGTGTGTGTGAACCGGCTACACTGGCATTTAAACACATTCATATAATATGACAGCATACACACCACACACACAGAGGCAGGCATTGCCTAAAACACATTAAAACACTCAAACATTCCAGGTGACTAAAATTAAAAAAAAAAAAAAAACTATTCAAGGGACTGAAATGAGTTTGCTGCCAAAAACACAACACTGCATGATGTCACCGTCTCCTCCGTTCTTTATTTCCCCAGAGAGCAGACACGGTCCCCACAGGACAGGTACAGGACAGGTCAAAGGGCATGCCGAGGTCAAAGGTCATTCGGTGCCGACAGACAGACAGACAGACAGACAGACAGACAGACAGACAGACAGTCACTTGATTGATTCATTTACAAACACACAAGTTGTGTGTTTGTAAATAATCAGACCCACCATTTCATTAGAGGATGTTCAGGTGGGGGTGAAGAGGCCGGAGGTCAAGAGGTCAACACAATTATACTGTCAGTCTTTTGGGTTTTATTAACCCATTCTGGACGGGAACCCTTTTTGGTGCATTATGTTATACTTTAGAAAAATAGCAGATGGTGGCGCGCTACGAGCTTGTAGGTCTGCTATTTTTGAAAAATCGTGAAAATGCGGCTCAGATCTTTGAGTATATAGATATATAGATGTGTGTGTGTGTGTGTGTGTGGGTGTGTGTGTGTGTGTGTGTGTGTGTGTGTGTGTGTGTGTGTGTGTGTGTGTGTGTGTGTGTGTGTGTGTGTGTGGGTGTGTGTGTGTGTGTGTGTGTGTGTGTGTGTGTGTGTGTGTGTGTGTGCAAATTTAAGATCAGATCATCGACTTTTCTTTCATCTTGTTGATAGTGAGGCAATTACATTTCATATCGGTATTACATTTCATATAATTGACAGTGAAGCAGTACTTTGTGAGTGGATTGCCTATTGTCGATTTCATCTAGTTGACGTTGAATCCGTTTAATTTCACATCGCAGAAGTCATGTGTGTGTGGATGCACAGGACGCCGTTAGAATGGGCAGAATATTTAAACAAAGAGGTGAAAGTTCGGGCGACAGACAGACAGGATCACCTGGGCTGGATGTTCACTGTGGACCCCGTGTCAGCCAGGTAAAACATGTTGTTATTATGGTGGAGCCAGAGGGCCCTATTAAGCAAGACGAAAAACCCATGCGGTAATACAGATTTCGCCCTCGCTCTGCGCCTTTTCGTATTATGGAAGCCGTGGTGAGTGCTCACTCATATGGAATACCACGTTCCTGCATAATTTAGCATTGGGGGAGTGTCCATATGTTAATTATTTTCGCTTTGCGTTATTTGCTATTAAGCCCCTTGACCTAAAAACACTCAGCGCATACCGATTCCGCCTGGGTCTGACCACGTCTTAAAAGCAAAAAGCACTGTTTGATTTTACACTTGAGCGGCTCTGGAGTGCTGCTGGAGTGTTGCCATGTCTGTTTGCTGTTTATTATAATTAAGCGGCTTCTTTTTCTGCAAAGTTGCTTGTAAATATTGGTAGTTGTGGTTGCTTTTCTTGTTTCTAAAGTGCTTATTTGGGCTTTTCTCCTAATGTTGTTTAAACCAGTGATCCTCACACAGCGACATTCCCATGTCAAGGACCCCCAGATTAATGCATTTGCCCAACTAAGCCAGTGACCCCCATGACAGATTTGTGTTTTTAAATGTTTCAATAACATTTTTCAAAAATATTCTTATTGTCACTTTTTTCAAAGATTACTTTTGAAAATAGCAGATCTACCAGCTCACAATGCATCACATTCATTCATTAAAACAATGAACTCTGACTGCAGGGGGATATATATTTATAATGATCATTATAACAATGTGCAAGAAAATATGTAAAAAGAAGGAAGAACTTTATATTTGTGGACAATCAAAATATGCTGGAAATTTTAATGTGGTGTCATTAAAAGGAATCTTGATATGGCAGACTCACTATCTAGAAAATAAAAACATGGCACTTCATTTAAAATAGGTTGTAGACCCCTGTTATATGCGATTCTTTTGGGAGTATGTTTATAGACCTATTTACTTGTTTCTATGAGACATGGCAACAGCAGGAGACGAGCTTTCTGGCTCAAACGTTCAAACGTTGATATTGTAAAGGGTCATATATCGCTCATTTCTCAACCTTTAAAAAAAATTAAAACATCTCCATAATCACTGGGAAGTTAGCTTTCATATGCTGTATCACACCCGACTCAATTCTTCTTCAATAAAATGCTACGAGCGAAGACCATAACATTGGGGCCGCAGCAATACGCATGGCGCACGTATGGCATTTCAACTCATTCCTTCGTCGTGACTCGAATGAAATAAAATAAAATAAACGTTATTTTACTGGTGTTTTTCAATAGAAACAAATAAAGAGCGTGTGTGCAACAGTCAGTGCATATACGTGCATGCACTATAGGCTATATTTCCTCCTTGTCGGGATGGTGAGCTGAGCTCTTCACAGCCCGTTTGTCTTTCATATTATTCTTATAATATTTGATATTATAAACACTCATGGTTCTCTCATTTCTCAACCGTTTTTTAAAATGTAAAAATCCCCATATTCCTTAGGAATCTTGCTTTCATTCGCTGTATGGTACATGGTTCTATTTTTATCGAATTAAACAATATCAAACGAACTTGTATGTTCGGGGGTTAGACGATTCTGGGAACATTACGCATGGATTGCCAATTTGCCAGCCAATGCTGCGTATCTACTCGCAGTTCCATTCCGATCTGAAAGGTATAGGTAGGTGCCATTTCAAAGTCTTAGTTATTCATTTATGAATCAAATCAACTAGAATAAAGATTTTTACAGCTGCTTAGAACAGAAACAAATTAAGTGATGATGTGCGTATATCTCCCTCCCTTAGCATATGGCTGCGCCGCTGTAATGACTTTCCAATGAAAACTGCAAGTTACTTAACAAAATAGAGACATAGGCCTACAAGCTATGCACATCATGGCTGTGACAGCTTGTGGATCTGTTCTTTTGAGGCATAAAGGTGACAGCATGCAGTGCAATATGAATAATTAACCCAAATGTGACAAAGTCATGTCATGTCTATGGGGCCAGTCTGCAGAAATGTAATACCACTTGCCGAAAAGGGCGCATTCCATGAGGACATCAGCTGGTGTCGTAAAGAGAATAGTACGGACATGTTCATTGGGTAAGCCTCAAAACTCCCTGAAACACTCTCATGACTAATTCAAGGCCGTTTTGCTCACACCACGGGGTGTCGAAAGCGCTTCTCACCTGGCCCATAATTGTAATATGACATTGCACCCGCCCCCACGTCTTAAAAACTGTAAAATTATATGTAATTAGATTCCACTTGCTTAATAGGGCCCAGAGAGTGGGGGTACCTGACTGTCAGCAGTAGTATCTCGAGACAGATGTTGACTTTTAGGGCACTGTTTTTCCTTTGTTTTGCCAATGGGTCACAGATTGGACTGTCAGTTACAAGTCTGGGTCCTGGGAAAATATTAAATTAACATGTTTTCCCCCAAAATGTGAAAACGTGATAAAATGGTCTGAAATAGCCTACATGATTTGAATACTATTTCACGGTACATCAATATCACGTATCAGACCTAAATATATACCCCTTATTATTGTTTATATGCCATAATGACTGGATATCCAAAGGTTTTGTAAATAGAGAGTTGAAATAGTAGGCCTTAAATGACAAATGTTCAATCATGTTCAGATTGGTTGATTGAATATAGAGATGCTCCGATCAATCGGCCACCGATTGGTGATCGGCCGATATTCACTCCAAATGACTCGATCAGTGATCGGCAGTCAGTTTGCCCTATCTGTGATCGTCAATTTACCCTATCTGGAGAAACCGTTTTATACCATTTAAGTGGTATAAAAGTCAATCAGATATACTGTATAGTATAATATCATTTTGCATCTTTGTGACAGGCCTAAACATTCTCCCCTTCCTCCCCCCACACACAGGAACAGTTTTGACGTGGGTTTTGACATAATCATTTTGGAAATATTCAAATTCTCCCCTTACGGTATCGGTAACGGCCGATCATGAGAAAAACAATCGGTGATCGGGATTGGTCCCAAAAAAACCTGACCGGAGCATCCCTACTTGAATACATAGACAGAAATGCAAACAGCATGAATACAGTGAGTACAGTGAGTCATACTGTACACTTGGTCTAAAAGGATAACCCAAAAATCTAATACAGTTCTGGTTCAATTGTTGTGGCATGTCATGTTAAGTATATTATGTCATGTAGCTATGAGTGAAGATGATCTGATTCTGATCTGGTCTGTCATTTGATCTAGAATTCCTTTACTGTCTATACTCAGACCACAGTCTCAACTCTCGACAGATAAAGTACTAAAAATAGACTTGTACATTCTAGTTTCTCTACCTGTAAATTTACAAATGGTGAAGATAACGTTCTACCAACAATACATTTGTTGGAACAATTCCACTAGTCAAAGTTTATCTGAGAAATAAGAATAAAAATGAACTATTGTTATGTCTCTCTCTCTCTACAGTGTTGTGCTGGTCAACTTTCAGGAAGGTATGTGTGCGTGCGTGCGTGCGTGCGTGTGTTTGGTTGCTTGTGTGGGTCTGTCAGTCCTGGGCTAACACACCAAGTTAAGAAAGTAACTCCTCACATATTTTGTTAGATATTTAACCATTACTTTACAAAGACAGTCAGAGGCGGCCGGATCGGGCTGAAACTGGCCCCAATATGGACTGACTGACACCATCACTCTGAAAGATATTAGGGACTTTAAGCAACGACGGCTACGGCAGTCCGCTCCGGCAACCAGAAATGGATCAGTGCTCGATACATAAACCTGCTTGCCGTCGTAGCCCTTTCTACTACGGCAGAATTAACCCACACTTACACGTAGTGACTACGCCATGTCATAACCATGTTTATTGAAATTATAGCTGTCATACATTTACACTGATTGCTCCATCACCTCTCTTATGCTGTGTAATGTGTTGGCATGCTCTGAATGAAGAAATAACACTAATACCATATGTCATATTAACCATGTTTATTAAAACGGTTTTAGAATAACACAGATTGCTCCAGCACCTTCCTCTTTCCACTGCTGATCATGTCCAGCGCATGTAAGAATTAAGCAATATCGGCAAGTTAGCCGACGGCTGTTTGCTTAACGATTTTGACAGCTACTGTGATTGCGTCATAGCCGCCGTACTTCCGCCTAGCAGAGCCGTCCTGAAAACAGTAGTTGTCCCTATTATCCAGAGTACAGTAGCTCAGATGACCCCTGGTGGTCGGATGGGGCTGAAACATTGCCTAAAGCCGGTGATGATACCTCCCTTCATCAACATGATGAAGGGACGTATGATTGGAGGGGACGTAGACAGTCGTCATCGCCATATCCGGACAATGTTTCAGCGGATCGGACAGCCAGGGGCCATACTAGATCACGAAATGGGCCCTTATGGAGCCATTTGGTTCCATTTGTATACCCTGTATCACAACGGGGGTCCGTGGCCTAATTCATATCAAACTGGGTGTCCTTGAAATTAAAGAAAGGTTGAGAAGCACTATTGGATCATATCTGACATTGGATGGAGCGTTGCATCACCACGACGTGTTATCAGATTCTAGATCAGTTCTGTTGGGCAAGCGGCACCGTAGTACTAGAGTAGTAGTTTAGGCTTCTAGGTCAGGGGTTCCCAAACTTTTTCGTGTCAAGGACCCCCAAATCAACATTTATTAGGCCACGGACGCCCCCATTTGAAAACATCATGCCAGTGACCCCGATAAGGGAGGATTTTTACGGCTCTATAGCAGTGATTCCGAAACATTAATTTCATGGACTCCCAGATTCACACGCATTATGCTACGGACCCCCGATTTAATGGCATTTCTATCTCTGGTACCCCAATTTATATTGTAAAACCACTGTTAATTTAACTCTGAGAGTGTACAAATGGAACCAAATGGACCTTTTGCTTTGTGCAACTTTCAGTATAATGGGAACACTGCAACCCTATCCTCTCCCTCCTTGTGGCAGCGGTGGCCGAACGGATAGCGGCGCGGTCTTGATACCGGAAGGTTCCTAGTTCGAATCAGCTGTCCGACAAGTTAAAATTACCACCGCTGAAGTGCCCTTGAACAAGGCATTGAACCACTACGATGAAATGTGTTCTATGAGCAGGGCCTGGCTGGAAACAAGTTCTTGAGCTTAGCCCAGATACCCTGGGTAAATATAGTAATCATTTCATTTCATTTCATGGTTGAACACTGCAACCCTATCCTCTCCCTCATTGGTTGAACACTGCAACCCTATCCTCTCCCTCATTGGTTGAACACTGCAACCCTATCCTCTCCCTCATTGGTTGAAAACTGTCATTCAACTCTATCCATGTGACAGGGTTATTATCCAGTGCGGTTATAATTTTACATTTTAAAAGAATTTGATTTGATGTGTTGATTATGTCGACTAAAACTATATGTCGACGGAAAATGTTCAACTGCCTTTTTTCACTGACAAAAACTATGTAAAAACGAAGCTATGATGACTAAAACTGAGACAAAATATTGACAACAATATCGTCAATACGTAATAACTATACTAATATGTTAGGGAGGGACTAGTGGAGAATAGATCCAGTAGAACTAAAAGATAAGTCCATTTATGTTTGGTTGCGCTCTGAAAATAGCAGATCTACAAGTTCACAACGCATCGCGCTGCGAGGCATTGTGAGCTTGAAGATCGGCTATTTTCAGCATGCAACCAACTTTGAGGAATATGATTTTGTCTCACGCTCATTGCGTGACAATTGTACGTGACAGTTGAGCTCATGTGTGACAGCTAACCATCTACAATGAGAACATGACTGCCCAAACTGGATATTGTAACTAGATTGACTTGATTTTGTTCTTTCTTCCGCATATCTTCTCGTAAATGCTCGATTACATCCCGCAGGCGTTTTGGTTTACTTCACACAAAAGCATAAGAGAAATTCATGAATCAGATGTTGTTTTGCCCGTCTGTATTGGTAGAATATGTTAATACAATTGGGGTGGTTGTATTGTATCTCCCATTAGATTGTGCCAAAGGTCATGTCTCATCTAGACGAAGGTCAAAGGTCATGTCTCATCTAGACGAAGGTCAAAGGTCATGTCTCATCTAGACGAAGCATCTGACACAAACTTTGACCGGATGGTCAAACTTGTATTTATCCCTTGAGCAGGTAGGTTCTATTAGCTCAATGGTATGGTACAAATCTCAGCACTTGTGCAGGAAACCGGGTTCAAATCTATGGTTCAAATCCGGGGTTGAAAGTTACGAGCCCGGAAGAGGAAAGTTACAGCTTTAATATTTGCTGCCCTGATGTCTTGAACACCAAATTTGGGTTTGGTTGAAACCGGTTTAAATTCACTGGTTAAACTAAAAGACCACTGACAAATCAAATATTACTGCAAATCAATGTTCTTCTGCTATAGTATTTGTGTGCATGATGCTTTATCGACCTGTCCTACAATGACAGCATGACTACCCAAACTAGAAATTCAACTTGATGTTCATAGACTGAAACAATGGAGATTGTGTTTTTTCTTCCTCATCTATTCGGTTTCCTCATCAGATCCTGTCAAACTGTGACTTGTCATTTATTCATAATTTCCAATATCACTCCAGTTTTTAGATCTTTACACATAGGCTCCCTGTTATGTCAAATAATTGATTGCAAAAATACTAATGTTGGTTTAAATGGCAAATGGTGCATTTATATAGCGCCTTTGTCCAAGGCGCTTTACAGAGATTGTACATTACATTCACCCATTCACACACACCCATTCATACACCGATGGCAGCGGAAACCATGCAAGGCACCAACCAGCACATCAGGAGCAATTAGGGGTTACAAACCCACCCAGATCAAGAGAGACCCCTTCCCTTCCCCAAGTTCCTCCACCTCCATAAGGAGAGAGACCCCTTCCCCAAGTTCCTCCACCTCCATAAGGAGAGAGACCCCTTCCCCAAGTTCCTCCACCTCCATAAGGAGAGAGACCCCTTCCCCAAGTTCCTCCACCTCCATAAGGAGAGAGACCCCTTCCCCAAGTTCCTCCACCTCCATAAGGAGAGAGACCCCTTCCCCAAGTTCCTCCACCTCCATAAGGAGAGAGACCCCTTCCCCAAGTTCCTCCACCTCCATAAGGAGAGAGACCCCTTCCCCAAGTTCCTCCACCTCCATAAGGCACTGCATTTGTCCTGCATGGAAAAAAGGCTGTTTTCAACTTACGGAAATATCAAAATAAACATGAGCAAAGCAATCAATGTCAATTAGCTGAGCCACCATTGAAAAGTACATTAAATCAGAGGCCAAAAACAAACAGTAAAACTATTACTTGAACATTTTCAACAGGTTACATGTAATATATTTTAAAATAAACCTCTTAGACCATTAAAACCTGTATCCAGAAAGCCACCATTTTAAGTGGATGTTCAGAGAAAAGACTATATACAAACTTGCAGGTCCAACGCTAAATTTATACTTTCTTGTTGCATGCCAAAAATAGCAGATTGAGTAATTTTTAGCACACAAAGTATAAATATTCAGGGCTAATTTAGACTTTGGACAATTGTGTTGCTTAACGAAACAATTCTTCATAAGATTCACTAAACAAATGGGATTGTATAGATGTTTCAATAACAATTCCACCAAGAAAGAGTCATGGCAAAGATTTTCATTTCAAAGACTGCACATACATGATAACTGATACATTGTACACAATTAAACAAGATGAATACCTAAAGTAAATGCAGAACAAATCCTGAAAAATGGAAATTTAAAAAAAAACCACGCACAAAAACAGATTTACACCCTTAACCCTTCCATTACTTCTTTATTCCTCCCTAATGGGGTTGGATTTGGATCTACACTGTAAGAGGGTCCATCATTATGTTCCTTGGTGTGAAATTCCCAACCCTATTAAATAAATATTAAGTTTAACAATACATAATCTTACACACACACACACACACACACACCCCAACCCTGGGAATAAAGCAAAAGGCTTTAACTACATCAACAATGAGAGAATTCAGATGGAGACGTTTCAAACTACTTGAAGTTGACATGACAGTAAACTGATGACGTATACATTGTACAATCAATACGTGATCAAAACTACGTGTTATTGCTTAAGATGTCAAACTAGTTTTCCTAAGAGAAAACTAGAAAATAGCAGACCTACAAGTGCCGCTCTGAAAAATAGCAGACCTACAAGTAGTGCCGCGCTGTAAAATAGCAGACCTACAAGCGCGCTGAAAAATAGCAGACCTACAAGTGCCGCGCTGAAAAATAGCAGACCTACAAGTGCCACGCTGAAAAATAGCAGACCTACAAGTGCCGTGCTGAAAAATAGCAGACCTACAAGTGCCGCGCTGAAAAATAGCAGACCTACAAGTGCCGTGCTGAAAAATAGCAGACCTACAAGTGCCACGCTGAAAAATAGCAGACCTACAAGTAGTGCCGCGCTGTAAAATAGCAGACCTACAAGCGCGCTGAAAAATAGCAGACCTACAAGTTCACTAGCCTGGCTAATAAGCCAGACTAATATCACACAACACTGTCGCGGTATATTAGTCTGGGCTGGCTCCACTTGGATTTAATTTCCCGGGGGGCGGGTTCAAACATTTTCTCTTTGACGCAATTGGTCAGAGCTACTGTCAGTCAAAGGTCTCAAGCATTGAACGTCACTGTACCAAAGCCCGCCCATATTTCATACCGTGTCCCGATTGGCCCGACCTGTTCTCGGTTGTAGGAAAGAGGCGTGCTACTGAGCCTCGCCAGACCCTAATCCGCTGGCAGGCAAATCTTTTTTTGCCAACGGCTGATTCGGTCTGGTTTATTAACCAGGCTACAAGTTCACAGCGCGGCACTCGGTGCCACTTGTAGGTCTGCTATTTAAAAGAAATTGCAGACCTACAAGCGGGAAATATTGAGAACCACATGAGGTTTTTCATTTTCACCATTTTTCAAAAATATCAGACCTACAAGTTCACAGCGCGGCACTCGGTGCCACAAACACGCACACACGCATGCACACATGCGCGCGCACACACACACACACACACACACACACACACACACACACACACACACACACACACACACACACACACACACACATACACACACACACACGGTTTCGGATACTCATTCTGTGGGAGTGGTTTATGCAAACTAGGGGAGTGGTTTATGAAAATTGGGGTGTGGTATGGGGTGTGGTATGCAAATGAAGGGGAGTGGTTACGGCTACTTTGTGGGAGTGGTTTATGCAAATTTGATGGGCGTGGTCTTGATTACGTTGTGGGGGTGGTTTATGCAAATGAAGGGGAGTGGTTCCGACTACTTTGTGGGAGTGGTTTATGCAAATTTGATGGGTGTGGTTTCGACTACTTTGTGGGGGTGGTTTATGCAAATGAAGGGCGTGGTTTTGACTACTTTGTGGGAGTGGTTTATGCAAATGTGATGGGCGTGGTTTCGACTACTTCGTGGGGGTGCTTTATGCAAATGAAGGGCGTGGTTTTGATGACTTTGCGTGGGTGGTTTATGCAAATGAAGGGCGTGGTATGCAAATGAAGGGGCTTGTTGTTGCTACTTTGTGGGAGTAGCCGGAAAAACGCACCTTCATTTGCATAAGCACTCCCACAAAGTAGCCGAAACCACTCCCCTTCATTTGCATACCACAACCCTTCATTTGCATAAGCACTCCCACAAAGTAGCCGGAACCCCCCCCCCCCCCCCTTCATTTGCATACCACGCCACTCCCACAAAGTAACCGAAATTTGCATAAGCACCCCCACAAAGTAGCCGGAACCACTCCCCTTCATTTGCATACCATATCCCTTCATTTGCATAAGCACTCCCACAAAGTAGCCGGAACCCCCCCCCCCCCCCCCCTTCATTTGCATACCACGCCACTCCCACAAAGTAGCCGAAACCACTCCCCTTAATTTGCATACCACGCCCCTTAATTTGCATAAGCCACTCCACACAAAGTAGTCGGAACCACTCCCCTTCATTTGCATAAGCACTCCAACAAAGTAGCCGGAACCACGCCCCTTCATTTGCATAACCCACTCCACACAAAGTAGCCGAAACCACTCCCCTTCATTTGCATACCACGCCCCTTCATTTGCATAAGCTACTCCCACAAAGTAGCCGGAAAAACGCACCTTAATTTGCATAAGCACTCCCACAAAGTAGCCGGAACCACGCCCCTTCATTTGCATACCACGCCACTCCCACAAAGTAACCGAAACCACGCCCCTTCATTTGCATAAGCACTCCCACAAAGTAGCCGGAACCACTCCTTCATTTGCATACCACACCCCTTAATTTGCATAAGCACTCCCACAAAGTAGCCAGAACCACGCCCCTTAATTTGCATACCACGCCACTCCCACAAAGTAACCGAAACCACTCCCCTTCATTTGCATAAGCTCTCCCACAAAGTAGCCGGAACCACTCCCCTTCATTTGCATAAGCACTCCCACAAAGTAGCCGGAACCACGCCCCTTCATTTGCATACCACGCCACTCCCACAAAGTAACCGAAACCACTCCCCTTCATTTGCATAAGCTCTCCCACAAAGTAGCCGTAACCACTCCCCTTCATTTGCATACCACACCCCTTCATTTGCATAATAACTCCCACAAAGTAGCCGGAACCACTCCCCTTCATTTGCATACCACACCCCTTCATTTGCATACCACACCACTCCCACAAAGTAACCGAAACCACTCCCCTTCATTTGCATAAGCTCTCCCACAAAGTAGCCGGAACCACTCCCCTTCATTTGCATACCACACACCTTCATTTGCATAATAACTCCCACAAAGTAGCCGGAACCACTCCCCTTCATTTGCATACCACACCCCTTCATTTGAATAAGCCACTCCCACAAAGTAGCCGGAACCACTCCCCTTCATTTGCATACCACACCCCTAATCCACTCCCACAAAGTAACCAAAACCACACCCCTTCATTTGCATAAGCACTCCCACAAAGTAGCCGGAACCACTCCATTTGCATAAGCACTCCCACAAAGTAGCCGGAACCACGCGCCTTCATTTGCATACCACGCCACTCCCACAAAGTAACCGAAACCACGCCCCTTCATTTGCATAAGCCACTCCCACAGAGTAGTTGAAATCACGCCCACAGAGTAGGCTGGACGCCGCCCACTAATTTGCATAAACCATGCCCACAAAGCAGGTCACAACCTAAGGCAGAGAGAAAAGCCTGGTCACAACCTAAGGCAGAGAGAAAAGCCTGGTCACAACCTAAGGCAGAGAGAAAAGCCTGGTCACAACCTAAGGCAGAGAGAAAAGCCTGGTCACAACCTAAGACAGAGAGAAAAGCCTGGTCACAACCTAAGGCAGAGACGATATCGGCAGAAGTGTCGGGCCGGAACATCCATTCTCGGATACGATATTTTTTCTACCAATCACAACACTTTCACGGAGAATGTAAACTGATTTGTAAAGCGTCAACGTAATTTCCTTGAGCTGTACTTCCACCAAAATCCCGCAACTTCCGCCCCCCATAAAAGATACCCTCTACAGCGTAGGTCTTTCCATCTTTCCCAGCGTGCCTATTCCCAGCTTTGTGTGTGCGTGTGTACCCCATAGCGATGATTTGATTGGCTGAGGGCTTAAAAGGTGAAGATAAAAAGTGAGGACAGAAAAGTGAGGACGCCAAAAGTGAGTGTGAGTTTTGTTTTTTGACATTTATGGAATTGAATTTATTTTATTTTAGATTTATTTAATTAATACATTAATTTTGCTTTTCCATGAGCACATGCGAGTTGTACAGTATGTCTGTCCAACCCAGGCAAGCAGGATTTCTAAAATACATCAGGATTACTCTATCAACCTAATGAATAGACCATTGTAAGCGCTATGAGTAGGTACGTATATAGAAAGCGCTATAAAAATGCAATCCATTATTATTATTATTACAGTACAACGAGAAAGCTGACTTCCCAAACCAAATATTCCACTTGATGTTAAGATACAGGGAAGAAATCCTGGTCTCTAAACTGCCTCCCCCTGGCCAGCCAGGGCGCCTGATGGAGGGGAAAGGAACTGGTTGGAATAACGTGTTCCTTCCACACGCTACGTCCAACCAGGGAAACTCCCCCCTGTCAGGTGTAAAGGAGCAACTTGGACACTCAGGCATGAAGGAAGCATGAGTTCAAGTCCGTTGCTCTCCTCATGTCCCCCATATATGGGGACTATGTTGGCGGAGGGTGTGTAGAGCCCAGGATCACATTAGATAATTGACACAGGGGTGAAAAATGGGTTACACAATCGTGGGATACAAAATATATTTAAAAAAAAAAAAGATACAGGGAAGAAATCTGATATCTTTTGTTTGAATCTTCTTCTTCCTCATGCCTTCTGTGTCGGTTCCATCCTCATTCCAGGAAGGCAAGGAAGGTTTATTTGCATAGAGCATTTCAGGCAAATCAATGTGCTTTACACAAAACATTAAGCAAAAATAAACGCATTATAAAAGAAAATCCAGTGTTCAGTAGCAAGAACAGATAAACACCTACAGTATCTGCTTAATAGGAAAGACCTATTCAGGACACAGAAGAAAACACAATTATATAAAAGGACATTCGACTACAATAAAAACAAAGCAAGGATAAACAAAATAGAAAAATGAATAGTATAATTACAGTGCAGAAGAATAATTTAAACCTCTCAATAAAACTAAAGGGCAGCTGCAAAAAAGGATTTTGGCTGTGCTTTTTAAGAAGTGAGTTTTAGGACACCTGCAGGTTTCCGTAAGCTTGTTCAGATATATGTGGTGCATTTAAAAAAACACGCATTTAGTTTAAATTCTAGTTTAGATGACTAGAGAGGTCAAGATGGTTTGTGATATAATGATATTGCTCAAGATCAGAAAAGTGTTTGGGACTTTGGGCCCTAATCCATCCAGTGCTTTATAAATGGTGGCGGTGGCTCAGGGGTAGAGTGGCTGGATGGCAACCGCAAGGTTACCAGTTCGAACCCGGGCTCCCCCAGAGTTAGTGTCGAAGTGTCCTTGAGCAAGACACTGAACCCCTAATTGCTCCTGATGTGCTGGTTGGTGCCTTGCATGGTTTCCGCTGCCATCGGTGTATGAATGGGTGTGTGTGAATGGGTGAATGTAATGTACAATCTCTGTAAAGCGCCTTGGACAAAGGCGCTATATAAATGCACCATTTGCCATTTAAACCAACATTAGTATTTTTGCAATCAATTATTTGACATAACAGGGAGCCTATGTGTAAAGATCTAAAAACTGGAGTGATATTGGAAATTATGAATAAATGACAAGTCACAGTTTGACAGGATCTGATGAGGAAACCGAATAGATGAGGAAGAAAAAACACAATCTCCATTGTTTCAGTCTATGAACATCAAGTTGAATTTCTAGTTTGGGTAGTCATGCTGTCATTGTAGGACAGGTCGATAAAGCATCATGCACACAAATACTATAGCAGAAGAACATTGATTTGCAGTAATATTTGATTTGTCAGTGGTCTTTTAGTTTAACCAGTGAATTTAAACCGGTTTCAACCAAACCCAAATTTGGTGTTCAAGACATCAGGGCATGCAAATATTAAAGCTGTAACTTTCCTCTTCCGGGCTCGTAACTTTCAACCCCGGATTTGAACCATAGATTTGAACCCGGTTTCCTGCACAAGTGCTGAGATTTGTACCATACCATTGAGCTAATAGAACCTACCTGCTCAAGGGATAAATACAAGTTTGACCATCCGGTCAAAGTTTGTGTCAGATGCTTCGTCTAGATGAGACATGACCTTTGACCTTCGTCTAGATGAGACATGACCTTTGACCTTCGTCTAGATGAGACATGACCTTTGGCACAATCTAAATGGGAGATACAATACAACCACCCCAATTGTATATGGTAAGTTATATTGTATTAACATATTCTACCAATACAGACGGGGCAAAACAACATCTGATTCATGAATCAATACAGACGGGGCAAAACAACATCTGATTCATGAATCAATACAGACGGGGCAAAACAACATCTGATTCATGAATCAATACAGACGGGGCAAAACAACATCTGATTCATGAATCAATACAGATATGGGGCAAAACAACATCTGATTCATATTCTACCAATACAGATATGGGGCAAAACAACATCTGATTCATATTCTACCAATACAGATATGGGGCAAAACAACATCTGATTCATATTCTACCAATACAGACGGGGCAAAACAACATCTGATTCATATTCTACCAATACAGATATGGGGCAAAACAACATCTGATTCATATTCTACCAATACAGATATGGGGCAAAACAACATCTGATTCATATTCTACCAATACAGATATGGGGCAAAACAACATCTGATTCATATTCTACCAATACAGATATGGGGCAAAACAACATCTGATTCATATTCTACCAATACAGATATGGGGCAAAACAACATCTGATTCATATTCTACCAATACAGACGGTGCAAAACAACATCTGATTCATATTCTACCAATACAGATATGGGGCAAAACAACATCTGATTCATATTCTACCAATACAGACGGGGCAAAACAACATCTGATTAACATATTCTACCAATACAGACGGGGCAAAACAACATCTGATTAACATATTCTACCAATACAGATATGGGGCAAAACAACATCTGATTCATGAATCAATACAGACGGGGCAAAACAACATCTGATTCATGAATCAATACAGACGGGGCAAAACAACATCTGATTCATGAATCAATACAGACGGGGCAAAACAACATCTGATTCATATTCTACCAATACAGACGGGGCAAAACAACATCTGATTCATGAATCAATACAGACGGGGCAAAACAACATCTGATTCATATTCTACCAATACAGACGGGGCAAAACAACATCTGATTCATATTCTACCAATACAGACGGGGCAAAACAACATCTGATTCATATTCTACCAATACAGACGGGGCAAAACAACATCTGATTCATATTCTACCAATACAGACGGTGCAAAACAACATCTGATTCATATTCTACCAATACAGACGGTGCAAAACAACATCTGATTCATATTCTACCAATACAGACGGTGCAAAACAACATCTGATTCATATTCTACCAATACAGATATGGGGCAAAACAACATCTGATTCATATTCTACCAATACAGATATGGGGCAAAACAACATCTGATTCATATTCTACCAATACAGATATGGGGCAAAACAACATCTGATTCATATTCTACCAATACAGATATGGGGCAAAACAACATCTGATTAACATATTCTACCAATACAGATATGGGGCAAAACAACATCTGATTCATATTCTACCAATACAGACGGGGCAAAACAACATCTGATTCATATTCTACCAATACAGACGGGGCAAAACAACATCTGATTCATATTCTACCAATACAGACGGGGCAAAACAACATCTGATTCATGAATCAATACAGACGGGGCAAAACAACATCTGATTCATATTCTACCAATACAGACGGGGCAAAACAACATCTGATTCATATTCTACCAATACAGACGGGGCAAAACAACATCTGATTAACATATTCTACCAATACAGACGGGGCAAAACAACATCTGATTAACATATTCTACCAATACAGATATGGGGCAAAACAACATCTGATTAACATATTCTACCAATACAGATATGGGGCAAAACAACATCTGATTAACATATTCTACCAATACAGACGGGGCAAAACAACATCTGATTCATATTCTACCAATACAGATATGGGGCAAAACAACATCTGATTCATATTCTACCAATACAGACGGTGCAAAACAACATCTGATTCATATTCTACCAATACAGATATGGGGCAAAACAACATCTGATTCATATTCTACCAATACAGATCTGGGGCAAAACAACATCTGATTCATATTCTACCAATACAGACGGTGCAAAACAACATCTGATTCATATTCTACCAATACAGACGGGGCAAAACAACATCTGATTCATATTCTACCAATACAGATATGGGGCAAAACAACATCTGATTCATATTCTACCAATACAGATCTGGGGCAAAACAACATCTGATTCATATTCTACCAATACAGATATGGGGCAAAACAACATCTGATTCATATTCTACCAATACAGATATGGGGCAAAACAACATCTGATTCATATTCTACCAATACAGATATGGGGCAAAACAACATCTGATTCATATTCTACCAATACAGATATGGGGCAAAACAACATCTGATTCATATTCTACCAATACAGATATGGGGCAAAACAACATCTGATTCATATTCTACCAATACAGATATGGGGCAAAACAACATCTGATTCATATTCTACCAATACAGACGGTGCAAAACAACATCTGATTCATATTCTACCAATACAGATATGGGGCAAAACAACATCTGATTCATATTCTACCAATACAGATATGGGGCAAAACAACATCTGATTCATATTCTACCAATACAGACGGGGCAAAACAACATCTGATTCATATTCTACCAATACAGATATGGGGCAAAACAACATCTGATTCATATTCTACCAATACAGATATGGGGCAAAACAACATCTGATTCATATTCTACCAATACAGACGGGGCAAAACAACATCTGATTCATATTCTACCAATACAGATATGGGGCAAAACAACATCTGATTCATATTCTACCAATACAGATATGGGGCAAAACAACATCTGATTCATATTCTACCAATACAGACGGGGCAAAACAACATCTGATTCATATTCTACCAATACAGACGGTGCAAAACAACATCTGATTCATATTCTACCAATACAGACGGGGCAAAACAACATCTGATTCATATTCTACCAATACAGACGGTGCAAAACAACATCTGATTCATATTCTACCAATACAGATATGGGGCAAAACAACATCTGATTCATATTCTACCAATACAGATATGGGGCAAAACAACATCTGATTCATATTCTACCAATACAGATATGGGGCAAAACAACATCTGATTCATATTCTACCAATACAGATATGGGGCAAAACAACATCTGATTCATATTCTACCAATACAGACGGGGCAAAACAACATCTGATTCATATTCTACCAATACAGATATGGGGCAAAACAACATCTGATTCATATTCTACCAATACAGACGGTGCAAAACAACATCTGATTCATATTCTACCAATACAGATATGGGGCAAAACAACATCTGATTCATATTCTACCAATACAGATATGGGGCAAAACAACATCTGATTCATATTCTACCAATACAGACGGTGCAAAACAACATCTGATTCATATTCTACCAATACAGATCTGGGGCAAAACAACATCTGATTCATATTCTACCAATACAGATATGGGGCAAAACAACATCTGATTCATATTCTACCAATACAGATATGGGGCAAAACAACATCTGATTCATATTCTACCAATACAGATATGGGGCAAAACAACATCTGATTCATATTCTACCAATACAGATATGGGGCAAAACAACATCTGATTCATATTCTACCAATACAGATATGGGGCAAAACAACATCTGATTCATATTCTACCAATACAGATATGGGGCAAAACAACATCTGATTCATATTCTACCAATACAGATATGGGGCAAAACAACATCTGATTCATATTCTACCAATACAGACGGGGCAAAACAACATCTGATTCATATTCTACCAATACAGATATGGGGCAAAACAACATCTGATTCATATTCTACCAATACAGACGGTGCAAAACAACATCTGATTCATATTCTACCAATACAGACGGGGCAAAACAACATCTGATTCATATTCTACCAATACAGACGGGGCAAAACAACATCTGATTCATGAATCAATACAGACGGGGCAAAACAACATCTGATTCATGAATCAATACAGACGGGGCAAAACAACATCTGATTCATGAATCAATACAGACGGGGCAAAACAACATCTGATTCATGAATTTCTCTTATGCTTTTGTGTGAAGTAAACCAAAACGCCTGCGGGATGTAATCGAGCATTTACGAGAAGATATGTGGAAGAAAGAACAAAATCAAGTCAATCTAGTTCCAATATCCAGTTTGGGCAGTCATGTTCTCATTGTAGATGGTTAGCTGTCACACATGAGCTCAACTGTCACGTACAATTGTCACGCAATGAGCGTGAGACAAAATCATATTCCTCAAAGTTGGTTGCATGCTGAAAATAGCTGATCTTCAAGCTCACAATGCCTCGCAGCGCGATGCGTTGTGAACTTGTAGATCTGCTATTTTCAGAGCGCAACCAAACATAAATGGACTTATCTTTTAGTTCTACTGGATCTATTCTCCACTAATCCCTCCCTAACATATTAGTCTAGTTATTACGTATTGACGATATTGTTGTCAATATTTAGTCTCAGTTTTAGTCATCATAGCTTAGTTTTTACATGGTTTTTGTCAGTGAAAAAAGGCAGTTGAACATTTTCCGTCGACATATAGTTTTAGTCGACATAATCAACACATCAAATCAAATTATTTTAAAATGTAAAATTATAACCGCACTGGATAATAACCCTGTCACATGGATAGAGTTGGATGACAGTTTTCAACCAATGAGGGAGAGGATAGGGTTGCAGTGTTCAACCAATGAGGGAGAGGATAGGGTTGCAGTGTTCAACCAATGAGGGAGAGGATAGGGTTGTAGTGTTCAACCAATGAGGGAGAGGATAGGGTTGCAGTGTTCAACCAATGAGGGAGAGGATAGGGTTGCAGTGTTCCCATTAACCAATGAGGGAGAGGATAGGGTTGCAGTGTTCCCATTATACTGAAAGTTGCACAAAGCCACTGCTGTAAATGGACTGTTGCTTGTCGCGTGTGTGCGGCAACTGTCTCTCTGTGCTTTTCATTGTATTTCTCTCTGGTTTGACAATGCTTATGTAAACAAGTGATACAAAGAAACAAGGGAACAATTGTCTTCATGCTGTTACCACCACAACTGCACTACTGACCATGTATTCACACAGCTATTTGGTCAACCAATCAACATCCATTTCTATCAAGCTTTGACCAATTGACCACGGGCAATCCGTTGATCAGATTATCATACTCTAAGGTTCAGACACATGAATTCAGATCAGGCCAAAGACTTGTTTGCCTCAATTGTTTTTTTCTATTATTTGTTGGTACCTAATTTTTATTTTATTTTTTGTATTGTGTAAACACTGTATTTGTATTGGGTTACTGTCTGTTAAATGCAGAGCAACTTCACTGTTTTAGCTGATAACATGATTTTGTCGGTTTTAAATTTGAATCATCTGTTTTTACTCTATACATTTTTGTGTGGACCCCAGGAAGACTAGCGACAACTTCGTGGAAGCTAATGTGGATCCTAATAAAGAAGAATAATAAAGCATAAAGAATGACAACAGTTCCACCTCTATACCAATATGGACAGAGAAGCCGATCGGATCAATTTGATGCTACATAACAAGAATAGTAGAATACACCTGGAATCTAAGTCACTGCCCACAGTAGATGAGAGTTTAGCCTACTCTAGTACTTAAAGGGGAAAACCACCCATTTTCAACATTTTACTGTCATTAATATACCTTTAGAGCTGTTGTGTGGAAATAATAAAAAAGTCCCCCCATTTTGTGTTTCCTAGAACTGTAATTATGAAAAAAATCATTAACATGGTGAAACACATCTTGATGACATCATCAAGATGTGTTTCACCATGTTAATGATTTTTTTCAGACCTCTAGTTCTAGGAAACACAGAATGGGGGAACTTTTTTATTATTTCCACACAACAGCTCTAAGGTACATTAATGACATAGTAAAATGATGAAAATGAGTGGAATGCCCCTTTAAGATGATGGCTGTGAACACAGTGACACATGGTACACCACCAGCCGTGAGGTAGGGTTAGTGTAGGCTAATCTATGCTGGGCTGCACAATATATAAAATGTATCATCACAATATCAACATGCACATGAATATACATATCGCAAGAGAATTAACTTGTTTTCACGTTTCTATTTATTCAAAAATGTATTATCTGTAGGCTGGTCTATGGAGACCATGCAAGATTATCTGTAGATCCGCTCTATGGAAACCATGCAGGATTGTCTGTAGGCCTGCTCTATGTACAAACGAATTTGGTTGTATCTCCACAAAACACATACAGTTAATTCAATCATTTATTGGGAAAACAGACAGAAATACAATCAGAATTTAATCAAAGTAATCCCTCCAATAACTAATCTGTGATTCATGAAGTTTAAAAACACAAAGTAGCTCCTGTTGTTTGTCTCTGTTGGGGTGGGAACGCAAACCAGTGAACCCCAAACCGGAACATGTAATAATGTATCACTGATCTGGTTTTCTGGGCAGTAAAGAACAACAGCTGTAAATCCATCACGGGCCAGCAGGTGGAGCTGTGTGACCATCTATTTAATTGTCTCATCTCTCTATACCAATGGTTTTAAAAGTGGAGTCCAGGGACACTCGTGGTTCCTTGAGGGGTTTCCAAATGGGCCCCAAGTTACAGGTCTGTAACTCTTGAGAGTATACAAATGGAACCAAATGGACCCGTACTATGGGGGTGCTTGAAATTAAAACGTTTGAGAACCACTGCTCTACCCCGTCCGGTCAGGGTTGTTGTCCATCAGGTTTTGGATTCGGGCCAGGATGATCTCGTTGCTGCTGCTGCAGTCCTCCGGTCTGTAGGGCGGCGCCACCGTCAGCACGTTGGCTACCTTGAGCACCTCCTGCTCCCCCGTCACCTCCTCCACCGGGATCCGGTTCCTCTCCAGCCACGCCCGTACGCTCTGCTTCCTCCTGCGGAGCTCCTCGCCGCTCAGTGTCTCCCCCGCCGCCTCTCCGAGGAACACGGAGCGGAGGCGCTCGCGCACCTCCTCGTCTCCCTCGCCAATGACCTCCACCTGCTCAACGGCGTGGCCCATCACCACCGACACCGAGACTCCTCCTCCTGTTGGAAACACGTCAAGCAGGTGTAGGGATGTGTTGACAAAACAACCTAGAACATGGGTTCCCAAAGTGGGGTCTGGGGACCCCTGGGGGTACTTGAGGGAGTTCCAGGGGGTACCTGGAAACCAAATGGACCCTTATGGGTCTGTAACTCTGAGAGTGTACAAATGGAACCAAATGGACCCCGACGGGTCCATTTGGTTCCATTTGTACACTCTCAGAGTTAAATTAACAGTGGTTTTACAATATAAATTGGGGTACCAGAGATAGAAATGCCATTAAATCGGGGGTCCGTAGCATAATGCGTGTGAATCTGGGAGTCCATGAAATTAATGTTTCGGAATCACTGCTATAGAGGCGTAAAAATCCTCCCTTATCGGGGTCACTGGCATAATGTTTTCAAATGGGGGGGTCCGTGGCCTAATAAATGTTGATTTGGGGGTCCTTGACACGAAAAAGTTTGGGAACCCCTGACCTAGAAGCCTAAACTACTACTCTAGTACTACGGTGCCGCTTGCCCAACAGAACTGATCTAGAATCTGATAACACGTCGTGGTGATGCAACGCTCCATCCAATGTCAGATATGATCCAATAGTGCTTCTCAACCTTTATAATTTCAAGGACACCCAGTTTGATATGAATTAGGCCACGGACCCCCGTTGTGATACAAGGGTATACAAATGGAACCAAATGGCTCCATAAGGGCCCATTTCGTGATCTAGTATGGCCCCTGTCGTTGCTTAAAGTCCCTAATATCTTTCAGAGTGATGGTGTCAGTCACTCCATATTGGGGCCAGTTTCAGCCCGATCCGGCCGCCTCTGACTGTCTTTCTAAAGTAATGGTTAAATATCTAACAAAATATGTGAGGAGTTACTTTCTTAACTTGGTGTGTTTGCGAGATTAGCCCAGGACTGACAGACCCACGCAAGCAACCAAACACGCACACACACATACTGTACCATACCTTCCTGAAAGTTGACCAGCACAACACTGTAGAGACAGGAGAGACAGAACAATAGTTCATTTTTATTCTTATTTCAGTTAAACTTTGACTAGTGGAATTGTTCCAACAAATGTATTGTTCATGGTAGAACGTTATCTTCACCATTTGTAAATTTACAGGTAGAGAAACTAGAATGTACAAGTCTATTTTTAGTACTTTATCTGTCGAGAGTTGAGACTGTGGTCTGAGTATAGACAGTAAAGGAATTCTAGATCAAATGACAGACCAGATCAGAATCAGATCATCTTCACTCATAGCTACATGACATAATATACTTAACATGACATGCCACAACAATTGAACCAGAACTGTATTAGATTTTTGGGTTATCCTTTTAGACCAAGTGTACAGTATGACTCACTGTACTCACTGTATTCATGCTGTTTGCATTTCTGTCTATGTATTCAAGTAGGGATGCTCCGGTCAGGTTTTTTTGGGACCAATCCCGATCACCGATTGTTTTTCTCATGATCGGCCGTTACCGATACCGTAAGGGGAGAATTTGAATATTTCCAAAATGATTATGTCAAAACCCACGTCAAAACTGTTCCTGTGTGTGGGGGGAGGAAGGGGAGAATGTTTAGGCCTGTCACAAAGATGCAAAATGATATTATACTATACAGTATATCTGATTGACTTTTATACCACTTAAATGGTATGAAACGGTTTCTCCAGATAGGGTAGAAAGGAGTAAGCTGAGGTGGTTCGGGCATCTGGTTAGGATGCCTCTCGGGCGCCTCCCTAGGGAGGTCCTCGACGCACGTCCCACTGGGAGGAGACCCCGGGGCAGACCAAGGCGCAGTTGGAGGAAACACATCGACTCACTGGCCTTGGAACGTCTCGGAATCCCTTAGGAGGAAGTCACTAATGTTGCTCTGGAGAGGGAAGTCTGGAGCACTCTGGTGGAGCTGTTGCCCCCGCAACCCGACTACGGATAAGCGGTTGACGATGGATGGATGGATGGGTAAATTGACGATCACAAATAGGGCAAACTGACGATCACTGATCGAGTCATTTGGAGTGAATATCGGCCGATCACCAATCGGTGGCCGATTGATCGGAGCATCTCTATATTCAATCAACCAATCTGAACATGATTGAACATTTGTCATTTAAGGCCTACTATTTCAACTCTCTATTTACAAAACCTTTGGCATATGAACAATACGTAAGGGGTATATATTTAGGTCTGATACGTGATATTGATGTACCGTGAAATAGTATTCAAATCATGTAGGTCAATTTAATATTTTCCCAGGCCCAGACTTGTAACTGACAGTCCAATCTGGGACCCATTGGCAAAACAAAGGAAAAACAGTGCCCTAAAAGTCAACATCTGTCTCGAGATACTACTGCTGACAGTCAGGTACCCCCACTCTCTGGCTCCACCATAATAATAACATGTTTTACCTGGCTGACACGGGGTCCACAGTGAACATCCAGCCGAGGTGATCCTGTCTGTCTGTCGCCCGAACTTTCACCTCTTTGTTTAAATATTCTGCCCATTCTAACGGCGTCCTGTGCATCCACACACACATGACTTCTGCGATGTGAAATTAAACGGATTCAACGTCAACTAGATGAAATCGACAATAGGCAATCCACTCACAAAGTACTGCTTCACTGTCAATTATATGAAATGTAATACCGATATGAAATGTAATTGCCTCACTATCAACAAGATGAAAGAAAAGTCGATGATCTGATCTTAAATTTGCACACACACACACCGTCTCCACACCTGAGCGCAAAAAGGTCTTAAGCTGCGCACTTCTTAAGCTGCGCGCAGCTTAAATTCCGAGTTTTTAGACAGCTGGTGGATGGAAATTAAGCTCCACCTCCGCCGAAGACTTGAGCGGAGGAGAGCGTTTCCGGGAATCTGGCCGTCGCGCAAGAATTCAGCGGAGGTGGAGCTTAATTTCCATCCACCAGCTGTCTAAAAACTCAAGCTTTAAGCTACGCGCAGCCGAGAACGTGCGCAGCTCTTTTGATGGTGTGGCAGCGGCTACATTGGCGGTGGTGTGTCGGTGAAATGCATCCGGATTCCGGAAGAAACGTGTAGTTGTAGTACGAGTAGTTCCTCCTTTTCGTTAGTGAAATTAAAACAGGGTATTCATTATTAGTAATAGTATGTTTAATTATTCATGACTATGGTGCAAAATCTGCTATGGTTTCTGCTACACGTGTGTAGATTCTTGGACAGAAACACATAGATCACTTTAATTGTGTAAATAATTTAAATATTTTCTTTTTAATCGTGTTTATAAATAAATTATCCTTTCGGTTATCACTTGACACTCCTTGTTTAGGGTCAGTGCTTCC
Source organism: Electrona antarctica (assembly GCF_951216825.1). Classification (NCBI taxonomy): domain Eukaryota; kingdom Metazoa; phylum Chordata; class Actinopteri; order Myctophiformes; family Myctophidae; genus Electrona; species Electrona antarctica. The sequence goes on from NC_136807.1 coordinate 3,751,403, forward strand.
ATTTATTCTCATTTTTATAAAAGACTGCGATCCATCATTCGCCATCCACAATTATGGCAAATTATTTCAAAACACCTACACTATCCACTTCTACCGTGAACATATTTCAAAAATAGCAGATCTACAAGCTTGGTGCGGTGTGGTGCGACACATTTCATTTCACATTAACTTGTAAAATGGGACATTCTGCACAATGAGTACTTTTACTTTTGGTATATTCTTGTACAAAACACCATACATTTATTGTACAGGATTTGCAGTCTACCAGCAGTACCAGCAGTACTTATGACATTCATTTGCATGTAAAATCAATCAACCAATCAAAGTATTTATAATAGTATTAAAAATACTTCAGTTAATCAGATGTAGCCAAGGCCTGGCAGAGACCTGCACTCAGAGAAGTACACTTTTCTATTCTCATGTTATTCTTTTTTATTTAAATAAAGATATATACAAAATATTATCTTTTGTACTGTATCATTATCTTGTGGAATGTCCCACCAACATTTCACTGCTTGTACTTGAATGAGTGACAAATAAACCCTTCTGACTTCTTGATAAACAAAAGTATGGCACCTCATTTTGACACTTAAAAAGGTTATCTTTGAAAAACAAAGGGTCCCGCACACTGTCAGAAAACTTGCCAAAAATGTTGCTCTTTATTCAACATTTCGGTCTATTCGACCATCATCAGGACAGACAATGACAACCTCATTTTGACACAACATATTTAGTAGGCCTACAGTAAGAGGCTGCTGTTTATTAGGTGACCTCCACACCAGTAAGCTTTACTGCGATTAAAACGAATCCTGCTGCACAATGTCAGAAAGTGCGCTTCGTTTGGCAGGTGTGAAGCTTCATTCGAATCCTAATGTGCATCAAAGAACAGCATTCTACTCCGCCCAAAAACGGGGGTTTCGCTTCGCTTCCAATCGCACTTGATTTCGATTCGGTGCAGCCAGGTGGGAATGCAAACCGCAGCAAATAAAGGAAATGAAACAAACTATCATGTGGCGGATAAGGAGCTAAACAGAGTTGGAGACGGAGAAGGGATATTAATTTTACGCAGTGCAAATATGTCCCGTTAGGTTACCATGTGACGTGGTCAAATAAGGAGACCGAATTAAGCCCTCATCGAAATATGAGGACGAGCACATTCATCTATTGCTTAAGGAAACACATACAAAACACATACTTAAAACACATGTTTAACTCAGCATGATCTATAAACTGTATAGCTAACATGGCATATGCATAATAATTGTAGGCTATAGTGATCGGATCATCAATGGGACTCTGGGAGTAGGCTAGCCTACTATTGTAAACTTCGGATCAAATTTTTTGATTTATAAATATATCAGTTTAGTCACACGACAGGATCCTCTGTGCGGAGTGGCCTTCCACATGGGAATCCGTTAGATCCCACTGTTATTTTATTTCAATTTTATTTACTTTTATCATGTTTTCATTTCCATTCTAATTATTATTTTCTCTGTCCTTTCCTCCCTTGCCTCTTGTCCCCTTTATACGCCTTGCTTGTACGCAGGTGAGTGGTAACTTTGGGTGGGTCACGGGTTGACTGACTGTACACAGGTGAGTGGTAACGTTGGGTGGGTCACGGGTTGACTGACTGTACGCAGGTGAGTGGTAACGTTGGGTGGGTCACGGGTTGACTGACTGTACGCAGGTGAGTGGTAACGTTGGGTGGGTCACGGGTTGACTGACTTTGTACGCAGGTGAGTGGTAACTTTGGGTGGGTCACGGGTTGACTGACTGTACACAGGTGAGTGGTAACGTTGGGTGGGTCACGGGTTGACTGACTTTGTACGCAGGTGAGTGGTAACGTTGGGTGGGTCACGGGTTGACTGACTGTACGCAGGTGAGTGGTAACGTTGGGTGGGTCACGGGTTGACTGACTTTGTACGCAGGTGAGTGGTAACGTTGGGTGGGTCACGGGTTGACTGACTTTGTACGCAGGTGAGTGGTAACGTTGGGTGGGTCACGGGTTGACTGACTGTACACAGGTGAGTGATAACGTTGGGTGGGTCACGGGTTGACTGACTGTACACAGGTGAGTGGTAACGTTGGGTGGGTCACGGGTTGACTGACTGTACACAGGTGAGTGATAACGTTGGGTGGGTCACGGGTTGACTGACTGTACACAGGTGAGTGGTAACTTTGGGTGGGTCACGGGTTGACTGACTGTACACAGGTGAGTGGTAATTTTGGGTGGGTCACGGGTTGACTGACTGTACGCAGGTGAGTGGTAACGTTGGGTGGGTCACGGGTTGACTGACTGTACACAGGTGAGTGGTAACGTTGGGTGGGTCACGGGTTGACTGACTGTACGCAGGTGAGTGGTAACGTTGGGTGGGTCACGGGTTGACTGACTGTACACAGGTGAGTGGTAACGTTGGGTGGGTCACGGGTTGACTGACTGTACGCAGGTGAGTGGTAACGTTGGGTGGGTCACGGGTTGACTGACTGTACACAGGTGAGTGGTAACGTTGGGTGGGTCACGGGTTGACTGACTGGTGAGTGGTAACTTTGGGTGGGTCACGGGTTGACTGACTGTACACAGGTGAGTGGTAACTTTGGGTGGGTCACGGGTTGACTGACTTTGTACGCAGGTGAGTGGTAACGTTGGGTGGGTCACGGGTTGACTGACTGTACACAGGTGAGTGGTAACTTTGGGTGGGTCACGGGTTGACTGACTTTGTACGCAGGTGAGTGGTAACGTTGGGTGGGTCACGGGTTGACTGACTTTGTACGCAGGTGAGTGGTAACGTTGGGTGGGTCACGGGTTGACTGACTTTGTACGCAGGTGAGTGGTAACGTTGGGTGGGTCACGGGTTGACTGACTGTACACAGGTGAGTGATAACGTTGGGTGGGTCACGGGTTGACTGACTGTACACAGGTGAGTGGTAACGTTGGGTGGGTCACGGGTTGACTGACTGTACACAGGTGAGTGATAACGTTGGGTGGGTCACGGGTTGACTGACTGTACACAGGTGAGTGGTAACTTTGGGTGGGTCACGGGTTGACTGACTGTACACAGGTGAGTGGTAACTTTGGGTGGGTCACGGGTTGACTGACTGTACGCAGGTGAGTGGTAACGTTGGGTGGGTCACGGGTTGACTGACTGTACACAGGTGAGTGGTAACGTTGGGTGGGTCACGGGTTGACTGACTGTACGCAGGTGAGTGGTAACGTTGGGTGGGTCACGGGTTGACTGACTGTACACAGGTGAGTGGTAACGTTGGGTGGGTCACGGGTTGACTGACTGTACGCAGGTGAGTGGTAACGTTGGGTGGGTCACGGGTTGACTGACTGTACACAGGTGAGTGGTAACGTTGGGTGGGTCACGGGTTGACTGACTTTACACAGGTGAGTGGTAACGTTGGGTGGGTCACGGGTTGACTGACTGTACACAGGTGAGTGATAACGTTGGGTGGGTCACGGGTTGACTGACTGTACACAGGTGAGTGGTAACTTTGGGTGGGTCACGGGTTGACTGACTGTACACAGGTGAGTGGTAACTTTGGGTGGGTCACGGGTTGACTGACTGTACGCAGGTGAGTGGTAACGTTGGGTGGGTCACGGGTTGACTGACTGTACACAGGTGAGTGGTAACGTTGGGTGGGTCACGGGTTGACTGACTGTACGCAGGTGAGTGGTAACGTTGGGTGGGTCACGGGTTGACTGACTGTACACAGGTGAGTGGTAACGTTGGGTGGGTCACGGGTTGACTGACTGTACGCAGGTGAGTGGTAACGTTGGGTGGGTCACGGGTTGACTGACTGTACACAGGTGAGTGGTAACGTTGGGTGGGTCACGGGTTGACTGACTGTACACAGGTGAGTGGTAACGTTGGGTGGGTCACGGGTTGACTGACTGTACGCAGGTGAGTGGTAACGTTGGGTGGGTCACGGGTTGACTGACTGTACACAGGTGAGTGGTAACGTTGGGTGGGTCACGGGTTGACTGACTTTACACAGGTGAGTGGTAACGTTGGGTGGGTCACGGGTTGACTGACTGTACACAGGTGAGTGGTAACGTTGGGTGGGTCACGGGTTGACTGACTGTACGCAGGTGAGTGGTAACGTTGGGTGGGTCACGGGTTGACTGACTGTACACAGGTGAGTGGTAACGTTGGGTGGGTCACGGGTTGACTGACTGGTGAGTGGTAACTTTGGGTGGGTCACGGGTTGACTGACTGTACACAGGTGAGTGGTAACTTTGGGTGGGTCACGGGTTGACTGACTTTGTACGCAGGTGAGTGGTAACGTTGGGTGGGTCACGGGTTGACTGACTGTACACAGGTGAGTGGTAACTTTGGGTGGGTCACGGGTTGACTGACTTTGTACGCAGGTGAGTGGTAACGTTGGGTGGGTCACGGGTTGACTGACTTTGTACGCAGGTGAGTGGTAACGTTGGGTGGGTCACGGGTTGACTGACTTTGTACGCAGGTGAGTGGTAACGTTGGGTGGGTCACGGGTTGACTGACTGTACACAGGTGAGTGATAACGTTGGGTGGGTCACGGGTTGACTGACTGTACACAGGTGAGTGGTAACGTTGGGTGGGTCACGGGTTGACTGACTGTACACAGGTGAGTGATAACGTTGGGTGGGTCACGGGTTGACTGACTGTACACAGGTGAGTGGTAACTTTGGGTGGGTCACGGGTTGACTGACTGTACACAGGTGAGTGGTAACTTTGGGTGGGTCACGGGTTGACTGACTTTGTACGCAGGTGAGTGGTAACGTTGGGTGGGTCACGGGTTGACTGACTGTACACAGGTGAGTGGTAACTTTGGGTGGGTCACGGGTTGACTGACTTTGTACGCAGGTGAGTGGTAACGTTGGGTGGGTCACGGGTTGACTGACTTTGTACGCAGGTGAGTGGTAACGTTGGGTGGGTCACGGGTTGACTGACTTTGTACGCAGGTGAGTGGTAACGTTGGGTGGGTCACGGGTTGACTGACTGTACACAGGTGAGTGATAACGTTGGGTGGGTCACGGGTTGACTGACTGTACACAGGTGAGTGGTAACGTTGGGTGGGTCACGGGTTGACTGACTGTACACAGGTGAGTGATAACGTTGGGTGGGTCACGGGTTGACTGACTGTACACAGGTGAGTGGTAACTTTGGGTGGGTCACGGGTTGACTGACTGTACGCAGGTGAGTGGTAACGTTGGGTGGGTCACGGGTTGACTGACTGTACACAGGTGAGTGATAACGTTGGGTGGGTCACGGGTTGACTGACTGTACACAGGTGAGTGATAACTTTGGGTGGGTCACGGGTTGACTGACTGTACACAGGTGAGTGATAACTTTGGGTGGGTCACGGGTTGACTGACTGTACACAGGTGAGTGATAACGTTGGGTGGGTCACGGGTTGACTGACTGTACACAGGTGAGTGGTAACGTTGGGTGGGTCACGGGTTGACTGACTGTACACAGGTGAGTGGTAACGTTGGGTGGGTCACGGGTTGACTGACTGTACGCAGGTGAGTGGTAACGTTGGGTGGGTCACGGGTTGACTGACTGTACACAGGTGAGTGGTAACTTTGGGTGGGTCACGGGTTGACTGACTGTACACAGGTGAGTGGTAACTTTGGGTGGGTCACGGGTTGACTGACTGTACGCAGGTGAGTGGTAACGTTGGGTGGGTCACGGGTTGACTGACTGTACACAGGTGAGTGGTAACGTTGGGTGGGTCACGGGTTGACTGACTGTACGCAGGTGAGTGGTAACGTTGGGTGGGTCACGGGTTGACTGACTGTACACAGGTGAGTGGTAACGTTGGGTGGGTCACGGGTTGACTGACTGTACGCAGGTGAGTGGTAACGTTGGGTGGGTCACGGGTTGACTGACTGTACACAGGTGAGTGGTAACGTTGGGTGGGTCACGGGTTGACTGACTGTACGCAGGTGAGTGGTAACGTTGGGTGGGTCACGGGTTGACTGACTTTACACAGGTGAGTGGTAACGTTGGGTGGGTCACGGGTTGACTGACTGGTGAGTGGTAACTTTGGGTGGGTCACGGGTTGACTGACTGTACACAGGTGAGTGGTAACTTTGGGTGGGTCACGGGTTGACTGACTTTGTACGCAGGTGAGTGGTAACGTTGGGTGGGTCACGGGTTGACTGACTGTACACAGGTGAGTGGTAACTTTGGGTGGGTCACGGGTTGACTGACTTTGTACGCAGGTGAGTGGTAACGTTGGGTGGGTCACGGGTTGACTGACTTTGTACGCAGGTGAGTGGTAACGTTGGGTGGGTCACGGGTTGACTGACTGTACACAGGTGAGTGGTAACGTTGGGTGGGTCACGGGTTGACTGACTGTACGCAGGTGAGTGGTAACGTTGGGTGGGTCACGGGTTGACTGACTGTACGCAGGTGAGTGGTAACGTTGGGTGGGTTAGGGTTGACTGACTGTACGCAGGTGAGTGGTAACGTTGGGTGGGTCACGGGTTGACTGACTGTACACAGGTGAGTGGTAACGTTGGGTGGGTCACGGGTTGACTGACTGTACGCAGGTGAGTGGTAACGTTGGGTGGGTCACGGGTTGACTGACTGTACGCAGGTGAGTGGTAACGTTGGGTGGGTCACGGGTTGACTGACTGTACGCAGGTGAGTGGTAACGTTGGGTGGGTCACGGGTTGACTGACTGTACGCAGGTGAGTGGTAACGTTGGGTGGGTCACGGGTTGACTGACTGTACGCAGGTGAGTGGTAACGTTGGGTGGGTCACGGGTTGACTGACTGTACGCAGGTGAGTGGTAACGTTGGGTGGGTCACGGGTTGACTGACTGTACGCAGGTGAGTGGTAACGTTGGGTGGGTCACGGGTTGACTGACTTTGAAAGGTAGACTTTACACGCCATTACTGTTTTTAAAGCGTGAGGACGTTGCTTATAGTCACCTTAGACCAGTGTTATCTCAGTACGCACTATGCAAATCCCCAGGCTATGCCGGGTGATTCCTTATTTATGGAGGGGAGAGGGTGTGTGTGTGTGTGGTTTTCAAATTTTTATACTGTGTACTGTGTTTGCCTTTGAGAAACTACAAAACGTTTTTGCACTATTGCCACTGTCATTCTTCTTATCATTGTTATCATTATGTTGTTGTGAACACACCTTGTCACTTTAAATAGTTATATAAAGGCACTTGTTTCACCTATCATTGTCTTACTTGGCTGTGATTGGGGTTTTCTAAACCATGGTTGCGCACACACACACACACACACACACAACACACACACACACACACACGTCCTAACTATTACTTATTATATTATTTTTGAACACCATAGCTTTCACTGTGTAGCCTATTTTATGAATTGAACACATATAACATTCCCTGCTGCGCTGGCTGTGACACTGGCTGGGAAGGCAAACCGCAGCAAATTAAATCCCAACTTCTCCGCCCATTCGCATCGAGTCTACCGAATTATTAGGTGAGAATGTTACCTTAGTGTTGGTCAAACACCTGCATCACAGAGCTTTTACGTATGTTATTAAAGTACAAGATGCATGTCTGACATTATAGCGCTCTCACACTAAAAGGCAAAGCCAATAATTAATGTATGAAGAAAAGAGTTTGGGATCATTTAACTTAATCCTGAAACAATGTGGGATCATTTGAGAAACTCAAACTGAAATGTACTCACAATCAACAATGTTTTAATTGAGAAATCATCAATAGCCATGTTCACCAGTCAGCAGTTAAGCAACAACTTATTTACTTAATCACTTGACCTGACCAGTGTGTCGCAGCGGTCTGTACTTGGTCACTTCTTTATTCACCCTACACCAAATCTCATTGCTGAAAATAACCAATCTAACCAATAACCAAAAATAACCAACCAATCAACGGATATTCACCTCAGGATATGCACACTACACTAGGGTTCATTTGGTTAAATACAATCTGGGAACCCATCTGCAAAACAAAGGGAAAACAGCGCCCTCTTTTCCTCGAGTCAACAGTCTGTCTCGAGAGACTCATTTCAATAATACCCACACGTCCATTTATACCCCTGGTCGTCCCTGGAACCGACATCGAGAACCAGTGGGTTAAATGATAACCCCGTTTCTAGAGTTTATCTTTCTTGTCTTCATCCTCATCTGTGTCCAGACTCTTCAGTTTGACTGTTTCTGCCCCACCCCCCTCGGCCCCACCCCCCTCGGCTCTGTCCGCCAATGCAGCTCCGCCTGCTACTACACCTCCCACTGCTGCCCCGCCCACGGCTGCTCCAACCCCGGCGACCCCGGCGACCATGGCAGACGAAAGACCCACTGCACCTGAAGAGAGACAGACAGTGGGACAGTTGAGAGATTGATATTATGTTGTTATTTGTCATATTTGTGATTGTGCTTTGGCAACACTTGTAAAATGTCATGCCAATAAAGCCTGTTGAATTGAATTGAGACAGTGCGCCCTAAGCTCGTTTCAAACATATTTTTAATATCGCGATAATATTGTTAATTATTTTGGCCACAATAGCCTAATCATGACATGAAATTGTCCCTTCCCTAGTGTGAACCAATGACCTTGTGATGACAATGTGACCTTTAAGCCACAGGTTAAATCGCCTCAGCTACCTGCTGATTGAAGAATGGCCACAACACTTCCTGCCGCCACTCCTCCCCCACCGGCAATGGCGGCTGATGACATCATACTGGCGGCGAATGAGCCGGCAGCAATTCCGGCGGAAGTGAACCCGACTCCTGCCAAGACGAAGGGAGCTGCAACCACAGCACCGACTGTAACAGAGAAACCAGGGACAGATCAACCGGTCTGTTACAGAGACCAGAGAGAGAAACCAGGGACAGATCAACCGGTCTGTTACAGAGACCAGAGAGAGAAACCAGGGACAGATCAACCGGTCTGTTACAGAGACCAGAGAGAGAAACCAGGGGCAGGGCAGGAATTTCATGGAGGCAATGAAGAACATGGCTGTCATGCCCTCAGTTTGGCATTCTGCCCCTCAAAACAAGTGGCCTTGTTTGGGGCTGCCCCATCTGAGTGTATCGTTTTGTCCTCTTCCCCCTTCTTGATTTTAGATACCCTCACTATACCAGACACGTATCTAATAATTGTGAGTTTCTTATAATAGGCCTATCTCACAGCCCGCTTTCCACGCCCACTTCCGGTAAATAGTGTCTTTAACATGAGCATTTACACGTTTTTTTCTCTGGAGAATCTAAGTACATTTTCTAATGTAAAAATGTGACAGACCAATATTATTATGAAGCAAACAAGATGGTAAATCAGGTCGAACAGATAGAACAAACCTTACCTTGAGAAAACAAAAGTTGTAGACTTCTTAAATTACCTCGGTTAACATGTAGTGTCTATGGAGTGACGTCACGCTATCACCACTAACCCCGAAAGGGGGCGTATTTAGGGGGGCGGGGAAATTCTGTGAGATAGGCTTATTGACTGATGTTCATGTATGGAACAGTGGTTGGTGCTCATACCATACTTGAATAAAACCACACCCCCTAAAATCAATAGATCTTATCTTACTTCCACAGACGAGAGCTCCGACCCCTGCTGCTGTAGAAATGAGAATGGTTTCTGGAAAGAGAATGAAAGGAAAGAGAAAGAGAAGAAGAAGAAGAGAAGGAAAGAGAAAATAATGAAATATAATTAGAATTGCTAAACTCAGAACGGATAACTATCGCTAAACTCAAAAACGATAACTGTCGGAATAATGTCGGAAATGTAGTCATAATAATAATAAGTCTGCTTATCAAAATCTGGATATCAAATAAAAGATTAGCTAGGTTTTTGATATTAGGGAAAAAATGATAACAAGAATTGACATACAAACGTTTATGTGACAGTGGAAATATGGAATTATATAAGTGGCATGTTAATTAATCTACACCGGGTCTTTGTGCATTTTTCTAAATAAATTAATCTACACTGAAATGTATACCCCGGTAAACATTAAATGTTTTGTATTAACCTACACTGTAATGATACAGCTGACTCAGACTGAGTTTATAAACAGCTGCTACGGTATGTTGCTTACACACACACACACACACACACACACACACACACACACACACACACACACACACACACACTCTCTCTCTCTTTAAGTTTGTATTGTGTTTCAACTTTCATCATGTGTCGTTACTTACTTGTTATCTTCTTCTTTCTCGCTCTCTCGCTGTCTTCGTCTGTCTGTTTCTCAGACTGTGTCGGTTTCTCTGTGTGATCATCAGCACTCTCATCAAGGTAGTGCGCGGTGAGAACGGAGACCATGTCCTCATACGTTCTGGTTCGAGTCCGACTCCCACGGGAATGGATCTCGAGGAGCCTCAGCACGATTCTGCGTCCTTCCTCGCCGAGGCATCGCAGCAGTGTGGCTGCCCTGTCCTGGTCCTCCCCGGCCGGGCATTGTTCCATTTCCACATACAGGCTGAAATCACCGAACCACTGCTCCCACGGTACCGGGGGGGGAGAGCCTGCTTTGTCCAGGAACGGATCAGGAGGGCAGAACGGTGCCATGGTACTGATTATGGTTCTTCTAACTACCTCGGGCCGTCCGAACTGACTGGACCTGGCAGCTGTTTGGTTACTCTCAGTGCGTGTTTAAAATATGATTTCAGCAGGAGCTGGTGGTGAACTTGGGGGCGTTGAGACAGAGGTTGGCACTTCCCAGTTAATTTGCTCCATAGGTTTCGGTTCTTTTGAAAACAAATCTCCGAGATTTCCAGATTGAATAACCAGTGCGCTCCGTCGAGTGGGCGGGGTCTAAAGACTTCCTAGTAAACAACAGTTTTCATCTTTCATTTCAGTGCAGGACGTGCAAAAACAGCGCCATGCAGTGTCCCATTGTGTTGTTACTTTGATTGATTGATTGATTGAAGAATTTATTAACAGTTTGCAGAATTACAGTACATTTCAAGCACAAACTCAATACAAAGGCTGTTAACTGTGAGTGGACGACCCAATTAAGCATTACACTTGTTTCCAACAGGGTCCACCATGTTCAAATCATCAAAACATTTAGAGACGTACAAATAGACACTTCTATAGACAGAACAGGAATTCATCAAAAAAGAATTCATCAAAAAGGAGGTAAAAAGGGAAAAGAAAAATATACAGTGAGGGGAAAAAAAGGGGGGGGCGGGGGGGGGGATTCACGTTCAGCTCCAAGCTCCAGCTCCAGCTCCAGCTTTAAGCATTTACGCCTTAGAAATATTAATATAAACTCTAAGATTTACGCCCATAGTTTACGCCTATGATTGATTTACGCCTCCGGAAATTAATTGATTCTCGTCATTATTTCTTTATGCTTCTTTATGATTAAAAAAAAATAGAAGACAAAAAGTTATTGGAGTGTACAGTACAGCTTAACTATTGGGAAAATAATAATTAACTATCATCTTATATATGCCTTTAAAATAAGTACATAAATTGATTTGTAAATAATATTTACAATGCACGACAAAATATATTACGGTATAATTATGTGCAACTGCAAATAAGGGGCTACAAAACATTTATGTATTATTTAAAAATATTAAAATTTAAAAACAAATAAAAATAAACATATTGTTGCTGTTACAATGTTATTGCTTTTTTTGTTGACGTTTTGTGACCAAACTTTTACTTTGAAGCGCACTGCCGGAGGGAGGAGGTGTTTTGATCAGTGTGTGTGTGTGTGTGTGCGGTGTTTGACAGTCAGACAGCCAGTCAGTCGCTCTGCTGCTCCTTGTTGAAGAAGATGGAGGCCGTCTGGATGTAAACTTGTACGCGGCGCAACAAGCGAGCCATTAATAACGAATATCACACACCTGTTATGTCAACAGCTCCAGTCCGTCCAGGTAAAAACACCACATCTCTGTCCTACATCTCATACACACACAGCTAGCCTGGTTGCTAACGTAGCTATAGCACGAACGAATGACAACCAGTGTGAAGCTAACGCTAGTAGCTAACTAACCTCTAGCAACACTGAAATACGCACGCAGCTGGAAGGAATGAGACATGTTTTGTGTTACATTGCCATTGTTATTATACTTCTTTCATTGTGTGGTTGATCCAGTCGGTGGCAATCTAAGCCTAGCTGCGTTCGTTAGCTACATTTGGACTGTACTGGGGTCAATGTTAATGTTCTACTTGCTACTTTTATGCACGTTTCCTGGTTGATCAGCTGCTGCAAGATGCTTCCTGGCTGCACCACATTAAGTAAAGCGAGGAGAACACAAACTTGCCAGATGAACGCCATAAAATGCATCATGCACGACTGCATGAAGTGACATTGAGTGCACTGATGAAGTGACATAAAGTGCATTGACTTCACATTCAACTTTTCAACTATTGGTGTATGAATTTCTTAGCTCACACACAAGTTTAAGGAAGAAAAGTGGTAAATAATGGAGAAAGAAACAAAGAAAACAAGTCAGATATTTATAATATGTAATTAAAGCAATGTCACATTAATGTTATGTGTGCATGGTTACAAATACTTAAAAATACAATCAGATTGAAATGGCAGCAGATATAGAAACAATGTATGTATAGTCTGTGCAGTCTCTTGTGTTCTTTCTTTGTCCATCTCTGACCTCGCCTCACCCATTGTGATGAATGATGAATTCCTGTTCTGTTCTTTGACTATATAGAAGTGTCTATTTGTACGTCTCTAAATGTTTTGATGAATTGAACATGGTGGACCCTCTGGTAAACAAGTGTAATTGGGTTGTCCACTCACAGTTAACAGTTTGTATTGAGTTTGTGCTTGAAATGTACTGTAATTCTGCAAACTGTTAATACATATTTCAATAAATCAATCGTTGTTGCTTAGCCTTGGATCAAGACTATCATAGATTAAAGTAACACTCTGACTCTATAAAATGCACCTATGATAGTCTAGATCCAAGGCTAGATGTTGCTAATGATACGGTGATAATGCTAAAGTGATAGGTTTGGGCAATATATGGATATTATATCAATATCGTGATACAAGACTATTTATCTGGGATTTTGGATATCTCAATATTGTGAAATGGCATAATTGTTGTCTTTTCCTGAACTGAAACACTGAAGCCTTATTTTATACTTTCAAAAATTGTCCAAATACCGAATAGCAGATCTACAAGCTCACAACCCTTGTCTTGTCTGTTTTTTTAAAAATTATATTTATTGTCATAATCAATAACATTGATATATCAAGGTAGTTGGTTTTGTGCTTAATATTTATGATATCTGGCCCAGCCCTAGCGATGTGTCACATTATCACAGATGGTGCTAGATTGATCTCCGTGTGGCTTTTGATGAATTGAACATGGTGGACCCTCTTGTAAACAAGTGTAATGCTTAATTGGGTTGTCCACTCACAGTTAACAGCCTTTGTATTGAGTTTGTGCTTGAAATGTACTGTAATTCTGCAAATTTGTGCACTGTGTGTGTGTGTGTGTGTGTGTGTGTGTGTGTGTGTGTGTGTGTGTGTGTGTGTGTGTGTGCATGTGTGCGCACTGCAGGTGGAGGCAGGTGGTGTGAGTAGACCATCATCGTCACCATCATCATGTACTCTGAGTGGCGCTCGCTGCACCTGGTGGTGCAGAGTGACCAGGGCCACCTCAGTGTTCTGCACACGTATCCGGACGGAGTGGGCATGGAGGTGGCCAACGCCGTGGTCAAACCCCTGGGGACAGCCGTCAGTCCGGTGGCCACGGAGAACATCCTCAAGACGGACAAGGAGGTAAGACGAGAGAGGACTCATTAACACTAACACTAGAGACTTCATTTTAGTACATTTTCATTGAAAGTGATCATACCCGTCCCTTGTCGACAATGCTTATCGATACGTGTCGTTATCAATACTCAATACTTTTATATAATTTGGTTACGAGACCACAATAAATTCTTAACGGAACTGTAATGCTTTTTACATCTTAAGTTAAATTAAAGAAGTTGCTGAATGTCAAATTATATTTCGGTTGGCCTATCATTAAACACAAGTCATAGGCCATCCAAATATTCTTGTATCAAACTCAAGGCAAGTGAAGTGACACTCTTTATTTGTCAATGTGTGCTAAAATATTGGAGATACTGGTTTGTTTCTGTATGTATGTACAGTATGTACTGGTTTGGTTGATATTTATTTAACCTTTTATTTAACGGGTTTAATGCCGACAATTTACGGCCGTCTTTCAGGCTAGACTGCCTATGTTACCTTTGAGCAGCCAGTGCACCAACCGCTGAGTTGCTTGTCATAACTTTAAGACGGTGTAATCGCTTGTTGTAGTGTAGAAAAGTATTCCATAACGGCGATCACAACAACAGCCCGGGCAGCGCACGGCTTGTTCCTCCGGCAGACTCGCCAATGTAAACAATGGGACTCAATGTCCCAGAACCCTTTGCACGCCGGCACTACGAACCCTTTTGCGACGACATCATCAAAACGCGTCTCATATATTCCCATTCGGTCCGGTGGATTGCCGTATGACATAAAACTGATTTTAAAAACGTGGATTAAACAATGACAACATAACTCGGGCAACTCGCGAATCGCAGGGAAGGTGTTCTACAATTAATTAACTCGGGTAACTCGTGAATAGAAGTCAAAGTGTTAACCAGTAAAAACACTTTGAGACTGCGTCTCTTTTACAAGTGGGAACTGGCCAAGAGGCAGAAATAAAATTACACTTCAATACCACATCGTAAATGTCACATTTTGGAACGGCAAATAAAACATCCATAATACACCTCAAAGTACCTATGAAATAAATACAACAAATCACCAAAGGTAAAATACACAATGTACAAAATATAAACCGAAATAATAAATATATAGGCATGGACATAGGCTAGTACATATCCAAACATGTGCAGGTGTTGGACTGTACATATATATCTATACTCTAGCTATATAACTAGCTATATAAGGGTACTGTCACTTTTTGACCTGAGATCAGATTCTAAAAATGTCTTCTACATCCTGACAGTTTTCTGAAAAAGTTATGTTTCTATGTCAGTCGTTCTTTGATTTTTCAAAAATAGCAGACCTACAAGCTCGTAGCGCGCCACTCGGTGGCGCGCTATGAGCTTGTAGATCTGCTATTTTTCAATAGCTAAAGCATAACATAATGCTAACACCAAAAGGGGTTCCCGCCCAAAATGGGTTAAGGCTAAAACAAGAGTTCGCATATTTTATCTTTATTCTTCACACAGAGAATAACATATCTGTTAATCTGTGTGATAATACAATCTGACTGCGACTGATATGCTCAGTTTATGGATGGATTTCGTTAACTCATCCATCGCCACTAGGGGGCGCCAAAAGGCCCTGACCGCCACTATATATCTTTTATTTTATTTTATATATTTTTATTTATTTTTACCATGTTATAAAACACGAAAAACACGTCCTTGGCGCTCCAGGACATCATGAAAAAGAAGTTAAATAAGTCCTTGGCGATGGATGAGTTAAGACAACTGCTATAAAGTGTCTATTGTACAGTTACTTTGCAGTGAGCCTGACATTTATATCCACACAGTCACACCATACAGCCCTTTAACTATTGAGATCATATTCCCTGTCATGTGTGTGCGCTGTGCACCTATTAACCCATTTTGACAGATCAGATTCTAAAAATGTCTTCTACATCCTGACAGTTTTCTGAAAAAGCTATGTTTCTATGTCAGTCGTTCTTCGATTTTTCAAAAATAGCAGATCTACAAGCTCATAGCGCGCCACTCGGTGGTGCGCTATGAGCTTGTAGATATGCTATTTTTCAATAGCTAAAGCATAACATAATGGTAGGAAAAAAAATATATAATCTTAATCATATTCGGTATTCGGTTTTCGGCCAACTGTTTCCTATATTCTATATTCGGTTTCGGCCAAGAATTTCCCTTTCGGTGCATCCCTAATTATATGCTTTATTTTTGCTACACTACCTGTCTTTGGGCATTGCAAAGGGGAATAAGAGACTCATTATTGCGCTGATTGATTGTTATATAGGCCTGGAAATTAGGTTAAATATTCTGGAACGGTTTTGGAAATTCATTCATTCAAAAATGTGTGGGTAGTGCTTGTGTTCAACCAACCAATTTCGACCAATAATATTCAATCAATCCTCATCTGTCACTCATTCTCCATGTTTACGATATGCCCACTTTTGAACATTCAAATGAAATTCCATTATGTCCTGCCTATCATTGTTTCTTATCCCTTATCTCGTATAGATAGAACTACAGCAAAAGGTGTCAATGGGGCGGGACTTCCCTTGTGTATATACTTCCCCTGGAAGCTGTTTTTTTTTTAACCTATCATGACACGTTTTCATGACCTAGGAATCCTAACAGAATAGTTCTGCACAGTATTAACCCATTCTGTACGGGAACCCCTTTTGGTGTTTTAACTAAGCATTATGTTGTACTTTAGCTATTGAAAAATAGCAGATCTACAAACTCGTAGCGCGCCACTCGCAGCACAAATCTTTGAATATATATTATTTCAGAGCGAACGTTTTTTTGTATTTTGACGTCAGGCCTAAATGGGTTAACATAACTTCCTTTAGGACTTTAGGGCGGCACTTCCTGTACTTCCGCTTGGATATTTCCAGTAGCAGTTATTGTCCAGCCTACCGTATGTCCCCCGTGACTATTGATGTTTCAGCCAAATAATAATATAATCGCCCAGGCGGTGGCGTAACCGTCTGGGCACCCGACTGGTAATCCAGTCGCAGTGTGCCGCGGGTTCGACTCCCGAGCCCGACACGGCCTTTACTGCATGTCTTCCCCCATCTCTCTCCCGTTTCCTGTCAGCCTACTGTCTGTCCCTTCAAAAAAAAAAACAATAAAAGGCGTAAGCCGCAAAAAAATATCTTAAAAAAAATAATAATAATAATATAATCATAATAATAATAATAATAATAATAAACTTTATTTATAAAGCGCTTTTCAAAACAGAGTTACAAAGTGCTTTCCAGTGGCAATATAAAAAGGCAATACCATATCAGTTTAGAGGCACTTACTGGAATAAAACAATAGAAATAAAGCGTTACAGCATTACACAGAAGAAATAAATAAACAATACAAATACAACAATTCCACATAATGAAGACAATAAAAAAAAAAAACCTAGGGGAAAGCCTGTGTGAAATAGGTGGGTTTTTAATAGTGATTTAAAAAGAGCCACTGAGGTTGCGTCCCTCAGGTTCTGGGGTAGGGCATTCCACAAGTATGGAGCCTTGGCTGCGAACGCCCGGTCACCCATGGTGACTAGTTTGGTTTTCATGGGAGTCAGGAGACCCACAATAAGCCACAAAAAGTTAGATACTCTTGAAATGCTGTAACGTTTGGAATTTAATCTTGTTATCTTGCTGTTTTTGGAATCCAAACAGCAGACTCTTCTATAACTTGGCCTCATGGGCAATTAAAATAACAACACAACATAATACCTTCTCTACTCAAAATGGCTTCATTGTGATCCCCCCCCCACAGGTAAAGTGGACCATGGAAGTGCTGAGTTATGGTCTAAGCCTTCCCCTAGATGGGGATACTGTCAAACTGTGTGTGGATGTTTACACGGACTGGATGATGGCCCTGGTGTCACCCAGGGACTCCATGCCTCAGCCTGTGGTCAGGGAGCCCAATCTGTACATCCAGACCATCCTTAAACATCTCTACAATGTCTTCCTACCCAGGTATGATACATTTGTTTTCAATATCTAAAGTTATTTGAAATGCAAAAATGAATTCAGACATCAGTAAGCAAAATATTCAAAGACTGCAACTGACAACGCAGCTGCCAGTGATCTGAGCGTCAGAACACAGTTGTGATCATGGCATGGAATGGCTGACTTTACTTCCGGTTCAAATGACTTCTTATCTGCTTATCTGGCACATTTCACTGGCACTGGCACTAGTACCTACTATGGTAACTGGCCTTGGAAAAAAACAAAACCAATGTTTCGACAGCTATGGCCTGACTCACACCTTTACAACAGATTGTATAGCTGATGCATGAGACTTATTGACTGATGCAAGCTCGCAATTCATTTCCAATGGGAGTCACATGGTTTGACACAACATTTTTGTTGTATGAGGGGGAGGGGGGCAGTCAAAACACAGCCGAAAGCCGTACAACAAAAATGTTGTGTCAAACCATGTGACTTCCATTGGAAATGCATTGGGGCGGCCATGACACTTACCCTTTGTTTACATCTAGCATCCAACAATGTTGTATGCTAGATGTAAAGGTATAAAATGATTATACATTTTTTACACCTTAGATCTATAACTCCTAATGTCTTCCCTTCCAGGCCTGAACAGCACAGCCTGAACCACATCAGACTGTGCCAGCAGGTTCTGACCGCGGTCCAGAAGCTGGCCCGGGAGTCGGTCAACATGGAGAGGGAGACCTGGGAAGTGCTGCTTCTCTTCCTGCTCCGTGTCAATGACACGCTGCTGGCCCCACCCACTATTGGGGGTAAGCTCGCCACGACCCTACTTATTGATCTGTAACCCACTGACTAATATATTTTTAGGCCTGACGTCAAAAAAAAAAAAAAAAAAAAGTATCCTGAAAGAATATATATTCAAAGATGTGTGCCGCATTTTCATGATTTTTCAAAAATAGCAGACCTACAAGCTCGTAGCTTGTAGGTCGAGCTACGTGCGTGCGTGTGCGTGCGCGTGCAGATTGTTCAGTTCGATTGTGTGGCTGTGTTTTGTTTTTCTGTTCAAGCCAACTAGGGACAGCCTACTGGCCTAAATTCAACCCATATACTGTACACCATACTGTACCATGTTTCTACTCTGTGTCCCAGAGGAGGGCTGTGAACAGTTACTATGAGCTTGTACATCTGCTATTTTTCAATAGCTAAAGTATTACATAATGCTTAGTTAAAACACCAAAAGGGGTTCCCGCCCAAAATGGGTTAACCTGTTTTCTACACCTCTTAACCCATTTTGACCTGAGATCAGATTCTAAAAATGTCTTCTACATCCTGACAGTTTTCTGAAAAAGCTACGTTTCTATGTCAGTGGTTCTTCGATTTTTATTAAAAAAAATAGCAGACCTACAAGCTCGTAGCGCGCCACTCGGTGGCGTGCTATGAGCTTGTAGATCTGCTATTTTTCAATAGAGGGTATGCGCATGCTTAAAGTGAATGGCACATCGAGTGGCAAAGCAACAGGCAAAGTGAGTTTAACATTGTTTAACGTTGTTTAATGCAATCGGATAGGACTTTTCTGTTTGGATGTATGGGCTGTCAAGGCCAGAAAGTAGTTTTTTGCCACTCAGTAGGCGTTCCTACATAACTTCCAGGTTTGATGATGATGTCACTAGGGTTGGGATTCGGAACCGGGTCCATTTCAGACCCGGTTCCGACATTGCGGATCCGGAGCCGGTTCCATCGTTTTTTTATTAACGGTTCCACAAACGGTTCTCATCAGTCGTCATTTAGCTCCGCTGTGTCTGCTTGCGTGCAAGCAGAGCCTGGGGTGACGTCACCCCACCTACGTGAGTGAGTGAGGTCTGGGAGGATACGCCCACTGTTCTGTCTGTGCATTCAGCGACCGCCGCGGAGCGAGTGGGACAGTGGGACAGTATGTCGAAGAGATCTCCAAAGTGTGGTTATATTAACAGAGAGGGAAATGACTGAGGCTGAGCACGCAAAGTGCAATACATTTGATGCTATAGTTGCAAAGGTTGTTGCAACTTGTACCACGTCCACATTTAGAAACATCTCAAAATCAATATGCCTACACGAGTGCACATCGCGTTTGTGAGCCATGCGGAAAGCCGTGCCCGCTCTCCCCGCAGCTCCACCACAGCCGACGGGGGACGAGGATGATGCAAGGCTGGTTTACTTTCCCCAGGCTAGAAAACTAACGTCTACAGAGCTTTTCATTAGGCGTATTGTACAACTGTTGTCAATGGTGTTAATTTAGAACGCCAATGACTCGACGTCTTTCTGTCTGATATTTTATGAATCACGTTAACTATAGAGCCAAATCAATTTGTCTGCACGTATTTTTACAACTTATAAGCAACTCAACTGCTTTTGATTTGGCTCTAAATTAATCGCGTGACTGTTGAGAGCCCAGCCTTTAGGTGCATATACCTCCATAGATTGATTACTTTATAAACAGTTTGCAGTAATCCAAGAAAGCACTATGGCTTGTTTCCATTAGGGTAAGGGGTACTTCATATAAGTATTAATATTATTAATCTGAACATTAAAGACAACATTAGTCACCAAAACAATATCATTATTGCAATGTACAAATTGCAATATACAGTACAAATTGCAACAATTATATTGTTGTGGTGGCTAGCTGCTGCTGGAGGTGGTGGTGAAGTTTAAATAATAGTGCCACCTCATAATTGTAAAGTGCGTTTTCAATAATTTAATTAATGAATTTGTGTTTATTATGTACTTGGTTAGGTTAGTTATAATATAAGCATAATCTATGTCAGAGAAAAAGGGGAAAAAATAATATTAGGATCCGTTAAGGGAACCGTTAGGAACCGGAACCGTTAAGAGGGATCCGGGAAGGATCCGGAACCGTTAAAATCCTAACGAATCCCAACCCTAGATGTCACGCGCATACCCTCTATAGCTAAAACATAACATAATGCTAACACCAAAAGGGGTTTCCGCCCAAAATGGGTTAAAATCAGATTTGAAGATTTATAAGTGAATGCAAAGTATGTCCACGCTCAGGTTTATTTAGTCCTATGCCAATAACTGTGTAACGTTCTCCCCGTGTGCCCCAGTCGGGGTGGCTGAGAAACTGGCAGAGAAACTGATGGCGGTGCTGTTTGAGGTGTGGCTGCTGTCGTGTGCTCGCTGCTTCCCCACACCGCCCTACTGGAAGACGGCACGGGAGATGCTGGCGAACTGGAGACACCACCCACCGGTGGTGGAGCAGTGGAGCAGAGTGGCATGTGCCCTAACCTCCAGGTAAATAAGTCACCAAAAAATACTCTTTTTGACCAAGTATCGGTTGTTTAATTTTATTTGAGCATCGGCTGACATGTTGTATCTGATGTTCTTGTAAAATGTAGGATACACTAGTTGGATACAACGTGCTGGGTGATCAATCACTTAACCCATTTTGGGCGGGAACCCCTTTTGGTGTTAGCATTATGTTATGCTTTAGCTATTGAAAAATAGCAGATCTACAAGCTCATAGCGCGCCACCGAGTGGCGCACTACGAGCTTGTAGGTCTGCTATTTCTGAAAAATCGAAGAACGACTGACATAGAAACATAGCTTTTTCAGAAAACTGTCAGGATGTAGAAGACATTTTTAGAATCTGATCTCAGGTCAAAATGGGTTAAAACAAGTAATTATAATAATTCATTATTATTTTAAAACTCAGTACTGTATATAAACATATAGCCTGCAGTCATTATTACATAAAACGGCATTTCTACTGCCAGGCTTTGCAGGAGGCTACCCTTCTATAAGAGGGCTGGTCTTTGTGTCTGTCTTGAGCTAATTGTGCAAACTGCCTGACCGATCAGCACCAAATGTCTTGACCACAGTGCCGGTAGTGGACGTACCTCCACTAACTAACCCAGCAAGCACGGTCAGGACCTTGACTTATTAGTGACGTCTCTATTGGGGCCAAATCAAGTCAAACCAATACTAGTCACATCTGGCCCAGATTATCACCTGATTTCAACCAACATTCTGCCCACTAAGACAGACGTCCCTATAGATGAATCAGAGAGAGTCTGATAGAGGCCAGATCAACTTAAGTCATATCATAACTAGTCAGATCTAGCTCAGAATAAGCTATATTATTTCAACTGGTGAAGACGTCCTGGAAATGACGTAAAGATCATCCCCATATGGGCTGTGATCTGGCCAAGTGCTGAACATCACCGGAGTCACTGGAGGACGTCATCATAACGTCATCATGGTGTCATTTGGCTTGCTGGGAACTCTTCCTACAGCAAGCCTTCCTGTCTTTACTATGCAATATGTACTAAATTATGTCATATATTTTTTTTGATGATATGATATTTTGTATTATTCCAGACTGTTACGCTTCACCCACGGCCCCTCCTTCCCTCCGTTCAAAGTCCCGGATGAGGATGCCAGTCTAATCCCCGTGGAGATGGACAACGACTGTGTCTCACAGACCTGGTATCGCTTCCTCCACATGCTCAGGTAACGCAGACCGCCACCTGCTGCTGTTAGAGCTGATCTTGGAGCTTGAAAGTCTGTTCTCGTTGGCGTTGACATTAGATCTCCGTTTTTCAGAGTGAGGATGGACTTGTTGCACCAGCGGGGCCAATTGGATAATAGAACATAAAAACATGTGCCAGTTAAACAACTGATGTTCCTATTTTAGGGATCAAACATTTTCAAATAACTTCAAAATGTAAAATATAGACACCACGTAGAGTGGTGTCTAATTCTGTGACTGTGGCTCAGGAGGTAGAGCAGGTCGTCCAATGATCCATGGGTCGGCGGTTCGAATCCCGGCTCCTCCTGTCTACATGTCGAAGTGTCCTTGGGCAAGACACTGAACCCCAAATTGCTCCCGATGTGCTGGTTGGTACCTTGCATGGCTTCCGCCGCAATCGGTGTATGAATGTGTGTGTGAATGGGTGAATGTAATGCACAATCTATGTAAAGCGCCTTGGATAAAGGCGCTATATAAATGCACCATTTACCATTTAGTATGAATTAAGTATTATGGTAGGCTCATGTGTGCTTCCATCATGTTGACCTTCTGTGGTTCCCAAAGCAACCCGGTGGACCTGAGCAACCCAGGGATAGTGAGCACCACGCCAAAGTTCCAGGAGCAGTTTTTAAATTCTAGTGGCATACCTCAAGAAGTAGTGCTTCATCCCTGCCTGAAGCAACTGCCCCAGATCTTCTTCAGGGCAATGAGGGGCATCAGCTGCCTGGTCGATGCCTTCCTGGGTAAGTGAGTGCATGCGTAATAGAGATTCATGGATTGCGGTTTTAGCCGTCGTTGCCGTGGGTAACCTCAGTTTCACCACTCGGTTCACACGGGTGTGATTTTTGAGTGGTGCAACCACTCCAAGGAACAGCAATGTCCGTGTCCGTGTGACACCTATGTGACTCGTGTTAACCTATGTTTGTGTGTGACTCATGTGTGACTCATGAGTACCAGTAGGGGCGCTGTCGTGCCAGAAACAGAGAGAGAGAAATAGTGCTGCACTGTTGCCTGCTAATGAGAGAGAGAGAGAGAGAGGGGGGGGTGGGTAAGGGGGGGATTTGCACCACTCAGTTCACACGGGTGTGATTGTTTTTTAAAGATCTGTTTTGGGGCTTTTTATGCCTATTTATAGGGAACAATAGTCAGACAGGAAAGGGGGAGAGAGAGTCGAGGCAAAGGCCTCCGGGCTCGGGAGTCGAACCCGCGGCACGCCGTCCGGCTGCCTTGGCAGCCTAGGTGCCCAGACGGTTGAGCTAACTGTCCGGGCCTGTTCTCACCAGCTTAGAGGGCCATTGGACATGCTGACTCACGTCACTCTGAGTTCACACACACACACACACACACACACACGCGCGCGCACGCACGCGCGCGCGCGCGCGCGCACGCACGCACGCACGCACGCACGCACGCACGCACGCACGCACGCACGACTCATTATGCCACCGAACCCCACCTTATTGAGTCTTTTCCACCGTAGCATTTTATGCATTAAGTTCAAACATCGTGGCCTGGGCCATGGCTCAGTGGTCCAGGCACCTTGGCCTGGGCCGTGGCTCAGTGGTCCAGGCACCTTGGCCTGGGCCATGGCTCAGTGGTCCAGGCACCTTGGCCTGGGCCGTGGCTCAGTGGTCCAGGCACCTTGGCCTGGGCCGTGGCTCAGTGGTCCAGGCACCTTGGCCTGGGCCGTGGCTCAGTGGTCCAGGCACCTTGGCCTGGGCCGTGGCTCAGTGGTCCAGGCACCTTGGCCTGGGCCATGGCTCAGTGGTCCAGGCACCTTGGCCTGGGCCGTGGCTCAGTGGTCCAGGCACCTTGGCCTGGGCCATGGCTCAGTGGTCCAGGCACCTTGGCCTGGGCCATGGCTCAGTGGTCCAGGCACCTTGGCCTGGGCCATGGCTCAGTGGTCCAGGCACCTTGGCCTGGGCCATGGCTCAGTGGTCCAGGCACCTTGGCCTGGGCCGTGGCTCAGTGGTCCAGGCACCTTGGCCTGGGCCGTGGCTCAGTGGTCCAGGCACCTTGGCCTGGGCCGTGGCTCAGTGGTCCAGGCACCTTGGCCTGGGCCGTGGCTCAGTGGTCCAGGCACCTTGGCTGGCAATCCAGTCTGGCAGTGTGCCGCTGGTTCGACTCCCGATCCCGACGGCCTTTACTGCATGTCTTCCCCCCCATCTCTCTCCCCATTTCCTGTCAGCCTACTGTCTGTCCCTCCATAAAAAAATACAAATAAAGGCGATAGCCACAAAAAAAACATTTGAAAAAAAGTTCAAATATCGCCTATTGCAGCCCTTTCCAGCGTTTTCGAGCGTTCTTTTCAAACCGTTCCAAGACCCAGAGAATATTTCGCTCCACAACGATATACACACGAAGAAGGAGGAGAGAAGTAGAAGAAGTAGTCTCAGCCAATCGGTGTTGCATCCAGGGTTCCAGGTATTCATGTATTCATGTGAAAGTGTGTAGCTGTCTCTAATTGTTCCTCTTCTCAATAGGTATATCACGTCCCAGAGCGGACAGTGCCCCGCCCACCCCAGTCAACAGACTGAGCATGTCTCCGCCCCCCTCCGTCAACAACACCACACCCCCTCACAGCCGGAAGCAGCGACATACCGTGGTCACCAAAACCGCCAGCAAGAGCAGTTCAACTGTAAGTCTTACTGGAAACAAAGTTCAATACTTTTCATGGGTTAACCCATTTTGGGCGGGAACCCCTTTTGGTGTTAGCATTATGTTATGCTTTAGCTATTGAAAAATAGCAGATCTACAAGCTCATAGCGCGCCACCGAGTGGCGCGCTATGAGCTTGTAGGTCTGCTATTTTTGAAAAATCGAAGAACGACTGACATAGAAACATAGCTTTTTCAGAAAACTGTCAGGATGTAGAAGACATTTTTAGAAGTATGTAGAAAACCCTTCGCCAGACATAACTATTTATCAACTTAGCTTTCCTATTTTGGACATGAGATTATTGGCCTGCAAATGCGTATATCCTGCAAAAACAGAAGATCGATCTGCTATTTTCACTACTCCACATCACTGCTGGTGGTCTCCGGTAGACTGCACTCTTGATTTTCTGTTAACCCATTTTGGACTGAGGTCGATTAAAAGAAAGGCTTCTAAATCCTAACATTTTTCTGAAAAAAACATGTTTCTATGTCAGTGGTGCTCAACCTTTTTCATGTCAAGGACCCCAAGATTTATCTCTATTGGGCCACAGACCCCCATCTGAAAATATGTAGTTCCAGGGACCCCCCAGAAGCCAATATTTTAGTTAAAAATAGCAGACCTACAAGCTCGTAGCGCGCCACTCGGTGGCGCGCTATGAGCTTGTAGATCTGCTATTTTTCAATAGCTAAAGCATAACATAATGCTATAAACACCAAAAGGGGTTCCCGCCCAAAATGGGTTAACCAAACTTAATCGTAATGAGCTGTAAAGGAGATCATTCCTCGTAAAGGGGTTTTAATCGTCCGTAACACAATAGTAATCTAAACAAGTTAATGTTCTCAGAAGGTAATCCTGAGGATAATCATAATCCTGAGGGGCGTTCGGGTGGCGCAGTGGTAAAGTCCCTCCCTAAGTCCCACCACCGTTCCAATCCACTGTGGTGCAACCGGCTCTGTCGGGCAGCAGTGGTAAAGTCCCTCCCTAAGTCCCACCACCGTTCCAATCCACTGTGGTGCAACCGGCTCTGTCGGGCAGCAGTGGTAAAGTCCCTCCCTAAGTCCCACCACCGTTCCAATGCACTGTGGTGCAACCGGCTCTGTCGGGCAGCAGTGACACTGACAACACAGAATAATAATTTGCTACTCTAAATTAACCCATTTTGGGCGGGAACCCCTTTTGGTGTTTTAAGCATTATGTTGCAGTTGTACTTTAGCTGTTGAAAAATAGCAGATCTGCTATTTTTGAAAAATCGTTAAAATGTGACTCAAATCTTTGAATATATTCTTTCAGAGCGAACATTTTTAACTCAGATCTTTGCTTCTGGGGGGTCCCTGGAACAACATTATTTTAACATTTTTAACTCAGATCTTTGCTTCTGGGGGGTCCCTGGAACAACATTAATTTAACATTTTTAACTCAAATCTTTGCTTCTGGGGGGTCCCTGGAACAACATTAATTTAACATTTTTAACTCAGATCTTTGCTTCTGCGGGGTCCCTCTGGGGGGTCCCTGGAACAACATTATTTTCAGATGGGGTCGGCGGCCAAATACATATACCTTTGGGGGTCCTTGACATGAAAATGTTTGAGAATGAATGACAGAAACATGGGGTTTTCAGAAAACGGTCAGGATTTAGAAGGCATTTGTAGAATCTTTTCTCAGGTCTAAATGGGGTAGAAAATAATATAAAAATCACACCTGTGTGAAGTAAATGGTGCAACTCCGTGTGGGGGTCCCCGGGGGGGGGGGGGGGGGGAGTTCCAGACCCACAGGAACGCACCCAGGGTGCCGGCCCGATTCCGGCGAGTCCGAAACAGTGTGGGGGTCCCTCTACTGTACCCTCCACTGTACTGTACTGTCACTGTACTGTACTGGCACACCCGAAATCACCATATATACAGTTAATATGTGCGTGTTTGTGTGTGTGTTAGGTTGCGCACAGGTGGTGAAAAACAACCATGCGGTTTTCGTGCTCATACCCAGACACCCAGCCAGCCACCCACCCACCCACACACATAGTCACTTAAGGAAGTGGTTGCACCACTTAAAAAAGAAGGTAATCCTGTCACGTACAGCGGTAATGATCACCATCTCTGCCTGCTCCCCCCTACAGGGCAGCGGTGGGCAGCCAGGCAAAGTGTCTCACCAGCAGCAGCAGCAGCAGGCGTCATCCTCCCCGACCCTGTTGTCCAGCCCCAGCCAGAGCAGCTGGGAGACCAGACCGCTCCCAGCTCCGTCCAGGCCCAAGGTCAACAGCATCCTCAACCTGTTTGGCCAGTGGCTCTTTGATGCCGCCCTGGTGCACTGTAAGCTCCACAGCGGGCTCAGCCGAGACCCCAGCATGACCGGTAAGCAGTGTGTCCACTCCGGTCAGCACTTCATAGCTACGGAGCCTTTTTAGACGGATATTGTTGTTGCATGCGTGGATGTTTTGTTGTCATGGTTATGTTTTATTTTATTTTTTTATTATGTACCTTCTGTTTTGTGTGTGTGTGTGTGTGTGTGTTATTTATATTATTTTTGGAACTGTATGTTATGTGGGATATGCCTTCTGGCTGGAAGTTTGGCACTTTGACATTTGTGAGAGTGGAGGGCATGGCTAGAAGGGGACTGGTATAAGAGTTTAGTCTTAACCCATTGATACCTGAGGCTGAATCTGGGAACGCCTTCTAGGGCCTGACCTAAGGTTTCTGAAAACCTTCAAATTTTGATTCATTATTTTTTTAAATAGTTATGTTTTTTCAAAAATAGCAGATCTACAAGCTCATAGCGCGCCACTCGGTGGCGCGCTATGAGCTTGTAGATCTGCTATTTTTCAATAGCTAAATTATAACAATAGCTGATGAGACACAGAGAGAGCGCCGGCATCAAGGGTAGAACAACGTATAGGTTGCACCAGGCATCAATGGGTTAAGTAAAGAAGAAAAAGAAAAGCTAATTTCATTTATATGTCCAATATTTACTGTAAATCGACCTTATAGTGTATAATGCATATGCCTAGCATAGGCTGTAACTGTGTTGTTTACGTTCTCTATGGGAGAAAAAAAAACATATTTTGAAGTGAATGCTATTGATTATGTCATAAACCTTATAGTGGAGCATCTTTTATTGAAAATTAAGTCACAACATTATCTGCGGGAGTTGGCACGGTTCTCGAGGATGATTCACACTTAGTTGCACACAGGAAATAGCCGGTCTACAAGCTCACAGTCACAGCATTGTCACCGTCTCCACACCATAGTGCAAAACGGTCTTAAGCTGCGCACTTCTTAAGCTGCGCGCAGCTTAAATTCTGAGTTTTTAGACAGCTGGTGGATGGAAAAGAAGCTCCACCTCCGCGGAAGACTTGAGCGGAGGAGAGCGTTTCCGGGAATCTGGCCGTCGCGCAAGAATTCAGCGAAGGTGGAGCTTAATTTCCATCCACCAGCTGTCTAAAAACTCAAGCTTTAAGCTGCGCGCAGCCGAGAACGTGCGCAGCTCTTTCGACCGTGTGGCAGCGGCTTGTGAGCTTGCACAATGTAGGATATCACCCAAGTGTTTTCTTCCTGTCCATCAGGAGTGCGTGTAAGTCAGTCATTTTCTACGGACAATTATAGTATTTTCTTGTCACTTGTAATTTTTGAGTGGTGTAAACCACTCCTACAACTGGCTTTGTTAGTGCAGAAAAAATTAGCATGGTTGCTATGTTCACCCTGTTCACCCGGGTGTGATTTTGGTGTAAACCACTCCTACAACTGGCTTTGTTAGTGCAGAAAAAATGAGCATGGTTGCTATGTTCACCCTGTTCACCCGGGTGTGATTTCATTACGTCAGACATGATTTAATTACGTCAGACAGGCTATATAAGACCTTACACCACTCAGTTCACACGGGTGTGATTTTTTTAATTACGTTTAAAAAATACTTTTATTCATATGGTTCATTCATTTTACCACCGTTTTTTTCTCAAGGGGAAAGTTGTATGCTCCAGTGCAGCAGCACAGACAGGCACTAGAGCATACAACTTTCCCCTTGAGAAAAAAACCCCTAAATAAAACATTACGATAAAAACGAATGGCAAATTAATGAACCATTATGAATAAAAGTTTTTTTTTTAAACGTAATTAAAAAAATTACAAGTGACGAGAAAATACTATAATTGTCCGTAGAAAATGACTGACTTACATGCACTCCCGATGGACAGGAAGAAAACACTTGGGTGATATCCCAACGGGAAGTCCCCCTTAGTCCCGCCTCCTACATTGTGCAAGTGAAGAATAGTGAGCTTGTAGATCAGCTATTTTTGGTGCTCGACGTGGCATGCAACAAAGTATAAACAAGGCATCACTGTTCATTTTGTTTCTCTTTTGGTGTGTCTTCTCTTTAGTGTCTTGCATGCGTTCACCATGTCTGGATTATTTTTCAACAGCTGTAGTTGTTTTGACGGTCATCCATTTGAGGAGAATAAAAGAAAAAAAAAACAATTCATGTCTGATAGGAATTGCCCCCCAAAATATTGATCTGCTTTGATTTTGTGTCTCTCCACTATTTTTGTTATCTTGCAGCCTCTTTTATCCAAATTCTCCTTTCTTATAAATCTTGTAAGTAGGAACAGTGGCTTTTACTCTCACTTAATTCACAGTCGGTTCTTGACAAATTCCTTTGCTTTTTTGTTTGTTTCTCCATAACCATTGCAGCCATTATTTTATTTATTTATTCATTTATTATTATTATTATTATTAGAGCCCACCCGCTATATCTGTCTGGTTGATATATCGGCCATTATTTGCCCTGATGTGTTCCTGATGTTTAACCATTTCCATCCTGGCGTCCTTAATTTTTTGGGGCATGTCATTATAGGTGAAACGTAAAAATAAAATAAAAAATAGGACTTAACCCATTTTGACCTGAGATCAGATTATAAAAATATCTTCTACATCCTGACAGTTTTCTGAAAAAGCTATGTTTCTATGTCAGTCGTTCTTCGATTTTTCAAAAATAGCAGACCTGCAAGCTCGTAGCGCGCCACTCGGTGGCGTGCTACAAGCTTGTAGATCTGCTATTTTTCAATAGCTAAAGCATAACATAATGCTAACACCAAAAGGTGTTCCCGCCCAAAATGGGTTAAAGGAGAATTCCGCTTTTCTTACCGTAATCCAATGTTATTGTATTCAACAACCAGTGGTAGCGGCGAAAACAAATTAAAAAAACACCCAGAAGGCACCGTAGCTCAGAGCATGTGCGCTGGGTCATAGGCTGGCTCATAGGCTGGGTCATAGGCTGGGTCATAGGCTGGGTCATAGGCTGGGTCATAGGCTCGTTTGCCTTTTTACAGAAGCCCCTTAGGGACAAAACACTGCATCGTATTTGGTCATTATGAAAGACATTAGACAGAAAAAACAAAAATATCTATTTTTAGTGATCAAAATAAGCGATTTAGCGTATGACCCAGCGTGCAGCCGCAGTGCACTCTGTATGTAATCTTTCAACTCTACCACTCCTTATTGGATATAATCTATAACATTAGATTATGATAAGAACATGTTTAATCCGGAAATCTCCTTTAAAAAGTAGTTCAGTTTTTTTCATTGATTGTATAAAACAAAAAAACGTTTTATATATATGGAAGTTTAATATAATATACTTTATTTAATTTAGTTTTTTATTTATCATCAAAAGGTTACGGTATTTGTTTATCTTTTATTTGTTTGCTTATCAGTTAAATGTTCTCCAATAGATACTTAAGTCTGATATTATCAAATGGAATTTTCAAATTGAAGTGTCCGGGTAGCTCAGTCGGTAGAGCTCTCGCCTTTGGACCACAAGGTCATGGGTTCGATCCCGGGAGCGTATGAGTAGCACGGCTTGGGTGTGGCAAGTCGTGCGGGAAGAACTGGGAGCTGATGGTAGGTGTGGTGCTCCACCTCAGCAATCCATGGGTCTAGCACATTGTGACGAGGACAGACTCCATGTCCCAGGGGTCTAGCGCATTGTAACGGGGACAGACTCCATGTCCCAGGGGTCTAGCGCATTGTAACGGGGACAGACTCCATGTCCCAGGGGTCTAGTGCATTGTAACGGGGACAGACTCCATGTCCCAGGGGTCTAGCGCATTGTAACGGGGACAGACTCCATGTCCCAGGGGTCTAGCGCATTGTAACGGGGACAGACTCCATGTCCCAGGGGTCTAGCGCATTGTAACGGGGACAGACTCCATGTCCCAGGGGTCTAGCGCATTGTAACGGGGACAGACTCCATCTCCCAGGGGTCTATAGCGCATTGTAACGGGGACAGACTCCATCTCCCAGGGGGTCTAGCGCATTGTAACGGGGGCAGACTCCATCTCCCAGGGGTCTAGCGCATTGTAACGGGGACAGACTCCATGTCCCAGGGGTCTAGCGCATTGTAACGGGGACAGACTCCATGTCCCAGGGGTCT
Organism: Electrona antarctica; assembly: GCF_951216825.1. Lineage (NCBI taxonomy): Eukaryota > Metazoa > Chordata > Actinopteri > Myctophiformes > Myctophidae > Electrona > Electrona antarctica. The sequence continues at coordinate 3,782,665 of NC_136807.1, forward strand.
AGCGCATTGTAACGGGGACAGACTCCATGTCCCAGGGGTCTAGCGCATTGTAACGGGGACAGACTCCCGTGTGTTATCGGCTGATACTGACAATAAGCCACTCCCAACCTACTTCTTCTTCAAATTTATTACAATATTGCACTTTTTGATATCAGCCAGAACATCGGTAAGGAGCCTGAAAATTAAGGGCCGGGGCTCGACCCGGCCCCGACAAATTAGCATAATGTTAGGCCGAAAACAAAAAAACGAGAGAAAAATAAATCATGATGACATTCTTCATGGAACCCGAGGCTCAAGGCTCTAGGGCAGGGTTCCCCAATAGGCGGCACCCTTGTGGCCCCTGGAATAATTTAAAAAAAAATAAAGCTTTTTTTTTTATTGTTTTTTTTTAGGGGGTCTCAGATATAAATGGCATTAAATGGGGGCCAGTAGCCTATACATGTCAAACTGGGCATCCTTTTCAAATGGGGTCTTGCCCAAGACCTCGACCTTGTGCGTGCGGACTCGGCCCCCAGCCTGGTACCCTAGTCAAAATATGGCCCTTGAGGAAAATTAATTGGGGAACCCTGCTCTAGGTTCTGGTTTGGGCAGAATTTTAGAACTCCTATCTCGGTCGGGCTCTAATTATTATTTTTAACCTGTACACAACCCAATCATTCACCAGCATTCTCTCAATGTACTTAAATGGTGATGGAATGGAGTGTTAAGATCACAGACTCATCACCCGTTTTGATCGTCACCCAGTCTGACTTTACCACCATAATAACCCCTTCATCACCATATGTCAGCAATTATTATTTTCTTCTTTTTTTTCTGTTTGTGCGGGGTGGGAGGATCACATGAATTGTTTTTGTTGTTCCATCATAATGCATTGTCAATCTGTATTTTTTATTTTTATTTTTTTTACTTTTGGATTTAATTGGTTTGGTGCCTCGATGCATGAAGTGAATGGTCGTTTATATCTGGAGTGACAGTGTCGTTACAGTCGCTACAGTAAGGGTGCTGACACAGGGATTTTGCATTCTGGTCCTTAACAGCTTGGAATGACAGTGCCATGTTATAAAGCTCCTCCACCAACACTTTCTCACACATCATGTCAGAGATCGCTCTAGCACTTTTGTGACAAAGTCTTTGTGTCAGAGGCCCCTTCTTTGTATGCCTGCCATTGGTGTGTTGCTCAGACATCAAATTCACTTTTTTTTTTTATATCATCCTGGTTTTGAGTGTGACTTTTTAAAGGACATCTTTGGTTTTTTTCAACCAAGGTTCATGTTTTAGGTTGTTATCAGTTTAGAGGCCCCATACGGAGATCACCGTCAAGTTCATGGTCACGTTGCCCGAGACGGAGATTGATAAATAGGACGGAGATTAATGATATCAAAACCGGTCGCATCGCTCCACAGCCTAGGAGCACTTGTTGCCCAATCCTCGGTGTTGCACAACAGTGACACGTCATCGAAAATGTTCCCTGCCTGTTTAGCTGACGACAACGAAAACCTTAAAACGTTCATAACTCGCGATCTAAATCATCCCGTCTAATTATGAAAAAACATCCTGTGTAAGACGGCGCTCCGCGGTCCAGTCGCTAGTCGCGATAGATTTATTCTTACCTCCCGTTGTTGTCGATCGACTCTAGAGTGGTGTGGCTATTGTCAGCTGCTACACAGACATTCACAACAACTTCCGGTGCGCCGGTAATAGTGGTCCGGGTGCTATAAATGATGAGCACATTTTATTAATGGATTAAAATAAATAGGTCCGGGCCCTCAAGGTGTTATTAGAGAAAGTAAAAGATGAGTGTTACATTTTTTTCATTTGCTGCTTTCTTTCGTTTTAGGGATTTTAGCTGTTTTTGACAGGGGGCGGGGGCATTCGAGCATGGGGCTAAATGTCTTTTTTTTATTTTTACATAATTTTATAGCGATTTCTTTTTTTTTAATCATTTACTATACTCCTACTAGACCCCAAGAAATTACATCTGGCCACAAAAGTTCACAGGATCTACTGAATATGAAGGTAGCCTATACTGGGGGGAAGGGGAAGCCACACTGTGTGTCATAGGCTCAATATGTCAGTTTGACACATTCAGTACATCCTGTGATCTTTTGTGGCCAGATGTAATTTCTTGGGGTCTAGTAGGACTATAGTAAATAATAAAATAAAAAATCGCTATAAAATGTTGTAAAGAAATACATATTTAGCCCCATGCTCGATTGCCCCCGCCCCCCTGTCAAAAACAGCTAAAATCCCTAAAACGAAATAAAGCAGCCAATGAAAATAAATAATCTTTTACATCTTTTACTTTCTCTAATAACAACCTAAAACATGAACCTTGGTTGAAAAAAACTAAAGTTGTCCTTTAAGTCTGCTTCATGGTCTATTTATAATTTATTTCACTTTCAATTTCTTTTACTGTGTGTTTTTGGTTGCAGTGTGCATAGAATAAGAGTTAAGATATTTTATTATTATGTTTTACTCATGCATGGTTAGGACGACCAGACTTCAGTTCAGTTCCATGTTATGTCGTTTTATACTCTTTTTGGTGTTGTTTCCCACAGCCATCGCTACTCAGGTGGGTCTGGAGCTGCGGAGGAAGGGCTCCCAGATGTCCACAGACTCCATGGCGTCCAACCCGTTGTTTGACGCCAACGAGTTCCCAGAGAGCTACGAGGCGGGAAGAGCAGAGGCCTGCGGGACGCTCTGCCGCATCTTCTGCAGCAAGAAGACGGGGGAAGAGATTCTGCCCGTCTACCTGTCCAGGTAATGTGGTCAAGCCTTTTATGTTTTTATATAAAAAAATCACACCTGTGTGAAGTAAGTGGTGCAACTCCGTTTGGGGGTCCCCATGGGGGGGGTTCCAGACCCACAGGAACGCACCCAAGGTGCCGGCACGATTCTGGCGAGCCGCCCCGCGTCCGAAACGGTTGAGAAATGACAGTTACCGTGTGGGGGTCCCTCTAATGTACCCTCCACTGTACTGTACTGTGCTGTGCTGTGCTGTACTGTACTGGCACACCTGAAATCACCATATATACAGTTAATATGTGCGTGTGTGTTTGTGTGTGTTAGGTTGCGCACAGATGGTGAAAAACAACCATGCTGTTTTCGTGCTCAGACATACCCAGGCAGCCAGCCAGGCATCCACACACATAGTCACTTAAGAAAGTGGTTTGCACCACTTAATACAAATAAAAATATTTGTTTCACATCATCTCTTGAATATAATTATAAGAAGAATACTTTATTTATAGAGGATGGTTGTGTGAATCATTGCCAAATCTAGTTTTGTAAATGAACCTCCTTGCTCATTGTTCGCAGTCCTTTGCTCACAGTATTGACTGCCCGTGAACTTCTATGTGTGTGGAGGTCGTAGGTGTGACAGTAGACATGGCAGCTGTTTGAATTCATCAAACAGATTGTAATTGATCTGGTCTTTCAACTAAAAAATGTCACATCGGGGATTCATTTCCAGTTGAAAATGTGATATTTTTGTATCCATTGGATTTCGATGTACCTTTTTACACAAGGCCTAAAGCAGTGGTTGTCTTGTTGCAGGTTCTACATGGTCCTGATTCAGGGTCTCCAGATCTCCGACTTCATCTGCAGACCAGTGCTGGCGTCCATTATCCTCAACTCTTCTTCCCTATTCTGCTCAGACTTGAAGGGCATCAATGTAGTGGTGCCATATTTCATTGCTGCCCTGGAGACCATTCTACCGGACAGGTACAATGCAAAAACGTACCCAACACATACGCATAGATTCAGGACAAGAGTTATTTAAAAGTTCTATACCTTGGAGTTAGTAAAAGATCACAGTGGAAGGAAGGGAGGGAGGGAGGGAGGGAGGGAGGGAGGAAGGAAGGAAGGAAGGAAGGAAGGAAGGAAGGAAGGGAGGGAGGGAGGAAGGAAGGGAGGGAGGGAGGGAGGGAGGAAGGAAGATGGTGGCGAACTTTAAAGACGATCCAAGACAGCTCTGTTCAGTTGAAGTAGAAAAATCTTTATTATTATTATTTTTTTAAAGCAGGGGTTAAAAACGACCGACGTGTTTCGGCCTGAGGCCTTCAATCATCAGCGTCCACTGGCACTTTTAAAAGAACTCTTGTCCTGTATTATTGAAACCCTCTCCAAAGAGCACCTGTTTGCAGTTTTCTACATAAAGGATCCACAAAGCACTTCTTTTTTTTTCTGAACATACATAGATTCCTTTAACCCATTCTAGGCAGGAACCCCTTTTGGTGTTAGCATTATGTTATGCTTTAGCTATTGAAAAATAGCAGATCTACAAGCTCATAGCGCGCCACCGAGTGGCGCGCTATGAGCTTGTAGGTCTGCTATTTTTTGAAAAATCGAAGAACCACTGACATAGAAGCTTTTTCAGAAAACTGTCAGGATGTAGAAGACATTTTTAGAATCTGATCTCAGGTCAAAATGGGTTAAGCATAACTTAAGCTATCCACATGAACCCTAGTGTTCCTATTCTGGGGTAAACATTCAGTGAAAAATCTCACAATGCGTCAAGTTGCCACCCTGTAGAGATCAGCCGTTTTCTGCAAAGATATTTAGAGTGAAGTGAAAACTAGACAGGGGGCCTAGTATAGAGCCTGGGGGGACTCCAGTCAAGGAAGTGCCAAGGAATGCCTAAATTGAAGTATAGGTTACCGGTATACTCTGTATTACTATATGTTGCTCGCTGACAAGAACCAATCTTCAAGATTGGTTCTAGTTGGCAAGCGTTGTGAAGTGAAATTAACCACTTAAAGGACAACTTTAGTTTTTTTCAACCAAGGTTCATGTTTTAGGTTGTTATTAGAGAAAGTAAAAGATGTAAAAGATTTTTTTTCCATTTGCTGCTTTCTTTCGTTTTAGGGATTTTAGCTGTTTTTGACAGGGGGGCGGGAGCATTCGAGCATGGGGCTAAATATGTATTTCTTTACAACATTTTATAGCGATTTTTTTAAATTATTATTTACTATAGTCCTATTAGACCCCAAGAAATTACATCTGGCCACAAAAGATCACAGGATGTACTGAATGTGTCAAACTGACATATTGAGCCTATGACACACAGTGTGGCTTCCTCTTCCCCCCAGTATAGGCTACCTTCATATTCAGTACATCCTGTGAACTTTTGTGGCCAGATGTAATTTCTTGGGGTCTAGTAGTAGTATAGTAAATGATAAAAAAAAGAAATCGCTATACAATTATGTAAAAAAAAATCCATATTTAGCCCCATGCTCGAATGCCCCCGCCCCCCTGTCAAAAACAGCTAAAATCCCTAAAACGAAAGAAAGCAGCAAAGGAAAAAAATGTAACGCTCATCTTTTACTTTCTCTAATAACAACCTAAAACATGAACCTTGGTTGAAAAAAACTAAAGTTGTCCTTTAAACCCATGTGTCATTGCACGTCAATAGTGAAAATAGCCAATCTACTAACTAGCAACGCATCACAATGCACTTGCCTATTTTTGCCAAATGTTCACCGACATGCACAGAATAGTGATGGTAGGGCTCATGTGCTTAAGCTTAGTGGCTCAAGTACAGTGTGATGATGGTGCTATTTAAAGCTTCAATGTGTGTGTAAATGTTTTCCAGGGAGCTGTCCAAGTTCAAGATGTATTTGAACCCCACGGATCTACGGAGAGCGTCTATCAACATCCTGCTGGCCATGCTGCCCCTGCCGCACCACTTTGGCAACATCAAATCGGAGGTAGGACTTTACTTCTTAACTCATTGACTGCCAGAATTGTTTCAGTCCGTGTCCCTTCCCTGCCACAATAGAGTTCAGCCGGATATCTTAGACCATGAACTCCCGTGCTGATAACCGGAAGTTAGCAATGGCTAGTATGTAGAGTTAGCCACAATCTTTTTGTAAGTCACCCGAAACATATTTTGTAACCGTGACCAGGGACGCTTTTTGTTTTTGAGCCGGGAATAAAGTTTGTTTTGAAACAAATCTAAATCCGCTAAATGAATGTGAGATTTTAAATGTACAGTTATCATTGAAGTGGGCGGGCGTGGCCATCTTGTTTCCAGTTCACTGCCTGTTTGCATTCTCTCCAAGGGATTAAGGCTACAATCCGGGAATTATTTCAATGATTAAAACATTGAACCAATCTGAATGGTAGAATATGTGAATACAATATAACTAGATATAACTAGAACATGTGCAGTAGGTCTCCCTACTACTGCATTAAGACATTTAGACACTATGGCGTCAGGTAGGACACCTACTGGTTGACAACGTCTAAAACGTTATTTGAAGCAGACGACACATCGAAGCACCTTCGTCTTTACTGTAGTACACAGATGGACATCTTTTCAATTGCCTCTCCACCGGTTTAACCCATTTTGACCTGAGATCAGATTCTATAAATGTCTTCTACATCCGGACAGTTTTCTGAAAAATCTATGTTTCTATGTCAGTCGTTCTTCGATTTTTCAAAAATAGCAGACCTACAAGCTCATAGCGCGCCACTCGGTGGCGCGCTATGAGCTTGTAGATCTGCTATTTTTCAATAGCTAAAGCATAACATAATGCTAACACCAAAAGGGGTTCCTGCCAAAAATGGGTTAACGGCAGGGCATTTACTGTACCTGGTGTTTGTTTCAGGTTCTGCTGGAGGGCAAGTACAGTGACGAGGACGGAGGTTCTGACCAGCCTGTGTCCTTTCTGTCCCTGAGACTCCGTCTGGTCAACGTCCTGATCGGAGCTCTGCAGACTGAAACGGACCCCAACAACACCCAGCTCATCCTTGGTAGAACATCTGCTTTAATACTCATTCTTTCTCTCATTGGTTGTACCTCTGTCCATTAGGTCATGGGTTCCCAAAGTGGGGTCCGGGGACCCCTGGGGGTACTTGAGGGAGTTCCAGGGGGTACCTGGATAGAGATAGAAACCAAATGGACCCTTATGGGTACAATGGGTACAAATGGAACCAAATGGACCCTAACGGGTCCATTTGGTTCCATTTGTACACTCTCAGAGTTAAATTAACAGTGGTTTTACAATATAAATTGGGGTACCAGAGATAGAAATGCCATTAAATCGGGGGTCTGTAGCATAATGCGTGTGAAACTGGGGGTCCATGAAATTAATATGTTTCGGAATCACTGCTAGAGCCGTAAAAATCCTCCCTTATCGGGGTCACTGGCATATGTTTTCAAATGGGGGGTCCGTGGCCTAATAAATGTTGATTTGGGGGTCCTTGACACGAAAAAGTTTGGGAACCACTGCATTAGGTAGTTGTGTTTTACTGTGCTTTCTTGTTTCTTACCACCTCAGGTGCAATGCTCAATATTGTGCAAGATTCTGCACTACTGGAGTCCATAGGTGCCCAAACGGAAACCGTAAGTCCTCGTCTTAGGTCTCGTTCTGACTGTAGGCAACCAATTCATTTCTTAAATATGACTGTGTCCACATTCTTATTTGCATTTGTGATCAGAATCAGACATTATACAATACAACAGTGTTACTTGCCACCTATCTTTTGCCGCCTATCTTTTTATATATTTAAAAAATAAATTAATTGTTTTAATGCGCCCACGGTTATTTATTCTTTAATTTGTCCCATATCTCTGGCACCTGCACAGTGTTTCTATTGTAACAGGTGGTCAGGAAGTCAGGATTTAAATTCAAATATAGCAAAAAAATAGCTGATCTGCAAGCTCAAAACGCGTCGCAGTGCGGCGCGTTTTGAGCTTGTAGATCGGCTATTTTTGCTACGACAGAATTGTGCAATGTGGCCCTCTGGAGTGAGTGTGCTATTATAGAGCGTCGCAGTCCCGCCCCTTACCATGGACCAGGAAATGAATCCCAATGCATTTTTCCCATAGACATTTCGTAAAGTATTTATTTAAAGACCTTATAAGCGTCGTACGAAGCCAACTCGAGTCGTGACAAATCATGACAACACACACAATATTTTGGACCAAACAAATAATTACAAAGAAGAAAAACAACAAAAAAAGTGTTGTAACCTGCCGTTTTTTTCTTCTTTCTAATTATTTTTTCGGCCCCAAAAATTGTGTTTTGTTGTCATGATTTGTCACGACTCGAGTTGGCTTTGTCCACGCGGCGTAAACGTCTTTAAATAAATACTTTCTGAAATGTCTATGAGGAAAATGAACGGAGAATCATTTCCTGGTCCATGGCAATGACTGTCTAAAGAGGACGAGACGCGAAGACCGTACGGGCGACGCCATGTTGCTTCATGGTGCTCCATGGAAGGAAAGAAACATGCGCAGTTGAGACCAGGAAGTTGTACATGCACAAATTTGGGCATGTACAACATCCTGGTCTCAACTGCGCATGTTTCTTTCCTTCCATGGAGCAACATGGCGTCGCCCGTACGGTCTTCGCGTCTCGTCCTCTTTAGACAGTCCTTGGTCCATGGTAGGGGCGGGACTGCGACGCTCTATAGTGGCCCTCTGTCGTCAAAGTTGCCCACCTCAGCTCTACACCATCATGCGATGGAGTATAAAGTACAAGTTGCTCACTATAACAGCATCTGCCTACATTGCAATGAAATGGACATAAATATATTTGGCCTGTTTGTGTTTTTCAGGGCAGTATAGACGGGGGCCAAACGACCTTGAAAAGCCAAAGCCACAGCCGCACTAATAGTGGCATCAGTTTTACCAGCGGGGGCAGCACTGAGGCCACCAGCCCAGAATCGGAGCGCCCCGCTCAGGCGCTGCTTCGAGACTACGGTAAGAAGGAAACCTTAAGCGGTTCTAGTCCTGGAGCTAATGAGATTCATGTATCTAATGTTCAATATCTTCTAGTTAATTCTATTAACCCATTCTGGACGGGAACCCCTTTTGGTGTTTTAACTAAGCATTATGTTATGCTTTAGCTATTGAAAAATAGCAGATCTACAAGCTCATAGCGCGCCACCGAGTGGCGCGCTACGAGCTTGTAGGTCTGCTATTTTTGAAAAATCGTAAAAAAGCGGCACAAATCTTTGAATATATATTCTTTCAGAAGACTTTATTTTATGTTATTTCGATGTCGGGTCTAAATGGGTTAACCAACTTTAACCTGGTGTCCCTATTTTGGGCATGTCAATATAGGCGAAATAATAGGCCTATCGTTCAAACCATGGGTAATTGGGGGGGGGGGGGGGGACTCTCCCAACATTGGGATCAACATCAGACCCATAAATCTGGCATCAGTTAGTTGGGCTCTACAGATAACCGCCTTGACCATGTCTACATTTGAACACCATTTACATTTTGGAGCAGATACTGTCATAAACAAATGAACTATATAGACAAAAGGTATCCTTCCTCCAAGTTGTACTGCTTGTCAAGGTGTAAATTGCAGACTTGAAAAGCACTCCGTCTTTGGTGAAAAATGAAATAGTTTATTTGATGAGCAAGGCAAATAAATAACAGGACCTACGCGTTTCGACCAAAAGGTCTTAGTCAAGGTCTACCTTTTGTCTATATTGTTTTACCTGTATCACCAAAGAGCACCCAATGTCTTCGTAAGTGAAGAAAAATGCTTAAATAAAACTAATGAAATGAATGTGTTTTGTTCTAGCCAACGTGGTTAAAGTGGTGTACAGGGTTAAGCGGCGCTGGGTAAAATGTCTTTGTAGGTTATACCAAAGTGCTTTCTTTTGCTGTGTTTTGCTGTGTCAGTGAAACTAGGATAAACTGCTCCTGTTGAACTGTGTTTTATAGCTGATTAATGTCAACATCAGCTTTTCTGGATGCCTTTGCTATTATTCTTCAATCTTTAAGACTTACATCCACACTAATATGTTATCGTTAACAGGCGTGTTAGTATTTATGGACACATCAGATTATTTCTGGAACGGTGTTAAAACACTGGTGTGAACGAAGATACGTAGTTTTCACTTTGAAATGAAAATGTATTAGTGTGGTTGTAGCCTTTGTGTGCCTTTTTGTATGAAGTCTTTGGACCGTGTGTGTGTGTGTTACTGCCTTTAACCCATTCTAGACTGGAACCCCTTTTGGTGTTTTAACTAAGCATTATGTTATACTTTAGCTATTGAAAAATAGCAGATCTACAAGCTCATAGCATGCCACCGAGTGGCGCGCTACAAGGTTGTAGGTCTGCTATTTTTGAAATATCGTGAAAATGTGCAGCAAATCTTTGAATATATATTTTTTCAGAAGACTCTTTTTTTTATTTCGACGTCAGGCCTACATGGGTTAAAGGTGCTGCAAGTGATATGTTTTGATATGTTTTCGTGTGGAAAAAACAAATGTTTTAAAGTTTTGTATTCTGATATTCATTCTAGAGACCAGAGAGCAGTGGTTCAGGTCACCGCTGTGAATAACCTTTTTCATCCAGATTTTGTGTAGATTGACTGAATGAATTCCAAATATCAGAGTATTCTGCGTAACCCCAGGATTTACGACTTTGAGAAACCCTGCTAGAGTGTTTGTTCAGTCTCCAATTCTTAGTAAACAGGAAATGCATTTTCAGGTCGGGATACCAATTTTATCCAATCAGGTAAGAGAACCTCACAAAGATAATTTATCTATAACTTGACTTAACAATAACATAATTTGATTTTTTTTTAGTGGTCCAGTCACAATTTTGTCTGTTCATTCATTTTTTTCCCCATCACTTCTAATTTCACATCTTTATCCTGTATTAGCTTTCACTCCTAATTGGATAAGAGTGATATCCCCCGACCTGAAAATGTCTGTACTAAACGTCTCGAGAGAGAGAGAGAGAGACGGGGGAGACCCCTGTTAACCCTCGAGAGACGGGGGAGACCCCTCCCTGTTAACGAACCTGTTAACGAACAAACCCTCAACGATTAGTACTGCCAAAGCTATTTAACACTTGCCCCAGTGGTTCTCAACCTGTGGTTCCGGTTCCCCAGGGGGGTCTCCACATGATTTTGTGGGTGGGTAGGCCCAGTTCAAGTATGATTGTTGTGGGCGGGGGGGGGGGGTCGCGGCCTGAAAAGGTTGAGAACCATTGACTTACACCACTTTGTCTCATGCATGTTATATATTAGCGGGATGGCGGTGGCTCAGGGGTAGAGTGCCTGCATGGTAACCGTAAGGTTGCCAGTTCGAACCCGGGCTCCCCCAGAGTTACTGTCGAAGTGTCCTTGAGCAAGACACTGAACCCCTAATTGCTCCCGATGTGCTAGTTGGTGCCTTGCATGGTTTCCGCTGCCATCGGTGTATGAATGTGTGTGTGAATGGGTGAATGTAATGCACAATCTATGTAAAGCGCCTTGGATAAAGGCGCTATATAAATGCACCATTTACCATTTAGCATGGAAACGATGCTCAGTGCATGGGGGTCTAGTCTGTCCTAACCCCCCAGCCTCTCTCTCTACTCTTCTTCTGCGGTGGTTGGTATTTCGGGGTGTCATATGCTCTAGCTCTTGCAGACACGGCGGCAGGCCTGCTGGTTCGTAGCATCCACCTCGTCACCCAAAGGCTCAACTCCCAGTGGAGGCAGGACATGAGCATCTCACTGGCTGCCCTGGAACTCCTGGCTGGACTGGCCAAGGTACGTAAGGCCTACATGTTGTTTAGCCCATTCTGGGGTGGGAACCCCTTTTGGTGTTGGCATTATGTTATGCTTTAGCTATTTAAAAATAGCAGATCTACAAGCTCGTAGCGCGCCACTCGGTGGCGCGCTACGAGCTTGTAGGTCTGCTATTTTTGAAAAATCGAAGAACGACTGACATAGAAACATAGCTTTTTCAGAAAACTGTCAGAATTGATGTAGAAGACATTTTTAGAATCTGATCTCAGGTCAAAATGGGTTAGATTGAAGATCAGTTCCTGTCAGCAAGCAACACCATTGTGCCGTTGTGTTTCAATTGAGACTTTATCTCGCCTACCTATAGGTACAATGTTGATTGGAGCCCGACCTACTGTATATTATATAAGTTTGGCTATTATATCAGTTTGGCCATTATTTGGCTTTTTTTTTGACGACGGCAATGTTGCCACTGATTTGTCCCGACCTAAGCACGAGCACTTACCACCTGGTTTCCCTATTTTGAGCATGTCCTTGACTCCTTACAGGTGAACATTTTCACACGTTTACAAATATAGCGGAGCTAAAAGCTCATTCCAAACTTTTGTCAAATGGTTAAATACAAATACACTTTTTTGCTTGAACTTTGTATAACCAGGGTTTAAATGTTGTTTTCACATATTGAAGTTCATATGAAAGTTCATATTGCATCATGACGTGGTGAACTATGTTGGCATGCATTGCCGTCGCATGGCAAAATATATAATCAGGTTTTAGAAAGTTCACCACCTATCTTGTGTTCCCCAGGTGAAGACCGTCGTAGACTCTGCAGACCGTAAGCGTGCGGTCAGCTCCATATGTGGCTACATTGTTTACCAGTGTAGCCGACCCGCCCCTCTTCAATCTAGAGACCTCCACTCAATGATCGTAGCTGCCTTCCAGTTCCTGTGTGTCTGGCTCACAGAACATCCTGACATGCTGGATGAGAAGGTAATGATCTTCAAATCTAAACGTGGAATCGCGGATACACATTTTTTTCCAGTGAATGTATGTTTTGTACTTGGCCTACCGAGGTCTGTCAATGTTGTGTGTTGTAGGTGTAACCCTCAGGACCTGAGTATGCTGTGGGGGAAATCATATATTTATGATATATACACTTAACATTATTGGTACTATCTAATAATTATGTATAAGCATTTTTAGTCAAATAGGCTCCCCCCACAATCTTTGGAAACCAATTATAGACAATAGATTATATATTTTAAAAAAGTGTGATACAAGTTTGTCCTGACTCCAGAGATTATGTGTATCGAACCATGTGAATGTTGGTACGACCTGTCCTACAGCCTATAGAGCGTCGCAGTCCCGCCCCCTACCATGGACCAGGAAATTATTCTCCGTTCATTTTCCTCATAGACATTTCAGAAAGTATTTATTTAAAGACGTTTACGCCGCGGACAAAGCCAACTCGAGTCGTGACAAATCATGACAACAAACACAATTTTTGGGGCCGAAAAAATGATTAGAAAGAAGAAAAAAACGGCAGGTTACAACACTTTTTGTTGTTTTTCTTCTTTGTAATTATTTGTTTGGTCCAAAATATTGTTTGTGTTGTCATGAGTTGTCACGACTCGAGTTGGCTTTGTCCGCGGCGTAACCGTCTTTAAATAAATACTTTAAGAAATGTCTATGGGAAAAATGCATTGGGATTCATTTCCTGGTCCATGGTAGGGGGCGGGACTGCGACGCTCTATAGGCCAAAACATTAAAGCAGGCTGGTATAGCACCACCATGAGGCCAAGTTGAATAATGTTAGGTAGAGTGACTTCCTTGTCTTAGAAGTGTGCATGGGAAATGTGGTCCAGCAGTTTACAACATTAGCTCCAGAATCACACACACACACACACACACACACACACACACACACACACACACACACACACACACACACACACACACACACACACACACACACACACACACACACACACACACACAGACGGACAGGCAGATACAGTATAATGTAATAAAAGATATGCACCTGTAGTACTGTAGTACTGTAGTACAGAGGCTCTCAAAGTGGGGTCCAGGCCAGGGACCCTCTGGGTTCCTGGCGGGGTTCCAAATGGACCCTTACAGGTGTGTAACTTTGAGACTCGGTGTACAAATGGAATCAAATTTGGTTCCATTTGTGTACACTCAGAGTTATGGGGCTTGAAATTAAATGAAGAAAAAAGTGGAATGTCCACACACGATAATTCTGCTCCCCGTCTTTTTTTATTTCAACCTATAAATACAACAACGTTTTGCCCCTCTGGGCTTTCTCAAGTTCTTCTTCAACTTGAGAAAGCCCGGAGGGGCGAAACGTTGTTGTATTTATAGGTTGAAATAAAAGAAAACGGGGAGCAGATATATTGTGTGCGGACATTCCACTTTTTTCTTCATTCAGTAATTTTTTGGGTCCAGCACCGTATTCTGAAACTGGGATGTTCATATCGTTGTCCTGCTTTGCCCTTGAAATGAAAACCAGTTTGAGAACCACTGCTGTGGCGTACGTACGGTCCTGGATATGAGAAGTGATCGTTTTGTGTCCCGTCATCAGGACTGTCTGGTGGAGGTGCTGGAGATCGTGGAGCTGGGGATCTCGGGTAGCAAATCTCGACAGGACCAGGAAGTGCGTCATAAAGGGGAGAAGGAGCACAACCCCGCCTCCATGAGGGTGAAGGACGCCGCGGAGGCCACGCTCTCCTGGTGAGACGCCGCCCACATTATGACCTTTACTGGCCAAGAAGGCTCGTTTAACTCTTTAGTCAACAGTTTTATATTTGAAGGACCCCCAATTTGATATGCATTAGGCCAGTGGTTCCCAAAGTGGGGTCCGGGGACCCCCAGGGGTACCTGAGGGAGTTCCAGGGGGGACGCAGCTAAATGATAATTTGGAACCAAATTGACCCTTATGGGTCTGTTACTCAGAGAATGTACAAATGACGGGTCCATTTGGTTCCTCTCAGAGTTAAAATAACATTGATTTTACAATATAAATTGGGGGTCCCAGAGATATAAATGCCATTAAATGCATGTCAAACTGGGGGTCCTTGAAATTAAACTGGTTGAGAATCACTGCTAGAGCCGTAAAAATCTTCTCTTATGGGGGTCCCTGGCATATCCTTTCAAATGGGGGTCTGTGGGCTATTTAGTGTCAATTTGGGGGTCCTAGACATGAACAAGTTTGGGAACCACTGCATTAGGCCACTAACCCAAAGAAATCTGTTATTTTTTTGAAAAAATATTCTTAAAAACATTATTGACCATTTTATTTTAAATAATTGATTAAGTCAATATTGATCAGCTTGATGTCACTGTTGTCCCAGCATCATGCAGGTGCTGGGTGCGTTCCCCTCCCCCAGCGGGACGTCGTCTACCTGCAGCCTGCTCAACGAGGACACCCTCATCGGCTACGCCAGGCTGGGTTCCACCGGGGCCAGTAACTTCCGCTACTTTGTCCTGGACAACTCGGTCATCCTGGCCATGTTGGAGCAGCCGCTGGGCAACGAGCAGAGTGGGTGAACCGACCGATTTGCATCGTAAACGCTGTTTAATAAAGGACAACTTTAGTTTATTTCAACCAAGGTTCTTGTTTTAGGTTGTTATTAGAGAAAGTTAAAGATGAGTGTTAATTATTTTTCATTTGCTGCTTTCTTTAGTTTTAGGGATTTTAGCTGTTTTTGACAGGGGGGCATTCGAGCATGGGGCTAAATATGTCTTTTTTTTACACCATTTTATAGCAATTTATTTTTTTAATTATTTACTATAGTCCTACTAGACCCCAAGAAATGACATCTGGCCACGAAAGATCACGGGATCTACTGAATGTGTCAAACTGACATATTGAGCCTATGACAGTGTGGCTTCCCCCCAGTAGACTACCTGAACATTCAGTAGAACCCGTGATCTTTTGTGGCCAGATGTGATTTCTTGGGGTCTAGTAGGACTATAGTAAATAATAAAAAAAGAAATCGCTATAAAATTGTGTAAAAAAATACATTTATCCCCATGCTTGAATGCCCCCGCCCCCCTGTCAAAATCAGCTAAAATCCCTAAAACGAAAGAAAGCAGCAAATGAAAAATAAGTAACACTCATCTTTTACTTTCTCTAATAACAACCTAAAACAAGAACCTTGGTTGAAATAAACTAAAGTTGTCCTTTAACCCATTACAACCGGGAAAGCATCTGTGTGACCCTCGTCGTGCTGTTTTTCTGTCCTCACAGACCCCAGTCCATCGGTGACGGTTCTGATCCGAGGGACGGCAGGGAGACATGCTTGGACCATGCAACTCTTTCATCAACCCAGAGGGGCTCGGGCCACCCAGAGGGTGAGCTCACTCACTCCACCACTTTTAACCGTCTGCCCGCCGCAAACGAGGAACACGAGGGTGTAAATTAATAAACTAGCCCGCCAAACCCGAGATTCTCGTGTTTGAGCGCTTGTATTCTTTAATCCATTTTTTTATACGATCGTAATGCTAGCTGATGTTGCTAACCGCATCAACACAGTGGGACACTGGCCGCGGCCATTTTGAACATGCGCGCGCATCCACTTCCAGTCTAAGCCCACCATTCACAGCTCTGTATCTCAGAAACGACATTGAAGGGCCGTTTCTGGTGAATACAAGGGTTTTCAACGGGCTGTAGCAGGCGGGCTGACACTCGCGGTCGCCTTTTTCCACCACCGACCGACACAACAACATCCGGGCATGAGACCACACATAGCAGTTTGTCATTGTAACATGCAATTACGGATATTTGGATCTTCAAAGTAAGTGTTACGAGCGATAAAACCTTGGCAGTACGCTATCAAGGGATTAATTAATGCTGGCGGTTAAAGTAATAACACTGGTGTCCCACATGTCCCAAATGTTTTTCACAATTTGTTTTAAAACGTAGAAAATAGCGGGTCTAACAATCTGTTTTTAAATAGCTGAATCCTCAGGTCGTGACACCGTGTTGGCTAGAAGATCCAATCTCATCGTCAAGCAACACAATATTAAACTATCATGAATGGTTGTAAAAGGAAATAACCAAAGTGTGACCTTTCCTTTTCCACCACAGCAGGTGTTTGTTCCCGAGGGCCGGCCGACACCCAACAACTCTGTGGGCATCAAGTACAACATCAAACAGAGGCCTTTCCCCGAGGAGGTGGACAAGATCCCCCTGGTCAAAGCTGACGTCAGCATCCCAGACCTGGACGACATCGTCAACAAGGAGGTGAGAGGACCTCTCGCACACTCATTTACATTTCTTTTTCTTTTTAAAGGTTTTTTTTTTGTTGCTTTCGCCTTTTATTTTATATTTTTTTATGGAGGCTGACAGGAAATGGGGAGAGCGATGGGGGGGAGAAGACATGCAGTAAAGGCCGTCGGGATCTGGAGTCGAACCCGCGGCACACTGCCAGACTGGATTACCAGCCATGGTGCCTGGACCACTGCCCAGGCCCTAATTTCCATTTCTGACCAAGAGTTGTATTGGTTGCGCAACGTGTCGTGCACTGAAAATAGCGAGTTTTTTTCAAACTCATGATTTGTCATCCTGCGATGCGTTGTGAGCTTATTGATCTGCTATTTGTGGTGCGCCACAACTAAGTATAAATCAGGCTTTGGCTCTTTGGGTACTGCTTCTTGGAATTTTACATTGGGCAAAGGTACCTGGTAGGCTGGTACCTGGTAGGTACCTGGTAGGCTGGTACCTGGTAGGCTGGTACCTGGTAGGTACCTGGTAGGCTGGTACCTGGTAGGTACCTGGTAGGCTGGTACCTGGTAGGTACCTGGTAGGCTGGAACCTGGTAGGCTGGTACTTCTTTTCGTATCACCTGTCCTCCCAACGGAGGCTAGCTGTTGGCGAGCTAAGGGCCGATTCATACTCCTATTTTACTGCTGTTTCGGCGCTGTAGTGCCGAAATGATTTCGGCTCGTCAGAAATGTTCAGTAGCACCGAAGAGCCGACTTTAGGACGGTACCCGCCCCCCCGAACCTCAAATGATGTCACATTGTAGGCTCTACAGCGCCGAACCGACTTTTATTCGGCTCTAAAATAGGAGTATGAATCGGCCCTTAGGCGATACCAAAAGGTGACGTGAAACCCTGCAGACTGCTGAGAATCGGCACTAGTGTCATTGCATCATGATGGAAGACCCTGGATACTCTTAACAAACTTTTTAACTAGATTTTGTAAATCTGAAATTAAAGTTATATAAGAATAATAATAATAATGTGAAATTAATCAATACTGTCCAACTGTATGGCCTATTCTTTTTGCCTAAAATATTGTCAGAATGTTTTTGGGTTGTACAGTACATGTGAATTAGATTGTTTTCAGAAAGCATTATCATTAGCAGTACTAGCCCTTACCTGTTGTGAGATATTGCCCCCCCTTGTGGCTGCACGGGGTAGTGCACCCTAGGTGCGTTTTCGCATTTTGAATTCACTAATAAATTCATTATTAATGTATAATTTGTTAAATTGGAAAAAGGGCTTCGTTAAGACCTCCATATTATTATGGTCAATGCCTGTGTGAAAAGTGGGAGCGATTGGTGCAGGCGGTGAGGAGATACGGAAGTGTTTCTGACACACATTCAGACATTGGCTGAATTATAGTATGATGATGATGATGATTTATAGTATGATGATAATGATGATTATAGTATGTGGATGATGATAACTTTAGCATTGTTTAGCACTGTTTATATTTTTAATAGCATGGTTCCTCATAGCAAGCTGTCTAGAAAGAGTCTTGTCTCTCTCTCTGTGTGTCTGTGCTCCTCAGAGCTATTCTCACAAACCTGGACCAACCAGCGGCAGATTTCTTATGCACGCTGCAGATTATACTGTAGCTTATAAGGTTGTTTTTATTCACCATTCAGTGTTGATTGTGCTCCTGCAGCTGGAGTTGCAGCATGAGCGGCTCTGCAGCATGATGGCGAAGCAGATCGAATACGAGAACTCCCTGGAGCGTCACAGTGAAGACCTGTGGAGGTCTAAGCCTTTCCCAGACCCCCAGACTGACTGCAAACCCCCAGCGCCCTCCCAGGAGTTCCAGACTGCACGCCTCTTCCTCTCCCATTTCGGCTTCCTGTCTCTGGAAGCACTGAAGGTCTGCCATTGTATTTCGTTTTACTCTTCTAGCCCATTTTGGGCGGGAACCCCTTTTGGTGTTAGCATTATGTTATGCTTTAGCTATTGAAAAATAGCAGATCTACAAGCTCATAGCGCGCCACCGAGTGGCGCGCTACGAGCTTGTAGGTCTGCTATTTTTGAAGAATCGAAGAACGACTGACAGAAACATAGTGATGTATATTTAGCACCAAGTTACCCAAATTGTGTCTTTAGCAGTGATGGTCGTCGAAGGAAGAAAGGAGTCAAGCAGCAGGTTGTCGTCATCATCTGATCAGTTTTATTGAACAGAATTCACTCAGTTACAAGGCTTTCCACGGGCGGAAGGCCCCGTGAAATACATGAAGTCACATCATAGCTAATTCGTGTGTACTCCCTAGAAGTTTCACTGCGTCAAAGTATTTACTAACTTCTAAGTCCCGCCTCCCTGGAAACTCACAGGCTCTTCCGGTGGAGGGGAGGAGGGACACCTGGCATGCAGCTCATGTAACACTCTATAAGTTTTATACCAAATAGGACTAATTCAATATCTATACTATATATGAAGTATGCCGAACACATGTAATGAAATAGTTCAAACTATATTGTTAACCAGTCTAAATGATTAAGCACAAATACATTGTAGAATTATATCAGTTGGAAGAGGAGAAGCAGAGAGCTTGAAGCTCCCTGCACACACACACACCCACAGCTGTTGGTTTAGCAGTTGGAGATAGGCACTGTCCCTATGATTAGGTCAGAAACAGAACCCCCGACCCCCCTGGGGTGTTTTAGCTGATTGTAAATAACTAAGCAAGATTAGAAACAGCACCCAGACCCCCTGGGGTGCCTGGCAGCATTCTTAACTGTGTTAGTCACCACAGTATCGCATTGTCTCAACTTAGTTCTGTGTCCTGTGCACAGTCGATGCACCTAGCTGTCTATTAAAATATCAACTGATTGATATATACGTGTCCATGTCTATAATATATCCATCAATAGCTTTTTCAGAAAACTGTCATTTTCAAACAGACATTTTTAGAATCTGATCTCAGGTCAAAATGGGCTAGATGTATGTAGCTAGACAGAATCTGATCCATAGAGCGCTCTTCTAGATGTGAGTCCCTAACCTTTAGTAGTATGTTGTAGCTAGACAGAATCTGATCCATAGAGCGCTCTTCTAGATGTGAGGCCCTAACCTTTAGTAGTATGTTGTAGCTATAGACAGAATCTGATCCATAGAGCGCTCTTCTAGATGTGAGGCCCTAACCTTTAGTAGTATGTTGTAGCTATAGACAGAATCTGATTCATAGAGCTCTCTTCTAGACGTGAGGCCCTAACCTTTAGTAGTATGTTGTAGCTATAGACAGAATCTGATCCATAGAGCGCTCTTCTAGACGTGAGGCCCTAACCTTTAGTATTATGTTGTAGCTATAGACAGAATCTGATCCATAGAGCGCTCTTCTAGACGTGAGGCCCTAACCTTTAGTATTATGTTGTAGCTATAGACAGAATCTGATCCATAGAGCGCTCTTCTAGATGTGAGGCCCTAACCTTTAGTAGTATGTTGTAGCTATAGACAGAATCTGATCCATAGAGCGCTCTTCTAGACGTGAGGCCCTAACCTTTAGTATTATGTTGTAGCTATAGACAGAATCTGATCCATAGAGCGCTCTTCTAGATGTGAGGCCCTAACCTTTAGTAGTATGTTGTAGCTATAGACAGAATCTGATCCATAGAGCGCTCTTCTAGACGTGAGGCCCTAACCTTTAGTAGTATGTTGTAGCTATAGACAGAATCTGATTCATAGAGCTCTCTTCTAGACGTGAGGCCCTAACCTTTAGTAGTATGTTGTAGCTATAGACAGAATCTGATCCATAGAGCGCTCTTCTAGACGTGAGGCCCTAACCTTTAGTAGTATGTTGTAGCTATAGACAGAATCTGATCCATAGAGCGCTCTTCTAGACGTGAGGCCCTAACCTTTAGTAGTATGTTGTAGCTATAGACAGAATCTGATCCATAGAGCGCTCTTCTAGACGTGAGGCCCTAACCTTTAGTAGTATGTTGTAGCTATAGACAGAATCTGATCCATAGAGCGCTCTTCTAGACGTGAGGCCCTAACCTTTAGTAGTATGTACTGTAGCTAGACAGAATCTGATCCATAGAGCGCTCTTCTAGACGTGAGGCCCTAACCTTTAGTAGTATGTACTGTAGCTAGACAGAATCTGATCCATAGAGCGCATTTACAAGCCATTTTGACTGTTGACAATATTTGTTTTTGTACATTTTAAAGTTAATTTCATGTTTGAAGTCATTGGACTTGATCGTTAAAATCAAGATACTTTGATTTTAACTAAGTTATATATTTTTGCTGTATGTCCAAAACAGCTACTTAACATGACATGGGAAAAAGAACCTTCCAATGGATCCAATGTTGTCATTTAGTCAAAAGCTCTTGTTATTACCACTTGCCATTCCTAATCTGGGCATGTCATGAGCCAAAACTCAAGTAGCAGCTCTATAGACGAATCCAGAAACGGGTCTCATGGTCGCAGCTTACGTACATACTAAGCATTTAAAGTATGAGGTATAAAGTACAGCAGCCTTGTGTTCATAAAACAGAAATATTGGGTAAGACTGACGTTATGTATCTTGCAGGACCTTTCACTGCTTTGTCTCAACCATTACTGTATGACTCTGGTCTCATCCACCGCTGTGGATGAGACCACCGTTTTTTTGGAATGTTGCCACTACTGTTGGAGCAGCCATAAACAACACAGGGCATCTTTGTAATGTTAGTGTTAGTAAAAAGCAGGTAAAGGGGTAACGTTTGAGCAGACTAACATCAGTCACTCTACCATTCAATGTAGTAGAAGACGTGCGGGTTTACCCCGCAGCTACGTCAGCTCCGCCTACAGGAAATACGTAAAGCTGCGACCATGAGACCCGTTTCTGGATTCGTCTACACGCTCACAACACGTTGCGATGCGACACTGGTTAAAAGACATACAACAGTGAATGATATGGTTTCTGCCTGACGGTGAGAATATGGTGATTTGAATCGATGTAGGAATTTCTGTTTTTATAACCGCGTTATTACGTATGCATCTACAGGAGCCCAACAACAGTCGTCTACCTCCTCATCTGATTGGCCTGGACTCATCGGTGTCGGGTTTCTTTGATGATGTCAGCTACCTGGACCTGCTGCCGTGCAGGCCGTTTGACACCGTCTTCATCTTCTACGTCAGGGCTGGCCAGAAAAGCAGCCACGAGGTTTGAATGACATGGTTAACCCATTCTGGGCGGGAACCCCTGTTGGTGTTTTAAGCATTGTTATACTTTAGCTATTGAAAAATAGCAGATCTACAAGCTCATATGAGCTTGTAGGTCTGCTATTTTTGAAAAATCGTGAAAATGTGGCGCAAATCTTTGAATATACATTCTTTCAGAGCGAGCGATTTTAACTCAAATCTTTGCTTCTGGGGGGTTCCTGGAATAACATTATTTTCAGATGGGGGTCGGTGGCCGATAACATATCATTTTTGGGTTCCTTGACATGAAATATTGAGCAACACTGATATAGAAACATGAGGTATTTCAGAAAACTGTCAGGATTTAGAAGACTTTTTTTTTTAATTTCGACGTCGGGCCTAAATGGGTTGTTGCTGTTGGGCAGAAACCTGCTTTATCTTGTGTAAATTAGCGCCCTACCTGATCACACTGCAGCGTCACACCAAAGCATCAAAAGTAGCAGATCCACAAACTCAAAACGTGGCACAAAGCCACATGTTTTGAGCTTGTTGATCGGCTACTTTTGCCGTTTTTTGAATTTGAATCCTGAAAATTAACAGTTTTGGACATGAGGTTTCTACTCGACAGAGATAATTTGTAGAATCGGACTCAGGCCTTAACCCATTTTGGGCGGGAACCCCTTTTGGTGTTTTAAACATTGTTATAATTTAGCTATTGAAAAATAGCGGATGTACAAGCTCGTAGCGCGCCACCGAGTGGCGCGCTACAAGCTTGTAGGTCTGCTATTTTTGAAGAATCGTGAAAAGTGACATGAAAGTGTTTGAGAACGACTGACATAGAAAAACAGCTTTTTCAAGAAAACAGTCAGGATTTAGAAGACATTTGCAGAATCGTTCCCAGGTCAAAATGGGTTAATGGGTTGTCGGTGCACAACACTATGGATTGATAAAAAAATTAGGTTAATTTCAATGCTTTAGTTTTCACTCAACCACATGAAGCAACTGATGTGGATAATAGATGAATCACCCTATAAACTCATTAGTTGCTGCTGCTCTCTGCCAATTCATAAACCACATACATAACCACATACTACGTACATGTTGGTTGATTTGTGTGCATTCATGGCGATTGGATTCATTCCAGAAGAACAAGCCACACA
Source organism: Electrona antarctica (assembly GCF_951216825.1). Lineage (NCBI taxonomy): Eukaryota > Metazoa > Chordata > Actinopteri > Myctophiformes > Myctophidae > Electrona > Electrona antarctica. The sequence continues at coordinate 3,805,708 of NC_136807.1, forward strand.
CAACTATTGAAAATACTACTGGAATGCACATTCTACAACTTGAAGAAATAATTCCCCAGTGTTAGAAATGTGGCAAACTTGAAGGCGAACTGGAATGTGGTGGGAATGTGATTGCATCTCAAACACAGATGGCAAACAGGCATTCAATTGTCAGCTGTGTGGTTGTTTTGGAATTGCTTGATATCTTGTTACTACCAGTGGTTTAGATTGTTTAGATTGTTCCAGTGTTGCTACAGTAGCTGTCAGGCATGTACCAGGATGTCCATTTCTAAACATGTATGGTTAACCCATTTTGACCTGAGATCAGGTTCTAAAAATATCTTCTACATCCTGACAGTTTTCTGAAAAAAGTTATGTTTCTATGTCAGTCGTTCTTCGATTTTTCAAAAATAGCAGACCTACAAGCTCATAGCGCGCCGTGGCGTGCTATGAGCTTGTAGGTCTGCTATTTTTCAATAGCTAAAGCATAACATAATGCTAACACCAAAAGGGGTTCCCGCCCAAAATGGGTTAATGTAGCATCTCATATTAAAGTGTTTTTTTTAATTAGATTTGTTAATACATATTTTTAAAAATAAATTACAAAATGGTCACGCTGCCTCATGCAGATGGGGATGGGCCTCATGGCTCGGCAAAGCTACTTTATACTAGTACTTTATGCACACACTATCCAACACAGAGGCTAATTTTATACCCTAAGAACATATGTTAAACTTTTAATTTTGCATTAGTATTTAACCCATTTTGGGTGGGAACCCCTTTTGGTGTTAGCATTATGTTATGCTTTAGCTATTGAAAAATAGCAGATCTACAAGCTCATAGCGCTACGAGGTCTGCTACGAGGTCTGCTATTTTTGAAAATTAGAAGAACGACTGACATAGAAACATAGCTTTTTCAGAAAACTGTCAGGATGTAGAAGACATTTTTAGAATCTGATCTCAGGTCAAAATGGGTTAAAATAAACCGTTTACTGCTTGATAAGAGTGATAAGACCTGTTTATAGAGGATATTTTGCATGTATATGAAGACAGGTTTGCCTTGCGATTTATTTATTTTTACTTGCCCTTTAGCAGTGGTGGAAAGTAACTAAGTCATTTTACTTAAGTACTGTACCTAAGTACACTTTTGAGGTATTTGTACTTTACTTGAGTATTTCCAATTTCCAGTACTTACTTACTTACTTCTACTCCACTACATCTCAGAGACAAAATTTGTACTTTTACTCCACTACAATTATTTGAAAACTTTAGTTACTGGTAGTTACTTTGGAGATTTCAATTTTGATTAGAAAACATACATTAACCACTTCAACCCTACATACATTTCGGCCATTTGAAAATAGCCGATCTACAAGCTCACAATTAGAGTTCTCAACGGGCCTGAAAATTAAGGCCCGGCCCTACCCTACCCTAACTGGGTCGGCCCGAGGCCCGGCCCGACCCTAACAATTACCATAATGTCAGGCCCGAAAACCCGAAAAAGCCCGAGTGAAAAAAAAGAGAAAAAAAAGGAAAAAGAAAAATGCCACTATATGGCTGCGGCGCCGTGGATTATTGAGACGACCGTGTCAGAGAACGCACTTATAGTCTAGTCGCCGAAATAAAGGATTTATGTAACTCACGTCAATTGGCTGATAATGTTCCATTTTCAACATTCTAATGGTTTCCAGAAATTTCCAGGGGTGAGTAAACATCTTCTGAATCAAAGTAGCAGCGATCCTCTGAAGTGACGCAGTCCAATAGGCTACTGGCAATATTATGACAATTGTCAATTTGGCTATAATCTACTAGGTTACTGTATAGTTTACATTAATCATTGCCTCTCAAACCCACATACCACGCGTAATGTGCGTTGCCTAACCAAAAGAACAGACATACAAACCATCAACATGCCGCTCGATGGCGTATAGAGTCTGTCGACAGCTTGCAGATCTTTTATTTTGGGCAGTGGGCACACAACGAGGCGCGCTGCGCTACGATGGGGAAATTAAATAGCTGTAGGCTACAGCACGCTGCGATACGATTTGTAAACCAAATAGCTGTAGCCTATACAGTGTGACTGTAACATTGCTTGGTCATCATGTAACTATATTACGTGCAGGCGCTTTCATAGTTATATGGAGCATTTACCGTTGATTAGGTAGCCTAATTTAGTTTATTCACCCAGCTGGGTTCAACGAGACAGCAGTGTCTCGTTAAGCCCCGACGTTTCCAAAACGAGCTATTGCGGATAAATCGATGGTCTTATAAAATATTTAAGCATATGGCAAGTTGACTTAAGTTATATAGTTGATGCTGAGCAGTAAGCAGCTCATTTGGTTGGCAAACCAGAGGCCAGCCAGCGGTAGCAAGTTCAACAACCACCGTTCTATTCTGTCATTTTGGTGCGCTGCTGCCTGCTGCTGATCATCGCCGCCTCCTCCTTCAGTCACATATAGTATAATAGCCTAAAAACTGTAAAAGTTAATCGCCAACATTCACCAGCTCAGCCCTCTTCATATTAAATAAATACATTACACAAACAGAATTGTTATTTTTGTTATAATAAAATTATTAAAAAAAAAAGAAAATCACAGAGCCCGAGGCTCGGCCCGGCCCGACTAATTATCGTGCATTTTGGGCCCGGCCCCACCCGAAAATGTCGGGCCGGGTCGGGCCGGGCCGGGTTCGGGCAGAGATTGAGAACTCTACTCACAATGCGTCGCAACGCGACGCATTGTGAGCTTGTAGATCGGCTATTTTCAATAGATTTTGTACACATTTTGAACTTGTGAAATGGCACATTCTGCACAATGACTACTTTTACTTTTAGTACTTTAAGTACATTTTTACTTTTGTACTTTTACTCAAGTACATTTTCAATTCCGTACTTTTACTTGTAACGAAGTAGTTCTAAATTGCAGTATTGGTACTTTTACTGAAGTAAAAACAATTGAGTACTTTTTCCACCACTGCCCTTTAGTGTGGTTTGAAACCCACTGGGTTAGGGAACAGACTGAGGCCTCACTCAGACCTTTACTACATTGCTGTATGCTTGTTGGATGAATGTTGTGTAGTGTCCCAATGCATTTCCAATGGAAGTCACATGGTTTGTAGTCCACATTTTGGACTACAAGCTGTTGTATGGCTTTCGGCTGTGTTTCGACTGCGCCCCTCCCCCTCATACAACACAAATGTTGTGTCAAACCATGTGACTCCCATTGGAAATGCATTGGGGCGGCCATGACACTACACAACATTCATCCAACAAGCATACAGCAATGCATTAAAGGTCTGAGTGAGGCCTTCCAGTACACGGTCCTGCTCTTAAGCCACTCTACAGAATGTTTGAACGAGTTTAGATGAGTATCACATCTGTCTTGGTTCTGCTCAGATTCTGAGGAATGTGGAGTCGTCATCTAGTGTTCAGCCACACTTCCTGGAGTTCCTGCTGTCCCTGGGCTGGCCCGTGGATGTGGGACGCCACCCCGGCTGGACGGGACATCTGGACACCAGTTGGTCCCTCAACTCCTGCTCGGACAACGATGTACAACAGAAGGGTAAGTCATGAAGCCAATGGCAGCACATAATAGAGCACCGAAGTCCTGACGTCACTGTCAGTAGAGGGCGTCAGTCCCTAGGTTCGTGTACTTTTTATTTGCATTGTAATCTCCATAGGGGGATTTTAGATCGCCTCATATAAGAACTGTGTTTGAAAAATAAACCGATCACCCCGGCCTTTTCACTCATATGGATATGAAGCATCAACTGAATAAGCGTTAGAAACGATTCAAACAACCCAGAGACTACATTTCCGGGTAGGCAGGGTGGCTGCATCTGCCCGTCGCACAACAGAAACTGAATGTTAATTACGTTTATTTTTATTTTTATTTCATTGATATTTATTCGTGGTTAGTACGAGTCGAGTCACCACCAGCTGAGCTTACGTCAACGAGGAATCTCAGGAACGCAATGTGTTGACAGCTGGGCATGACGTATATTAGCAGCGACATTGCCTTCATATGTAGTTTCAAGGCTTTTGCGGCCACATTAATTCCATTTTCTCCAGAAACTGGCTGTATCAAATATGAATGGACATCATTAACGACGCACAGCCACATCCCCTGACAAAGGTCGGGGTGGTCGGTTTATCTTTCAAACAGTTCTTATATGAAGCGACCTAAAATCGCCCTATGGAGATTTCACTGCAAATAAAAACATACATGAACCTGTGTATAGGCGCCCTCTACTGAAAGTGACGTCAGACTTCGGTGCTCTATGGGTGCGTTATACTTTTACCCATAATGTTTTGGTAATATGAAATGACAAAAATAATTGCCCATCTACAAGAGCTTGTAGATCTGCTATTTTCAGTGCATGGCATCAGGCATTAGCCCTGATATCTCAAATAAACATGGACTTTGTTTGAATGAACTTGACTTCCACAGAGGAAGCAACGACTCCAGAGGACACTGGAGGTTCGGTGTTTAATGGAGAAAAGAAGGTTCTCTACTACGCTGACGCTCTGACTGAGATCGCCTTTGTCGTTCCATCGTTGACTGAGAATTCTGGTCAGTGTTTGAGTTGTATATGCAGAGGACAATTTATAGAGGTATTGAGTTGTATATGCAGAGGACAATTTATAGAAGTATTGAGTTGTATATGCAGAGGACAATTCATAGAAGTATTGAGTTGTATATGCAGAGGACCATTTATAGAAGTATTGAGTTGTATATGCAGAGGACAATTTATAGAAGTATTGAGTTGTATATGCAGAGGACAATTTATAGAAGTATTGAGTTGTATATGCAGAGGACAATTTATAGAAGTATTGAGTTGTATATGCAGAGGACAATTTATAGAAGTATTGAGTTGTATATGCAGAGGACAATTTATAGAAGTATTGAGTTGTATATGCAGAGGACAATTTATAGAAGTATTGAGTTGTATATGCAGAGGACAATTTATAGAAGTATTGAGTTGTATATGCAGAGGACAATTCATAGAAGTATTGAGTTGTATATGCAGAGGACAATTCATAGAAGTATTGAGTTGTATATGCAGAGGACAATTTATAGAAGTATTGAGTTGTATAATTGAGATAATTATTATGAAAATAGGCGATCTACAAGCTCACAATATCTTGCCTAGCGAGGCGTTGTGAGCTTGTAGATCGCCCATTTAAAAAAAGTTCACCTCTTAGGTAATATTTGACAATTTGTGTAGATACCCTGTATACACTTACTGTAAGTTCAGGGACTCCACCCCCCCCCCACCCCCACCCCCCCTCCCAAAAAACCCAAACCACTGGACAAGGGTTCTACAACGTCTTCTGGTGCTTTTTCCAGAAGAGTCTTCGATACACAGCGATTCGACGGTGGAGGTGGATAATATGAACACGGATCTCATGCCCAGTTTGTTGAAACAACCCAACCTCACACTGGAGCTGTTCCCCAACCACTCGGACAACCTGGAGTCTTCCAAAAAGGTATTGGTCTACAACGGGGGTCTTCCAACGTTTTTTCAGGCCAAGTACCCCTTAGCTGAGAGAGAGATGAAGCAGGGACCCCCCTACTACATATTATACAATTGTGTTGCAGATTAAACTTTTTTAAAGATTTCATAGATAGCTTCATAGACGGTACTGTCACCACCAGTGTTGAGTAAGTTCATGTTTATTTACAAATACATTGTTTTCTATTTCTATTCCATCTACTCTGCTCTCATGTGTAGCTGAGTCCTCTGGTGAAGGCCAAGAGGTCTTCCACAGGAAAGTCCTTCCCCCCGTTGGGTCCTGAGACCAAAGTGTTTGTGGTCTGGGTGGAGCGATTTGATGACATCGGTAAAGTGTGTGTGTGTGTGTGTGTGTGTGTGTGTGTGTGTGTGTGTGTGTGTGTGTGTGTGTGTGTGTGTGTGTGTGTGTGTGTGTGTGTGTGTGTGTGTGTGTGTGTGTGTGTGTGTGTGTGTGTGTGTGTGTGTGTGTGTGTGTGTGTGTGTGTGTGTGTGTGTGTGTGTACTGTATTGTGAAAAACAATTAGACTATGATGACTTGAATTGATTAAAGGTGGTGTAAATGATTTATTTTATGTTCAAATAAGAGCTGGAGAGACAGTAATCATTGCATAGAATGTTTGGTCCCTATACAATTTATCTTTTTGTTTTAAAGGTATATTTCACTTTCAGATGAAATAAATATATATGAAGAAATAAATGAAAAATGTAATGGAAAAATCATGGCCATTGCACGCATTAGAAGCTCCTCCTAGGCCTGGGCCGTGGCTCAGCGGTCCAGGCACCTTGGCTGGTAATCCAGTCTGGTAGTGTGCCGTGGGTTTGACTCTCCCAATCCTTTACTGCGTGTCACCCCCCCATCTCTCTCCCCATTTCCCGTCAGCCCACTTTGTATACACTGACACCACGCTAGACAGGAACGCCCAAAAACGTCACATCCGGTTTTAGCCTGGGGTATGGCTGCCAATGCAACTTGGTCCAATCCTTAATCACATTCACATACGAACAAACATCTATGCCGATGCTATTTAACTTGCGGAGGTAGCGTGCCTTGTCCACGGGCAACAGATCTTTCAACGTATGGCATTGCAAATACGTTTGATAATCGCTACTCTGCTCAATATTGTTTTGAAAATGGCGCAAATTGCATTGCAGTGAACGAGCGCAAATCACAACTTCCCCCGGTTGTGGGCGGAGTCACAGTTTGAGGCGCTGTTTACGCGCCGTGGTGTCAGTGTGTCTATCCCACGCTCCTTCTAATGCGTGTGGAGGCGATGATTTAACATTCACCGCCACCAGGGGGCGCCAAAAGTCCAGTTAAAAAAAAAAGTCTAAAAAAAAAACTAAACTAAAAAACTTTTTTTTACCATGTTAAAAAACACGAAAAACACGTCCTTGGCGCTCCAGGACATCATGAAAAAGAAGTTAAATAAGTCCTCGGCGACCATTGAGTTAATGGATTGCATTTTTCTATGTGCCTACTCAAAGCGCTTTACAATGGTCCATTCATTCATACATTGGGAGGTGAAGCAGCGAACAGTCGACGCCAGCGTCCTCACTTCCCACATTCACACACCAATGGTGGTCTGCGACCACTGGAGGCAATGTGGGGTTCAGTGTCTTGCCCAAGGACACTTCGACATGTGGACAGGAGGAGCTGGGATTCGAACCGCCGACCCACGGATTATTGGACGACCTGCTCTACCTTCTGATCCACAGCCACCCAAAATTATTACTTTTTTTTAATATACCGTGTATTTTTTATTTGAAAGTGAAATATCCCTTTAACCAAATATATCATTTATAGTGGTTGCAACATTATTTTATATTTGGCCATTTACAAAATAGGACCTAAATAGGACCCTTAACCCATTTTGGGCGGGAACCCCTTTTGGTGTTAGCATTATGTTATGCTTTAGCTGTTGAAAAATAGCAGATCTACAAGCTCATAGCGCGCCACCGAGTGGTGCGCTACGAGCTTGCAGGTCTGCTATTTTTGAAAAATCGAAGAACCACTGACATAGAAACATAGCTTTTTCAGAAAACTGTCAGGATGTAGAAGACATTCAAAATGGGTTAAGGTGGTTGCACACCGGCCACGTTTTTCGGAAAACCGATGGAGAAACGCCGCTAAAAATCCAAATTCGCATCCGATTCGCGCCCAGTGTGTGGAGGCCTTAAGTCTTGTTTACTGGTATGTGCATGTGTACAAGAGATGTTTGGTCATGGGCATTCTGTTGTGCATGCATCATGCTTCTCTGCATGCATGTATGTATTTTATGTTATTTTGTACATAATGTGTACTGTATGTATGTAAAATATATGTTTTATTGTTTTCTAATGATGTTATTTGTGTTTACAGAAAACTTTCCACTGTCTGATCTGCTGGCGGAAACCAACACAGGCTTGGAGGCCAGCCTGAGCAACAGCTCCACCTACAGGTACAGTGACAGACCAACAGGCAACCAAAGGCCAACGATAGTGTCGGACAAGAAAATGGCATTCACTAGAGTTGTTCGCTACTGGTATCAGGTTCTCGGGCTGATACCAACCTTAAGTACTCGTATTCGGAACCGGCCCCGATACTCTGACCCGAGTACCAAAACATCCATTCTAAAACGGTTAGTCCCAATACTTGATTCTGATTGGCTGGTTACCGGCACGTGAGCGGTGTAAATTTCACCGATAACCCACACCTTCAATCACTTTATATCATTCGCACCTGATTCCGCATCTCTGTAGCTGTACTGGGGAAGGGGAGCGCTTGATTATCTTACAAACCCATGCCGTGCAGGCGTCTAACCACCGCCCGGCTCATATGACTGTGAATGTGTGGCTCCAGGCAGCCCCGTAAAGACATCAAGCGCTATTCTATATGCCCGATGATCGATACAGCAATCTGCGAGATTGGCTCTGGGAAAAGAGTACTGTTGTGCTCTCCATTGATCAAGGCAAAGTAGTTGATCAAAATGCAATGAATTGGATTGGTCTGGTTGTTCCAGGTCAGGGTTGCTGGAGAAGGATGTTCCTCTGATCTTCATCCACCCCCTGAGGACAGGCCTGTTCAGGGTGAGACTTCATGGAGCCGTGGGCAAGTTCAGCATGGTCATCCCACTGGTGGATGGCATGGTGGTTAGCCGCAGGGCACTAGGTAACGGCCATCTTTATCTCTTTTTAAAAAATGGGTCCGGTTCCTCAATGGAACCGGACCAAGACAATAATAAGAACGAGGAAACAAGGAAATACCTGTATTTAAACAAGTGTAACATTTTTAAACCATTCTTTCTAGGTTTCCTTGTCCGTCAGACTGTCATCAACGTCTGCCGCCGCAAGCGGCTGGAGAGCGACTTGTACAACCCGCCCCACGTGCGCAGGAAGCAGAAGATCACAGAGATCGTGCAGCGTTACCGCAACAAGCAGCTGGAACCCGAGTTCTACACCTCGCTCTTCCATGAGGTGGGCGAGGGACGGCCTCACCTCTGACCTGGTGGGCGAGGGACGGCCTCACCTCTGACCTGGTGGGCGAGGGACGGCCTCACCTCTGACCTGGTGGGCGAGGGACGGCCTCACCTCTGACCATGAGGTGGGCGAGGGACGGCCTCACCTTTGACCATGAGGTGGGCGAGGGACGGCCTCACCTCTGACCATGAGGTGGGCGAGGGACGGCCTCACCTCTGACCATGAGGTGGGCGAGGGACGGCCTCACCTCTGACCATGAGGTGGGCGAGGGACGGCCTCACCTCTGACCCTGCACAGTAAAAGAAAAAGAGTGTTCATTCCACTCTGAAAGTGTGAAAAAGGACCCGTAAGGGTTTTACTGTGTCCTCAACACTGACTCACAAGCGCACATGGGAACCTACACACACACACACACACACACACACACACACACAGGTTCTCAAACTTGTTTAATTCCAAGGACTCCCATAACTCTGTAAGTGTACAAATGGTTCCATTCGTACACTCTCAGAGTTACAGACCTGTAGGAACACTGAGAAGCACCACACACACACACACACACACACACACACACATACACACTAGGAGGGAGGGGGGGCATATACAAGTGCACAAGCATGGGTGTGTGCACACAGAATCTCTATATTTATACTGCACTATTTTGTTATTTATATCAACACATTATAGTAACACTGTCTGCCGTTGACTTGTAGAGCAAAGTGTGGAGGAAACGTTATGATTTGTACACATCTGAGTCACTGGGTTCTATAAGCTTTGGGAAGGTGAACTTCATCTGAGTCACTGGGTTCTTTAAGCTTTGGGAAGGTGAACTTCATCTGAGTCACTGGGTTCTATAAGCTTTGGGAAGGTGAACTTCAGCAGAGACTTTCTGTGGCAAAGACATTCTGCTTTTCTTCAAAGTTTGACCTGTTGGCCTTTAAAAAAAAAAACACTCAACAAACTGTAATAATGATGCTAATGGTAATGCAGCCAGCCTCATCCTAGGGACAAAAAACATCCAGCATAGACGGAAACATTTGTTATTTTAAGTGAGCATTCGCGAAATATTTCTCTTATGGGAGGTTTCCTACTGGCAAACCGAGGTTTCCTACTGGCAAACCGAGGTTTCCTACTGGCAAACCGAGCTCGGTTTGCCAGTAGGAAAACCTCCCATAAGCGAAATATTTCGCTCACTTACTTAAATAACCATGGTTACTAAAGTAACCTTTCTGTTTTCAGTTATGAAATACGCACGGGGTGGGGGGGGCTCTGTATTGTTAAACGATACAGTTTTACATGATGCACTGTTATGGCTATCGCTTGAGATTGCATCAATTCCATAGTGAAGAAATTACAACGTTCTTTTCAACTAAATGTGTCTCTTGACACCCAGGACGGCAAGCAGTCCCCAAGGTCTCGGTTGTTGTGAGGACAAAAAGACTGGACCATTGTGACAACCAACTGAACACACGATACTGTAAACTCAAAATGTTTTTATTTTTCCAGTTATTTGCCAGACTATTGTGCATATTGTCGCTGACGGGTGGAAACCTTATGTCTAAACTAAAATCATGACTTTTTCAAATTTCAAATTTCCAAAGCTTGTATTTCAATGGATCTAATTTACTCACAAGCTGTTGTTACTACTTTTCATTGGTTAACCCATTTAGGCCTGACCTCAAAATTTAAAAACAATCTTCTAAATCCTCCAGTTTTCTGAAATAAATATTTTCATGATTATTCAAAAATAGCAGACCTACAAGCTCGTAGCTATGAGCTATGAGCTTGTAGATCTGCTATTTTTCAATAGCTAATGTATAACATAATGTTTAAAACACCAAAAGGGGTTCCCGCCCAAAATGGGTAAAATCTCTTCCAACCTGGCATCCCTATTTTGGGTATGTCACATTGTGAAATTAGTGCTCACAACACACCAGGATGTGAGCTTAAAGATACCAAGCGACTTTGAATAGAGTTCGAAAAGCACTATATACATTTCAGATATTTCAGGTATTACTTGTATGTGACACTGTCGATTTATGAAAAAAACTAAAGATTGAATTTGGAGATGCAAGCTTTCTGCACAACAGGGATGATATCATGAATGGGAATTTGACACCCGCGTTGTGTTCTTTTTAAATCAAATCTGTGATGCCATTACACAGCTTGCTTCAGACACTCCTCAGAAAATGGCCTCACTCAGACCTTTACTGCATTGCTGTATGCTTGTTGGATGAATGTTGTGTAGTGTCATGGCCGCCCCAATGCATTTCCAATGGGAGTCACATGGTTTGACACAACATTTGTGTTGTATGAGGGGGAGGGGCACAGTCGAAACACAGCCGAAAGCCATACAACAGCTTGTAGTCCAAAATGTGGACTACAAACCATGTGACTTCCATTGGAGATGCATTGGGGCGGCCATGACACTACACGACATTCATCCAACAAGCATACAGCAATGCAGTAAAGGTCTGAGTGAGGCCTGAAACACACTACAGCGTACATATAGTACTTGGAATCATTATGAATTCCCAATTTCCCCAATAAACTAGCAGTTTAGACTGGATAAATATATATCGAACTGAAATGATATGGCCAAGTTGACCGTTTCGCCTTCAAACTAATCTACAGTGATTGAACTAAAAGGGCGACGTTCTCAAAAGTACAGGAGTATACATGTAATATGATACGCCTGTACTTTCATACACCTGTATTAATGCTATACACATGTCACATTTAGCTAATTACCATTAATTTCGAGTCTCAAACAATATTAATCTGTCAATAGCCTTTGATACATTTTTATGGGAAATGTATATCATTTCTGCAATACTTTTTTTTTTTTTTTTTTCTTTTTTTTTTACTTGATGCATAGCAGTTTGTTTGGTTTGGAAGCTCGCTGCCTGTGTTAATGTGAATTTATGTATCACAGCAACAGATTAGAACAATTGAAAAGTCTTAATGCACTGGGCCCTCCCGTTATTTTCTGCTTCTGTTCCTTATCTAACATGTCTTTTTATACTTGTATGTATTTTTGCTGAAGGAGTTTTTTTTTCTTCTGAAAACATTGAAGAGAATGCTTAGTGAGTTTTTAACCTGTCGTGTGTCTCACACTTGGATTGTGCTTTGTGCACATGCCTTTTTTGAAGGAAAAAGTAGACATGCTTCAAAGAAATTGCATATAATCAATCATACTTCTTATCCTAAAATTACTTATTTGATGTATGGTCATATTTAAGGATTTGCAATGTACAGAAAGGGAGGATGATATGTAAATATATGATAGTGATCAGACATTAAAAATAAATGGTCTGCTTCATTCCTCATTTTAAAGGGCAGAGAATCTGTATGTATGCAGTTAATGTGTGGGAGAATCACAGTGGGTATTGAATGTAACATGCATTAAACTCTTAACGACCTTTACATTTTTCATATGACTTTTTTTTTTTTGTGCTTATTTATTGGGGGGGGTTGACAGATTATCCAAGGAGCAAAATATGTCATTAATGACAAGATTCAGTGACCTTTTATTAATTGAGTGCAATTGACCAAATTATCAAATGTATACATATTCAAATAAAATGTGCCTCACAGCAGGGATGGATTAACCCCCACAAGGGCCCCTGGGCCGTTACATTTTTTGGGGCCCCCTAGTGTGCGCAGAATTTTCCAGTTTGTGTGTTTTATCAAATTGTTGACCTAAATGTAACCAAATCAATGGCCAATGAAGGTCCCCAGGAGCTTTTTTGAGGGCCTCAAACCCATTACAGAGCATTACATTTTCCCTGAAGGGCCCCTTGGAGCCAAGGGCCCCTGGGCCACGGCCCCATTGGCCCAATGGCTAATTTGGCCCTGCCTCTCACAGTTCATAGACCATTGTTTACAGTCAGCACTGCAGCCTACAGTACTTGTGCAGCCACCTCTGGCAAGGCTGACAACTTAAAGAGTCTTCACATGTTAAGCTTTGTATGGTGTCACTTTACCGAAAAGACTGACAAGTGTCACTCATACTACGAATTAAAGGGGTTCATGTTAGCTCAGATCTGATGGTTTGATTCCCGGCCCCAGCGATGTGTTGAGTAGGACCATGTCACCCCCTGTTTTTTTTTATTGAAATATTTATTAGCAGTTTGCAGAATTACAGTACATTTCAAGCACAAACTCAATACAAAGACTGTTAACTGTGAGTGGACGACCCAATTAAGCATTACACTTGTTTACAAGAGGGTCCACCATGTTCAATTCATCAAAACATTTAGAGACGTACAGATAGACACTACTATATAGTCAAAGAACAGAACAGGAATTCATATTAAAGGGAGGTAAAAAGGGAAAAGAAACATATACAGTAAGGGGAAAAAGGGGTGGGCGGTGGGGGGTGTGCTATCATGTCTGACTACTTGGGCAGCAATCGACTGGGTGGAGCTGAAAACGGAATGTCCTTCACGCCTTGGGATCAAATAGGTTAAGGTCTTAAAGCCAAGGTGATTGTTGAACTTGTAGAGACTGAAAGGCCATTTTTGAAACTATCTCCTCACCACTCGCCCTACACACTTCCACTCGGTTTGAGCATAGATATATAAATAATAGACGCAATGCAATGCAAATGGATGGGAGGGGAATTCCAGTATCGTCTCTATTATTTATACATCTATGCTCAAACCGAGTGGAAGTGTGTAGGGCGAGTGGCGAGGAGCTAGTTTCAAAAAGGGGGAAAGAGACTGAAAAACATTGTAATCTCATTGTGACCACCAGAGGGCGCCTTTTCCCTAGCAGTGAAAGCAACGCGTTTTATGCTTCCTATCTATGACTTCATCCACTGACACTTTTATTGACTCAAATAAATCTTCGCACATGGGATGATTGGGGAGCCTTCGTTTTTGCCTGGAATTTGCGATTTTTATCGCATTTAGGCGTGATATTCCGTTCAGTTTAATTGTATTCTCATCTATGCGGGACATGGATGAGTTTTTTTGAAGTAGGTTTGTTTTAATTGAATAGTGGATTAGGTCCAATAACCAAACACACCCACCACCGTCACCGAATGACTTCTACGGGGTCTGTGAAAACGTACACGGATAAAACCCAGAGTGTTAATTAAACTCTGAGAGGGGTCGCCGCCTCGCCGGCTAAATTATTGATACCAAACCAAGTAGACCATTAGTATGCACGTCTGGAGGAAGGGGGGAGTTTATTGGTACCATTTGTACACGCTCAGTTAAATCAACACTCAGGATTTTTATAGTGTAGAGTCAGAAGTCGAGCGCACGTTGTCCTGCTGCCTACTTTGAGATCGTTTGCGTCAGTGTGTGTGTGGCAGCGGGTTTGCTTCCACAGTGCACGAAGATAATGTCTTAATACTGTGTTTTGGTGTGTGTGTGTTTGACAATCATGCCTCGTCTCATCTGGTCAGAGTGTGCAGGACAGTCACACTTCTCTTTTATGTGCTTGAAGAGGAACGGATCCTAGATCAGCAAAGCACTCGTCATTTATTTGTTTTCTACTTGAACTGATCGGATGATTCGGATCTGACTGTTGCGACAAGACAAGCGCGCGTAGTTGTTTTTCTTTCTCCTCCTCGCAATTTGGATACATTTATTTCTGGATACGTTTGGGATACATTTTTGTTTTTGTCGGGTTCATTTGGAGTGGATGAGGCAGAACGGATCAACGCTGGACCGGTCCGGGGTTCGAAAAACTCGCTCCCAGTGTGCAGAAATGGACTGAATAAAGCGACCCCTTCCTTCCAACTCCAAAGCCTTGGGTCCCTGTTTGAAAAGCGGACAGAAGTCTTTAAGGCGACCGGACCGTGCGGGACTCGATCATCACTGCACAAGTCCTAATATCATCTTTTTGTGAGTGATTATTGTTTTATCATTAATCAGAATGGAAGAAGACAGACCCCACGAGAACGGGGTCCATCACGGCAGCAAGGACTCGGACCGACAGCAGAGACTCCGACTCTGCGTCCTCAACGAGATTCTGAACACGGAGAGGGATTATGTCAGAACTCTGCTGTTCCTGCAGTCGGTGAGTTTCAACCTTCGGTCCATTTAAATGTTACAATGAATCACTGGGGCTGCTACTACTGTGTGTGTGTGTGTGTGTGTGTGTGTGTGTGTGTGTGTGTGTGTGTGTGTGTGTCAGACAGTCAGCGTCTTGCCTGGTGGCTCCAGTCCCAAAGCTGCAGACTGTCTGTAGAACATATCTATCTAAAATCTGCAGTGTTAATTTTTAACATGTCCATTTGGATACTGTATACGTCAGTGGCTCCCAAACTATTTCATGTCATGGACCCCCAAATTGACACGAATCAGCCCGCGGACCCCCCATTTGAAAAGATATGCCAGGGACGTCACCCCCATATAAGAGAAGATTTTTACGGCTTTAGCAGTGATTCTCAACCAGTTTAATTTCAAGGACCCCCAATTTGTCATGCCTTTAGGCTACGGAACCCCCATTTAATGGCATTTCTATCTCTGGGACCCCAATTTATATTGTAAAATCAATGTTAATTGTACACTCTCAGAGTTACAGACCCATAAGGGTCCATTTGGTTCCAAACTGGGTACCCCCTGGAACTCCCTCAAGGACCCCTGGGGGTCCCCGTACCCCACTCTGGGAACCAGTGCTGCAGGTCATAGGACATACAGTATGTGTACACTCACTCACTCAGAGTTTCAAAGGAATACATTAACCCACTGGCTGTGTATATTTTAGCCTACATGTGTGCCTTTCACGTGAACTCTACTATAGCATCCCTATTCCAGGCATGTCATATAGTAGGCGAACATTTGGAGGGGAAAACAGATCTACAACGTAATGTCACAATGACTCATGATAGCTTGTAGATCTTGTAAAGTGTCAGTTTAGGTAGATTAAGTTAAAGTTAAAGTTAGGTAGATTGTGACCCCAGCCTAGTACTGTAGGTCTGGGGTGCGCAGGTACTGTTTGTCAGCTTCTCTCTCAACTTATATTCAAGCTCTGATAAACCTTTTCAAATTGTGCATTTATAGAACAATCCGATCATATATATACGGTAAATTGATTGGGCATTATTATCATAACCAGCTCAGTGGCCTTGTGGTTAGAGTGTCCGCCCTGAGACTGGGAGGTCGGGATTCAATCCCCGGCCGGGTCATACCAAAGACTCTAAAAATGGGACCCAGTGCCTCCCTGCTTGACACTCAGCATCAAGGGTTGGATTGGGGGTAAGTCCCTGTGACATACTAGCGTCATGTCCAGGGGGTGTACTTGTACATCAAGCTGCCTCACGCTACAGAAACAGGAGATAGGCTCCTGCCCTATGGGCCTCATGGCTACAGAAACAGGAGATAGGCTCCTGCCCTATGGGCCTCATGGCTCGGCAAGGCTACTACTACTATTATCATCACGCAGCATAAAGAGCTGGCAGTGGTTACTCATCACAGGCCTAGATCTCTTCATTGTGACATGTTTGTTGCACTGTCTGCCACCAGGCAGGCTGGCTCAGTCTTCAGTCTTTCAGTCACAAGATCAGCACACAAGAACATCCAGAAATGGAACTGAATATCCTACTATTTGTAGTTGTACTGACTGTACTGTACACTCACTGAGTTAAATGAACACAGATCATTTCACCCTGATGGAGAACTGCAGGTGTTAATTCAATGTGTCACCTCTAAGATGTCTCTGTTCCCCTCCTCTGTACCTTATCATAGTTTGGCTGCCAGCCCAGCCGGGCCATTAATTAAAGACACAAAATATTAGAGGTGTTCTTTTTGAATAAACTCGGTGATGCTTGAAGGTAAACAACTTCAGAAGTCCACTACTTGAGAACCCGTGGTGCAACGTTTTCAACTAGATAACACTCAATGTGAATGTAAACATCATATGCAATCAATCACACACTTAAATCCCCACTAACTAATCGCACCGTCTTTCCCCATGAATGACGGAGGAGGGTCTCGTTATTCCCCTACCACTGTGCGCTCTAAGCCAGGCTTTCCTTATCAACCCCAGCTGTGTGGGATGACAAAACCATGGCTCTCCCAACAGGGGACGGTTAGCGGGGCTGGAAGAGGAGGATTAGTATGAAGCAGATGCATTGGGCTGGGGGTGGGGGGGGGGGGGGGGGGGGGGGGTTGTAGAAGTGTTTGTAGACTCCTAAACCAGTGCTTCTCAAACTGTTTCATTTCAATGACCCTCGATTTGATACGCATCATTCAGGCTATACTGACCCCCAGTTGATTTTTTGTTTTTAATCTCTGGGACCCCAATCTAATCTATTAGTTAGTTGCTGCGAGAGTGAGGTCTAGCCAACACCAACTCAGGATTCCGGGATTCCTTGGATAGGAATTTGCCCTCCACAAATTCCTATCCAACATCAGGCTCTTGAGCTCTTCAGTGTTGTCAGCCAAGCTGTCGCGCCGCAGCACGTCTACATAGGTGGTACGCTTCTTTCCCCTCCTGGCTTTGCCCTGGGTTGGCTCCCATAGGGTCAATTTACTCGCCTCAAGTTCTGGGGGCCTGAAGCAGTGCCCTGCCAGCCTCATCCTTCTCTCTCTGACTTTGTCTGTGACGCGTGGTAGGTCCCCATAGAGGTCCACACAGTGCTAATTTAACTGACAGACAAGGGTCCATTTGAGTAACGGGAACCAAATGATCCCTTGCATGTCTAACTATCAGTCATTTAGCTGAGAACCCCCCCCTGGAACCCACCAAGGACCCCTGGAGGTCCCTGGACCCCACTTTGATAACCACTGTCAAAAACTGTACGCGCTGCCAAGCCACTGATGCCATGTTGTTGGAGTTGAATACCCTGTGACATATCCAGTAGCTTTATGGACTGTGGATGCACTCAACCATGAGAACAGTAACATCATATGCACAAAGTACAGCAATCGACACAAAATTCAAGATTTTGTAATAGAGGGTATGCGCGTGACATCATCAAACCCGGAAGTTATGCGGGAACAGCTACTGAGTGGCAAAGAACTACTTTCTAGCCTTGACAGCCCATACATCCACACAGAAAAGTCCTATCTGATTGCATTAAACAACGTTAAACTTTGCCACTCGATTTGCCACTCGATGTGCCATTCACTTTAAGCATGCGCATACCCTCTATTGTTACATCTTGTGTACAATTACATAATAATAATAATAATGTCAACAATTAAATCATAATAAAGAGTAGAAGTAGTAATAGAATAGAAACAATAAAACATGCACATCCACTAACTGAACGCCAGGTGCTGGGCTGAGGTAAATAATAGAAAGAAAGTAAGGTCCGCAGTCCGCACACTGGACTGAGCTCCAAAAAGCCTAAGTATTTATTTTCTCACCAGCTCAGTCCAGTGTGCAGACCTTACTTTCTTTCTAGAAGTAATAATAATAAGCAATGACAAAGAATAGCAGCGGGCAAACCAGGCAGCAACTGCACTGAAACGTTGACATTACAAATCGGCGTCAAAATAGCACAAGCCCATTTAGCTGAATGGGTGGACCACAGGATTTCTGCACAATATTACTGTGTAGTGTGTTCTGTTCAGCAGTGGTTTCCGACCTTTTCTGGACCAGCAGGGCCCGCTTTAACCCATTTTGGGCGGCAACTCCTTTTTGGTGTTTTAAACATTATGTTATAATTTAGCTATTTTTGAAAAGTCGTGAAAAAGGCCGCAAATCTTTGAATATATATTTCAGAGCGAACATTTTTAACTAAAATATTTGCTTCTGGGAGGTCCCTGGAACAACATATTTTGAGATGGGGGGGGTCTGTGGCCCAATAGAGATAATTCTGGGGGTCCTTGACATGAAAAAGGTTGAGCACAACTGACATAGAAACATGGGTTTTTCAGGAAACTATTAGGATTTAGAAGCCTTTTTTTTAATTGACATCAGTCCAAAATGGGTTAAAATGTTGAAAGCGTCCGTGGCTCATCCATGTGACTACTTAACACAGCAGCCTCTTGGCTGTGGTGTTAAGTGGCCGGATGGATGGGCCTTGTGCACTTTCAGAGCATGTGTATTTTAATGAACAAACCATTTTGTTTTCCGGCTTGTAACTTGTAACCTTTTTTTATGAAGAAAAAAAGACCATGACATTATTTTGTTTACATACATTTGTAAATATTACTGTTATATTATCATTAAAACCTTAAAGGACCACGTCACCACTTTTCAACCTATCTTGATATAATAGGTCCTCACTAATAATCATGATAAAATGGCACAATTTCTTTTCTACTCTGTCTGTGACTCTGTGTCTCATAGGAGGGCTGTGGACAGTTCAGAAACCCGTCCACCAGTGACATCATCGACGGGGAATCCAAGCTAATAGAAACTGCAGGCTTTCTAGTCCTGAAAAGTTGCAATGCGAAAATGGAAGCCTTTGTTCTCACAATAACACAAATCTAAACATTTTTGTAAAAAAAAAAACTTGTTTAAAAATAATCTGCCTAACGATGATGTCCCTGGTGGACGGGTTTCATAACTGCCCACAGCCCTCCTATGAGACACAGACTGAGTAGGGGAAAAAATGGTGATTTTAAGTTTTTTGCCAAGTATCTGGAGGCCCACTTGCAATATCTTGGCCCTGGCCCACAGGTTGGGAATGGCTGTTGTGCTTTGTTATTCCTCTCACACTGGTCAGGGTGGCTTGCATCAAGAGGTTGAACGTGACATCATGTTGGGAAGGGGCTTGGTGGGAACCATACCAACTCTCTGGTCTGGCATCACAGACCTCCCAGGGTGCCCCTGGAGATGGAACTTATTTTCAGCCAGGGGTGAAGTCCTGCTTTGGCTTGGTTTAATAACAGGATAAACGTTTACTGAGCCGTGTGGTTCTGAGAAAGGAAGGTATTGTTGGCTCCAGCAGAAGTCCAGATGTTAAAGATGTAATGAAAACAATGTATAGAGACTCGTACAATGCCATTCAGTCCCTATCATCACTAATATGATTCACTAAGACAGTGGTTCTCGAAGTGAGGTCCCGGGACCCTCAAGATTCTTTGAGGGGGTTCCAAATGGACCCTTACAGTATAGGTCTGCGACACAGGGCAGTATTATGCGTGTCTTAAGTACCAGGTCTAATTACTTAACCTAAGACCTGGAGGCGTGATCAATGCCATTTGGCTATTCTGAGTGGCCAAACAGCAAGTTAAGTAATAAGACCTGGTACTTAAGACACGCATAATACTGCCCTCAGGGTACAAAAGGAACCAAATACCCTTACAGGTCCATTTGGTCATCGTTCTGGTGGTCCTTGATATGTAACAGTTGGAGAACCACTGCACGAGAATTGTGAGACCCCCCCCCAAGCCCCCCCCCTCCACCTGTATGTGTTTTGGTTTTACTTTGTTCAGGACGTTTGTGGGCGTCAACCTTTTGGGGAGTTTGGGCTTCTCGGTGTCATTGAGCTGGGATGGAAGGCCTTGTGATGTTGTGTTTACAAATGGCAACCAACCATTCCTACTTGTTATACCTTTAAGATAGTGGGTAATGGAACCAACCAACCATTCCTACTTGTTATACCTTTAAGAGTGGGGAATGGAAATTCATTGTTGTTTCTGTCTCTCAAATGTGGCAGCAAGAGAGCTGTAAATGTCAGGCCGTGACAGGTCAGGAGAGAGAGTGGGGTTGTGTTATCATAACGATCTTATCTTTCCTTCCTACCTTATTGTTACCAAGCTGCACCCTCTGCTACTACCTTATATGATGCTTCAAGGTGTTAATGATGACGTTCCAATCAGCAGGTAGTCAGCAAGTTGTCTCAGAGCAGAGGTTTTTTGTCTCCACGGGCGGGGGCGGGGGGTGCCCCAACCTTCCAAAACGGCCTGTTATAGCGCCACCATGAGGCAGCTTTTCACATTTTTACCTATAACTGCACCGACCTGCGCGAAATGTTGCATGCACACTCCCTAGAGGCCAAGGACAAACCTTTGACCTGCATTTTTCACATCTGCCTTTTATAGCGCCACCAGGAGGCCGACTTTTGTAAAACACATTTTTGAGTGGTGTAAACCACTCCTACAACTGGCTTTGTTAGTCTATCTGTCTGTTCGCAAAAAATGAGCATGGTTGCTATGGTCACCCAGTTCACACGGGTGTGATTTCATTACATCAGACATTACGTCAGACCACAGCTGATCAGGCTATATAATACCTTACACCACTCAGTTCACACGGGTGTGATTTTTTGATATTACTTCTCCAGATACTGTCCAAAAATCCCGCAAATCGTTACATGGTATCTCTATAGTCATGTACTCAAGACGGATCTGTCCGATATTTCTTATTCCATCCTAATTGACTAACATTGGCTTTCAAAGTTTGCAGGATTGGTCTGTTTTGAACAAAACCTCAAATCATGAACGCAGCGTGCAATTTACGTGAAATGTGTCACACACTTTCCTACTAGGCTGAGGAATATATCCCACCCTTTTTCACATTGGCCTGTTATAGTGCCACCAACAGGTGGATTTTTGCAAAACAAATTTTTGGAACAAAAATGCCTAAAAGATCCCAGTGCCATCAAAGGTGTTAGAAGAAATGGTACCCTTTTCACATTGGCCTATTTTAGCGACACCAGGAGGCCACAACCTGGCCTGGTGGAGGGGGGGTGGGGGGGGCGTGCTTGTGCGTGTGCGTGTGTGTGCTTGTGTGCACACGTGCTCAGGGGCCTTCAATTGGGTGGATTGCAACAGACAAATGCATACAAGTTGGCTAAATACTGTTCTGCCTCAGCTATTATGAGCAGTTTGTCTATCTGGAGAAGGCGATGTTTTAAAAAAAAACACCCTGTCTAGTAGTGTGAAGTAGTATGTCTGTCATCAATGTGCTATCTTTTTTCCTCTGTGTGTTAAAGGACCACTTCACCACTTTTCAACCTATCTTCATATAATTGGTCCTCACTAATGTTCATGATAAAATACCACTATATATTTCTACTTGGCCTGTGTCTCATAGGAGGGCTGTGGGCAGTTCAGAAACCCGTCCACCAGTGACATCATCATTAGGCAGATTTATTTTTAAACAAGATGTGAAAACATAACGATGGCTTCCATTTTCGCATTGCAACTTTTCAGGAATAGAAAACCTGCAGTTTCTATTAGCTTGGATTCCCCATCGATGATGTCACTGGTGGACGGGTTTCTGAACTGCCCACAGCCCTCCCATGAGACACGGACTGAGTGGAACAAAATTGTGGTATTTTCTCATGATCATTAGTGAGGACCAATTATATGAAGACCGGTTGAAAAGTGGTGAAGTGATCCTTTAAGCATGTGCAGCAGTTATAACTGGTTTGACCGCAATGCAACCTTCTTCTGATCAGTGTTTGGATCTATTGCTCTTGTGCAGATAAAATAATTAAAATGTGTGTGAGACGGAGGTAATGATTGTACATGTGATTGTGAGAGAGAGAGAGAGAGAGAGAGAGAGAGAGACATGGAAATAGAGGGTATGCGCATGCTTAAAGTGAATGGCACATCGAGTGGCAAATCGAGTGGCAAAGCAACATTCAAAGTGAGTTTAACATTGTTTAATGTCGTTTAATGCAATCAGATATGACTTTTCTGTTTGGATGCATGGGCTGTCAAGGCCAGAAAGTAGTTTTTTGCCACTCAGTAGGCATTCCTGCATAACTTCCTGGTTTGATGATGATGTCACGCGCATACCCTCTATATGTGTTTCTTAATTCTGGGCTAATAGGAAAATAAGAAAAAGATCTTCTCTGTGATGTCAGTGTTTGATTGGACACATGGATATGCTATAGTGTTAGTGTAAATACTGTAGCCTACATAAAGACTATGAAGGTATGCATGCTATAGTGTTAGTGTAAATACTGTAGCCTACATAAAGACTATGAAGGTATGCATGCTATAGTGTTAGTGTAAATACTGTAGCCTACATAAAGACTATGAAGGTATGCATGCTATAGTGTTAGTGTAAATACTGTAGCCTACATAAAGACTATGAAGGTATGCATTGCATGCTATATCCTCACCACTCCTCTTCAGGCCATGTGGTGTTCAGGGTGGCAACGCCAATGAAGAAAGCATTCTAACCACTTAAGCTTTATTTTTATAATTGTACAATGTTGTCGTGCAAAAATGGCAAACAATGCATCACATCGTGATGATCTTGTAGATCTGCTGTTTGCACTATTCAAAAAAAAAAAAAAAAAGTCATTCCATGTAACATAGCCTAAGACATACTTAAAAAGGTTATCTTTGAAAAACAAAGAAGGGTCACACTGTCAGAAAACCTGCCAAAAATGTTGCTCTTTATTCAACGTTTGGGTCTATTCGACCACCATTGTCTGTCCTGATGAAGGTCCAATAGACCGAGACGGTGGAGAAAGAGCAACCTTTTTGGCAGGTTTTCTGACAGTGTGTGGGACCCTTCTTTGTTTTTCATTTTCTGACAGTGTGCGGGACCCTTCTTTGTTTTTCAAAGATAACCTTTTTAAGACTAGTATGCCAATACATTTCAACTAGTACCTCTGCAGATTGTGGTTGGAGGTGCATGGTCTCCCTGCTCTTCCATTGACCTAGTGGAGGTGGTCTCCCTGCTCTTCCATTGACCTAGTAGAGGTGGTCTCCCTGCTCTTCCATTGACCTAGTGGAGGTGGTCTCCCTGCTCTTCCATTGACCTAGTGGAGGTGGTCTCCCTGCTCTTCCATTGACCTAGTGGAGGTGGTCTCCCTGCTCTTCCATTGACCTAGTGGAGGTGGTCTCCCTGCTTTTCCATTGACCTAGTGGAGGTGGTCTCCCTGCTCTTCCATTGACCTAGTGGAGGTGGTCTCCCTGCTCTTCCATTGACCTAGTGGAGGTGGTCTCCCTGCTCTTCCATTGACCTAGTGGAGGTGGTCTCCCTGCTCTTCCATTGACCTAGTGGAGGTGGTCTCCCTGCTCTTCCATTGACCTAGTGGAGGTGGTCTCCCTGCTCTTCTATTGACCTAGTGGAGGTGGTCTCCCTGCTCTTCCATTGACCTAGTGGAGGTGGTCTCCCTGCTCTTCCATTGACCTAGTGGAGGTGGTCTCCCTGCTCTTCCATTGACCTAGTGGAGGTGGTCTCCCTGCTCTTCCATTGAGACATAAAGGGCTATATCTTGCACCACCCCTACCCCTTATCCCTTAACTTATTTTGCCATTATTATTTTTCTCTCCAACAAGCTCACAACGTGTCCATGTAGATTGGCTAGTTGGCAAATACGTTTAGGGGCAAAGGGCCCGGGTGGCGCAAGATGGGGCCCTTAGACCCTTCCTATAGGCCCTAGGGTTAGGTAGGGTAAGGGCCCTTAGACCCTGCCTATAGGCCCTAGGGTTAGGTCTGGGGCCCTTAGACCCTGCCTATAGGCCCTAGGGTTAGGTCTGGGGCCCTTAGACCCTGCCTATAGGCCCTAGGGTTAGCTAGGGTAAGGGCCCTTAGACCCTGCTTATAGGCCCTAGGGTTAGGTCTGGGGCCCTTAGAACCTGCCTATAGGCCCTAGGGTTAGGTAGGGTAAGGGCCCTTAGACCCTGCCTATAGGCCCTAGTATAGGGTTAGGTAGGACACCTACTGCTCAACGACAACATGTCAATATTTGAAGCAGACTGTTGCATTCATCTCTCTCTGTCGGGACGGCACGTCACGGCAGAGACATAAAGCGTATGGATCGTAGCTTTAAGCAATCAGGAACACACACTGGAGGGTTGATATGCAGGAAGCCATCCGCAAGCTTCCTTTCTAAAGTGCCCTCTCTGTCTGCACTTTACTCTCTCTCTCTCTCCCCCCTCTCTCATACTCTCTCTCTCTCTCACATCTCTGTAGCTCTCCCTTAGTCAGTGGGAAAGACCAAGCATCAGATTTCCTTGGGCTTAGGGTATAAATAGCTCCGGTTTCTGACTCTCATCCTAACCACAACACTGGAGGATTCAAGTGACTGGCTGCAACCACTGACACACACACACACACACACACACACACACACACACACACACACACCCCCCATTTCAACTGGGTGGAGCAGTTTACTATAGCAAACTGACAGAAACCCCTCATCATGTAGTTTAAAGTTGCATTGTGAAATGTGTTTGATAGTCACGAGGCCTGGAGAGAATGTTGTGCTCTATGAAGTAATGAATGAATTCTATTGAATTGAGACATTGATTATTACGCTACTGGCCATAGTTTTCTAAATTTATGTTTGGAGCCGGAACAGACTGTGAGCTGAGCTCCCCTCCATGGACGTCATGAAGGTCAGATTTATTGCAACAACATGTCACCTTTAAAAGCTGCCCCCTTACTTCTCACTAGCTGAGGTTTCAGTGCAAGATGACTTCTAACTAGAGCCCAGCCTGATAATTGATCATTTATTCACTTATTTTTTCTTTTTTTTCTTTCTTTTTCTCATTAAACTTTCATCATAATAATAATGAAAAGCAATGTATAAAAGTAATATAATACTCTATATAGAGGGTATGCACATGCTTGATGGATGTACGTATGGGTGGTCAAGGTCAGTAAGTAGTTTCTTGCCACTCGGTAGGCATTACCGCATAACTTTAGGTTTAATGATGATGTCATGCGCATAGTCATACCCTCTCTATAATAAAACAGAACTTCATTGTATTTATTCACTTAAAACCCATTTTGACCTGAGATCAGATTCTAAAAATGTCTTCTACATCCTGTCAGTTTTCTGAAAAAGCTATGTTTCTATGTCAGTCGTTCAATTTCAATTTTTCAAAAATAGCAGACCTACAAGCTCATAGCGCGCCACTCGGTGGCGCGCTATGAGCTTGTAGATCTGCTTTTTTTCAATAGCTAAAGCATAACATATTGCTAACACCAAAATGGGTTAAGCCCTATTCACACATTTAGAAAAATAGCCTACAATCTACAAGCTTGTAGATGTGCTATTTTTATGAAGTACCTTATTGTGAAACCATTGTATGGCCTCCTAGCGTAACAGTTGCACTGCCAGGGAGGGAACATAACATTGATATAATACTGTCACGTGTACAAATATAATCTTTGTACGTTTTTGAAGTCATGTGCATTTATAAGTCATTTCTATACGGCATCAGACAGAATTTTAGGAATTCCAGAGAACAGGCCTAAACCAATGTAACACCCAGAGGCCCCCCCCCCCCCCCCCCCCTCCCCAGAGAACAGGCCTAAACCAATGTAACACCCAGAGCCCCCCCCCCCCCCCCCCCCCAGAGAACAGGCCTAAACCAATGTAACACCCAGAGGCACCCCCCCCCCCAGAGAACAGGCCTAAACCAATGTAACACCCAGAGGCACCCCCCCCCCCCCCCCAGAGAACAGGCCTAAACCAATGTAACACCCAGAGGCACCCCCCCCCCCCCCCCCCCCCCCCCAGAGAACAGGCCTAAACCAGTGTAACACCCAGAGGCAGCCCCCCCCCCCCCCCCCGAGAACAGGCCTAAACCAATGTAACACCCAGAGGCACCCCCCCCCCCCCCCCATCTCATCAGCTGAGTTCCAGAGAACAGGCCTAAACCAATGTAACACCCAGAGGAACCCCCCCCCCCCCCCCCCCCCATCTCATCAGCTGAGTTCCAGAGAACAGGCCTAAACCAATGTAACACCCAGAGGCACCCCCCCCCCCCCCCCCATCTCATCAGCTGAGTTCCAGAGAACAGGCCTAAACCAATGTAACACCCAGAGGCACCCCCCCCCCCCCCCCCCATCTCATCAGCTGAGTTCCAGAGAACACGCCTAAACCAATGTAACACCCAGAGGAACCCCCTCCCCCCCATCTCATCAGCTGAGTTCCAGAGAACAGGCCTAAACCAATGTAACACCCAGAGGCACCCCCCCCCCCCCATCTCATCAGCTGAATTCCAGAGAACAGGCCTAAACCAATGTAACACCCAGAGGAACCCCCCCCCCCCATCTCATCAGCTGAATTCCAGAGAACAGGCCTAAACCAAAGTAACACCCAGAGGAACCCCCCCCCCCCCCCCCCCAGAGAACAGGCCTAAACCAATGTAACACCCAGAGGCACCCCCCCCCCCCATCTCATCAGAGAACAGGCCTAAACCAATGTAACACCCAGAGGCACCCCCCCCCCCCCCCCCCCCCCCATCTCATCAGCTGAGTTTTCAAATGCCAACAGTTCAAAGACAATTTAGTGGCCTACAGCACTAAATAAGAATACAGAGCTTTAACACACTACAGACATACTGAGAGCATCGGTGTGGTACAATCATCATCGTTCTACTTAATAGTTATAGTGCGTGTTGCTTATAGCCTGCTTACATATTGTGACAGCCTTATATGTCTTTATTTTACGTAAGTACTTATATTCAGTTTGTATTTGTATTTTTAAGTGGTGCAACCACTTCCTTAAGTGACTATGTGTGTGTGTGGCTGGGTGGGTGGCTGGCTGGCTGGGTGGGTGCGTCTGAGCACGAAAACAGCATGGTTGTTTTTCACCACCTGTGCGCAACCTAACACGCACATATTAACTGTGTATATATGGTGATTTCGGGTGTGCCAGTACAGTACAGTAGAGGGACCCCCACACGGTAACTCTGTAATCTCTCAACCGTTTCGGACGCGGGGCGGCTCGCCGGAATCGGGCCGGCACCCTGGGTGAGTTCCTGTTGGTCTGTTTTTTTAGTTAGAAGTGGGGTTTCCAGTTTGACCTAATATAAGTACTCTGTGAATGGGGACAGGTGTTTGCATACAGCATACGTACCGTGTTTCCTAGTACCCACTACCCAACGGCACAGTTGTGTTTGGTTCACAAAAATAATCATGCGTGGGGAAATGGAATGTATACATTGAAGGGGTAATTTACATGAACATTAACATTCTGGACACCAGCCAATCATGTTCAAAGTCTGAGTCTCATACGGTGCAGTTTTCATACTGCATCCAATATGCCCTGAAACTAATGGACTGCTGCGAGGCGAGCATTACGGAACTCACCCAGACCGCAAGCCCTGGCGGTAAACTAGATCTCCGCTATCATGTTATGTTTTCTATAAATATTATTATTATAGTACAAGCCTTACAGGCTGTTGGGTGTCTCGTAGTCTATTATTAATGGGATGTGGCTTTTCCATACACCAACTCATAGATGGATCGGACGGTACGGCCTGCTCTCTCCTGAACATTAGCAGAATGTTAACTCATAGATGGAGCAGACAGTACGGCCTGCTCTCTCCTGAACACTAGCAGAATGTTAACTCATAGATGGAGCAGACAGTACGGCCTGCTCCCTCCTGAACACTAGCAGAATGTTAACTCATAGATGGAGCGGACAGTACGGCCTGCTCTCTCCTGAACACTAGCAGAATGTTAACTCATAGATGGAGCGGACGGTACGGCCTGCTCCCTCCTGAACATTAGCATAATGTTAACTCATAGATGGAGCGGACGGTACGGCCTGCTCTCTCCTGAACATTAGCAGAATGTTAACTCATAGATGGATCGGACGGTACGGCCTGCTCTCTCCTGAACATTAGCAGAATGTTAACTCATAGATGGAGCAGACAGTACGGCCTGCTCTCTCCTGAACATTAGCAGAATGTTAACTCATAGATGGAGCGGACGGTACGGCCTGCTCTCTCCTGAACATTAGCAGAATGTTAACTCATAGATGGAGCGGACGGTACGGCCTGCTCTCTCCTGAACACTAGCAGAATGTTAACTCATAGATGGAGCGGACGGTACGGCCTGCTCTCTCCTGAACATTAGCAGAATGTTAACTCATAGATGGAGCGGACGGTACGGCCTGCTCTCTCCTGAACATTAGCAGAATGTTAACTCATAGATGGAGCGGACGGTACGGCCTGCTCTCTCCTGAACATTAGCAGAATGTTAACTCATAGATGGAGCGGACGGTACGGCCTGCTCTCTCCTGAACATTAGCAGAATGTTAACTCATAGATGGAGCGGACGGTACGGCCTGCTCTCTCCTGAACATTAGCAGAATGTTAACTCATAGATGGAGCGGACGGTACGGCCTGCTCTCTCCTGAACATTAGCAGAATGTTAACTCATAGATGGAGCGGACGGTACGGCCTGCTCTCTCCTGAACATTAGCAGAATGTTAACTCATAGATGGAGCGGACGGTACGGCCTGCTCTCTCCTGAACATTAGCAGAATGTTAATGTGCAGGTAAACCAAGAGGGAAATGCACACGAGGAGCGCATGTCGAGATGTTTAAATTCTCAGTAAACACTTCTCTCTCCCTCAGTGGTCAGATGACACTAAAATCAGGAATAATATGCTCTCTCGCTCTCTCTCTCTCTCTCTCTCTCTCTCCTAACGGCGTTGAATAATTTAGATTTTTTTTAACACAAACTACTCACAAAACACTGATTTAGAAGGCATTTGTAGAATTGGCCCTGCGTCTTAATGGGTTAATCCCACTAGTGTTTCAGTAGCGTTAAAGTAAGTGTCAACAATACAGCCTGTAGTGACGGCACACTTGAGCACGGATGTAATGAACACTCGAGGCTGGTTGAAAGCGCTAGGATGAATATACGAGGATTTGACAGGTAGAAGTGTTTCAGAGTCAATGTAGACTATATGCACTGGTGTATCAGCGCACACTGATCTCATTGAATCGATACTATAAAACATAGCATGGTAGCCATGCCTACTAACCTACTTGCACAAGCAGAGCGCGCAAGTACTGTAATTAGTAAGGGCATTTTATCAGGTATTTGACCAATCTGGGAACTAAATCGTTACCAAGAAATTTCTTCACCAATGTGTTTCTAAAGGTGTCTAATAACATATACTAAAAGTTTGAAATTCAACTCCCGTGGGAAATTTAGTTATTAGCATAATATGTGACCATACCCCATAACATCCTATATAAGGCAAAAAAGTCCAAATTTCATCATTCTTTAAGTAGCATGTGACATATGAAACTAGGGGGTTTTCATGATTCTGAATCCATTCCAAGCATTAGTTTTGCACAAAAAACACTCCTTGGGCTAAATTAGGCCATATCCACTTGACCAAATGGGCTGACCTCATCACGTTTGTGAGGCCGTTTTCCCCCCAAGGAGTGTTTTTTGTGCAAAACTAATGCTTGGAATGGATTCAAAATCATGAAAACCCCCTAGTTTCATATGTCACATGCTACTTAAAGAATGATGAAATTTGGACTTTTTTGCCTTATATAGGATGTTATGCTAATAACTCAATTTCCCACGGGAGTTGAATTTCAAACTTTTAGTACATGTTATTAGACACCTTTAGAAACACATTGGTGAAGAAATTTCTTGGTAACGATTTAGTTCCCAGATTTTCATAGATTTCTCTTACTAAATCGGCTGCGTATGTCGGTCATAAGTCGGTGGATCGGGGATTGGCTGATGACGTAACTAAGGTACGTTTGCGGTTCGGCTGGGTATGTATGCATGTCTGTACGGCCTGAAATGTCGGGGTAAGGGTGACGGTGGTCCCTTATTGGCTGTTGATGGTGACGTAACTAAGGTACGTTTGCTGATCGGCTGGGTATGTATGCATGTCTGTATGTCGGGGTAATGGTTGTCCCTTATTGGCTGTTGATGGTGACGTAACTACGGTACGTTTCAAGGTTGGTTTAAGGTCAATAACTAGTCTAAAGGATTTAGAACAGCACGTGTAATGGACATTAGTTAGTAGCAGTATTTGCGCCCTCTGCTTGTGCATTTCTAGGTGCATATATTTTCTTACAGTCGATTGCACATTTCACCCCCAAAGTTGCTGATTATTGGAGGCTTATTTATTTGACAGCCCTGGCTATTTTCCACAAAAGATATTGTCAGACAGCCAGAGAAAGAAAAACGAAACAAAAAAGATGTTTCGACATTATTCAGGACCTTGGACAGTAACCTACGATGAGCTAAATTAGCAACGCAACACACCAGCAACTCTCTGCCAGAGCAGAATGTCAACACGCCAGGTTGGCACCGGGTCTCGCTGGTCAGAGTTGTTACCTCACAGCCAGAAAGTCCTGGGTTCAAACCCAGTTCCCTTGAGTCTTGCCTGTAACCTTCACCAGCTGTGCATACGCCCTGGCGGGCCTGGCCTGATGAAGACTCTTAGGAGTCCAAACATGTTTTAACTTTCAAGTACCCTGGTTTTATATCCGCCCTCTCCTCCTATGCCCAGCTTTGTGTGTGTGTGTGTGTGTGTGTGTGTGTGTGTGTGTGTGTGTGTGTGTGTGTGTGTGTGTGTGTGTGTGTGTGTGTGTGTGTGTGTGTGTGTGTGTGTGTGTGTGTGTGTGTGTGTGTGTGTGTGTGTGTGTGTGTGTGTGTGTGTGTGTGTGTGTGTGTGTGTGTGTGTGTGTGTGTGTGTGTGTGTGTGTAGCGATGATTTTATTGGCTGAGCACGGAATAGCGACGATTTGATTGGCTGAGCAATGTAGTGAATGTATACGTATTGAGGATGCAAAGTGAGGACACCAATTGTGATTGGCCGGAATGTGATGATAGTCCGGCAGCGGGGGTTGTGGAGTGAGACATTTCGTATATCGTTTTTTTTTATTGGCCTAAAATATTGTCTATACAGTTATTACAGTATATACATACATTCATGAATCCACTTGCTGACCGGCTGTCAGCATTGAGCATTTGTATATGTGACCATACCATTAAAGACCCAGTGAAATGAAAAATACTTTTTTCACACTTTTAGATCATATCTGTGGTCATCATATGTGCATACCTAACAATGGATGCCAAATAAATGGGAACATTTTAATTTTTGTGTATATTATCCATAAAAATCTAATTTTAATTACTTCCTTTTAACGAAAACGTGCTGCGTGATGACGTGTAGAGGCTCACATCAATAAAAGCCAATAAAGATTAAGCTCACCCGTTTGATTCCCATTGCTGCACGTCCTCCTAAGTAAGTAAGTAAGTACATTTTATTTATATAGCACTTCTCACAGAGAAAACTCACAAAGTGCTTTACATACAGAGAACAAAGGCAGAAATAAAACAAGGAAGTTCATACAAAACAGGAAGAGGTCTATACAATCAAGACAGCAAATAATACAACAAGAAACAAAAACCAAACAAACAAACAAAAACACAATCACACAACACAAGTAAAAGGTAGTGTTTTAAGTTTGTTTTTAAAGTCCACAGAGGCTGCGGATCTCAAGACCTGTGGAAGAGCATTCCACAGAGTGGGCGCTACAAATTGAAAGGCTCGATCACCTTTTGTCCTGCGATTTGTCTTTGGGACCGCTATCGCGCCGGTTCAGTCTCTATCCTTTTAATACTCTATGGTGTCCGTACATGAGACGGACTATGTCCCATAGCCAGGAGGGATGCAACACTCTGATTGGTTCAGAAACTCAGATCCTGCTGTTTGAGTCTGAAACTTCAAAATAAAATGCTCAAATGAACCATTTCAACCCGTCTTTAACATCCTATATAAGGCAATATTTTCAAATTTTCACTATGCTTTATGTAGCATGTGATGTGTCAAACTAGGGTGTTTTCATGATTCTGAATCCATTCCAAGCATTAGTTTTGCACAAAAAACACTCATTGGGCTAAAAATGGCCATAGCCACTGGCCATGGCCATAGCCACTGGCCCAAATGACCTCATCACATTTGTGTTTTTTGGCCTTGGAATGTTTCTTGTGCAAAACTAATGCTTGGAATGGATTCAGAATGATGAAAACCCCCTAGTTTGACATGTCACATGCTACTTAAAGTATAATGAAATTTTGACATTTTTGCCTTTTTATATAGGATGTTAATGGTATGAACCCCTATAAAACAAATTTCTCAATGCTGTCAGCAAGTGGGTTTATGAATGTATGCATATAGACAATATTATTTTAGGCCAATAAAAAAGACTATAGGCCTATACCAAATCAATAAAGTATTAAAGGAGCATTCAGTGATTTGGGTGATTTGGAAAACCACCCAGTCCGCCCCGGTAACAAAATGTGCACATGCACGCTCTACAGTGGGGGGAAGTGCAACAGGCCAACAGCATGTGCACCAAGGCCCGCCCCCACTCGATCATGATTGGAGGAAGGCCCCTCTCATCCTGATTGGATGACGGTTTTGCCACCCGCCACCAAAACTGAAACTAGGGTTTTTTGACCCCAGGGGCTCACTGGGGACAGGGAGGATTTCCTTTTATGGTCAGCACACTCTATAGTAGGGAGGATTATCCAGAAAAAAAGAAAAAATAAGTGATATTTGAATTAAGTCAAATCACTGAATATACCTTTAAACTATCAAGGATAGAAAATTAGAAATGACTAAATGTGACTAAGACTGGGGGGGGATACAAATGGAACCAAATAGACCCTGATTTCAGAGTTAAATTAACACTGTCACTGATGATAGTGTACTCAGTCCCAGAGAGCAAAATGGTATCAAATGGGGGTCTGTGGCCTAATGCATGTCAAACTGGGGGTTCTTGGTATTATAATGTCTGCATATCTTATCAAATAGGATCTGTTACATATTGAAAGTGGGATACTTATAGGCTACTAGTGTGTAAACTGTGTTGTATATGCTATGCTATAGCCCCCTCTTATTTAGCTATGCTACAGTATTTATGTAATCTTTGAGTGAGAAGTAAAAAGATATTATAGGCTAAGCCTTAAAGTCATTGGTTTATACCCATTTTGGGCGGGAACCCCTGTTGGTGTTAGCATTATGTTATGCTTTAGCTATTGAAAAATAGCAGATCTACAAGCTCATAGCGCGCCACCGAGTGGCGCGCTACGAGCTTGTAGGTCTGCTATTTTTGAAAAATCGAAGAACGACTGACATAGAAAACTGTCAGGATGTAGAAGACATTTTTAGAACCTGATCTCAGGTCAACATGGGTTAAGAAAGCAGGGCTGTCTGTAGGCTACTACTATACTGTCACTTTGTACCTTTGCATAATCATATCGGTGAAAAATCTTTGCACAATCCTCACAGAAAAGGCGTGTTTTTATTCCAGTTTAAAAAAATCACTATCTGTTGCATATCGGTTATCGGTGATCGTATACCCTCTATCGTATCGGTTATCGTATCGGTCACAAAATTCCATATCGGTCGGTCTCTAGTCTCTTGTTTACAGGTCAGATAGTCCGCCAGCTGTACCAGTTTACTGTTATGTGGATTATTTCTACCCTATAAGGTTTTCAGATACATATTTTAGCGTGTTGATTAAGTTGAAACAGAGCAATACACTGTCTGGATGTTATCTGGAATGGGAATAAAAACGGAGGATTTCTGTAATCAGTACAGTAGCAGCTGTGTTGGACGGTGTTGGACGGACACGCAGATATGGGGAGTCAAATGGGTGAGCTTCATTTTTATTGGCTTTTATCGATGTGGGCCTCGACACGTCATCACGCATCACGCAGTACGTTTTCAGGAAGTAATTAAAATTCGATTTTTATGGACTTGTGTTATAAAAATACACACACAATTTTATTTTGGCATCCATTGTTAGGTATGCTCATATGATGACCACGGATGTGGTCTAAAAGTGTGAAAAACATATTTTTCATTTCACTACGCCTTTAACCCATTTTGGGTGGGAACCCTTTTTGGTGTTTTAAACATTATGTTATAATTTAGCTATTGAAAAATAGCAGATCTATCTGTCTGCTATTTTTGAAAAATCGTGAAAACATTTATTTCAGAGGATTTAGAAGATTTAAAAGAAAAATTGAGGTCAGGCCTAAATGGGTTAAACAAAAGAACCCTGTTGACTGCCCGACTATGATGTATGATGATGTATGCTGATAAGAGCGCCCCTCACTTTCACATGGGTGTGATTTTCTTTATTTAATGCTTTGGGTGGCCAAGTGGTTAGTCTCTGTTGTGGGTTCAAATCCACCATGGAGGTTGTGGGTTCAAATCCACCATGGAGGTTGTGGGTTCAAATCCACCATGGAGGTTGTGGGTTCAAATCCACCATGGAGGTTGTGGGTTCAAATCCACCATGGAAGTTGTGGGTTCAAATCCACCATGGAAGTTGTGGGTTCAAATCCCTCATGGCGCATGGAGGCATGGTGGTCCAAAGTGGTCCGCCTGCCCTAGTGTTATCTGATTCAGAAAAAGGGATTTATCTCAGTTTTTCTTTCCCAGACTGTTTTTGGTCAAAACAAGCTTTTTTCTCCAACGCCCCTTAACAGTTTTAACCCATTTAGGCCTGACGTCGAAATTTAAAAAATGTCTTCGAAATCCTGACAGTTTTCTGAAAAACCTTATGTTTCTGTATCAGTGGTTCTAAAAAAGGCACATTTTCATGATTTTTCAAAAATAGCAGATCTACAAGCTCATAGCGCGGCACCGAGTGCCGCGCTATGAGCTTGTAGCTCTGCTATTTTTCAATAGCTAAAGTATAACATAAAGGGGTTCCCGTACGTACAGATTGGGTTAATGCCGACCATTTACGGCCGTCTTTCAGGCTAGACTGCCTATGTTTAAACGTGGATTAAACCATGAAAACATAACATTAAGGGAAAGTGTTCTACAATTAATTAACTCGGGCAACCCGTGAATAGAAGTCGGTGAAGTCAAGTGTTAACTCATGAACCAATGGTTGATCTTTTCTCTGTCCGTGTGAAAGGAGAGACGTTCCTCCGCCTCCCACTTGTAGCTTTGTTTACATTACATATCGCTCCTGTTGTGGCTCTTAAAAAAAAGGTTAAAAATCACACCATAATGTGAAGTGAGCGGCAGCTTTGGAGTCGAGCACAGTTGTTGACCAGTTGTAGTTCACAGTGTGAAGCTCAATAGTGACCAGTTGTAGTTCAGTGTGAAGCTCAAGAGTGACCAGTTGTAGTTCACAGTGTGAAGCTCAATAGTGACCAGTTGTAGTTCAGTGTGAAGCTCAATAGTGACCAGTTGTAGTTCAGTGTGAAGCTCAAGAGTGACCAGTTGTAGTTCAGTGTGAAGCTCAAGAGTGACCAGTTGTAGTTCAGTGTGAAGCTCAAGAGTGACCAGTTGTAGTTCAGTGTGAAGCTCAATAGTGACCAGTTGTAGTTCAGTGTGAAGCTCAAGAGTGACCAGTTGTAGTTCAGTGTGAAGCTCAAGAGTGACCAGTTGTAGTTCAGTGTGAAGCTCAAGAGTGACCAGTTGTAGTTCAGTGTGAAGCTCAAGAGTGACCAGTTGTAGTTCAGTGTGAAGCTCAAGAGTGACCAGTTGTAGTTCACAGTGTGAAGCTCAAGAGTGACCAGTTGTAGTTCACAGTGTGAAGCTCAAGAGTGACCAGTTGTAGTTCACAGTGTGAAGCTCAAGAGTGACCAGTTGTAGTTCACAGTGTGAAGCTCAAGAGGCCACTTCAGGTTGGACATGCATACTGTATTGGAGACCGTATTCAGACATACGGATATACAGACAGACAGACAGACAGACAGACAGACAGACACATAGTTGTGCATAGGAGATGGTGGGCCACCGCTCAAAAACGCTGAAACTTTTTTGAGGGTTCCCGCCCATTTTGGGCGGGACCCCTTTTGGTGTTAGCATTATGTTATGCTTTAGCTATTGAAAAATAGCAGATCTACAAGCTCATAGCGCGCCACCGAGTGGCGCGCTACGAGCTTGTAGGTCTGCTATATTTTTTAAATCGAAGAACGACTGCCATTGAAACATAGCTTTTTCAGAAAACTGTCAGAATTTAGAAGACATTTTTAGAATCTGATCTCAGGTCAAAATGGGTTAAATTAGGAACCAAAATTTGTCTGACTTTAATTTCATTGTAGTTTATGCCACCGCTAATCTGTCCAGTGATCACACCTGTTGTCTTGACAGGGAAACCCAAAGCCTTTAGCCTGCAGCCAACTGACCCGTTTTCAGTATTCTGACAGTTTTCCTAGTCTGTGATGCATCACTCAAGGCCACTCACAGGCCGCTGAAGTCCCAAGACTCCAGATGGTACCGTCTGACCAATCTGGATCATGGTGTTATTCTCTCCAGCGCACCACATGTCACAACTCAGTGGGACGGCCCACATTCACTGTCCGTTTCGGGAGAAACCCCAATTACAGGAGAGGTACAGCCTTCAAGTGTCCAGTAGAATCAGTTTTGCAAATTGAATTGCATACCTGCCAAGTTATTTTTTACAAACGTACACAATTGTCCCTCTGTCTCATTTTTTTATGGGGATCGCTTTCTAGTGTCTCATCGGTACCCTTTTATAACAACATTTATGTCCTATCATCAAGTCGTTGTTGCTTTTATAACAACATTTATGTCCTATCATCAAGTCGTTGTTGCTTTTATAACATTTATGTCATATCATCAAGTCGTTGTTGCTTTTATAACATTTATGTCCTATCATCAAGTCGTTGTTGCTTTTATAACAACATTTATGTCATATCATCAAGTCGTTGTTGCTTTTATAACAACATTTATGTCATATCATCAAGTCGTTGTTGCTTTTATAACAACATTTATGTCATATCATGAAGTAGTTGTTGCTTTTATAACAACATTTATGTCATATCATCAAGTCGTTGTTGCTTTTATAACAACATTTATGTCATATCATGAAGTAGTTGTTGCTTTTATAACAACATTTATGTCATATCATCAAGTAGTTGTTGCTTTTATAACAACATTTATGTCATATCATCAAGTCGTTGTTGCTTTTATAACAACATTTATGTCATATCATCAAGTCGTTGTTGCTTTTATAACAACATTTATGTCATATCATCAAGTCGTTGTTGCTTTTATAACAACATTTATGTCATATCATCAAGTCGTTGTTGCTTTTATAACAACATTTATGTCATATCATCAAGTCGTTGTTGCTTTTATAACAACATTTATGTCATATCATCAAGTCGTTGTTTTATAACAACATTTATGTCATATCATCAAGTCGTTGTTGCTTTTATAACAACATTTATGTCATATCATCAAGTCGTTGTTGCTTTTATAACAACATTTATGTCATATCATCAAGTCGTTGTTGCTTTTATAACAACATTTATGTCATATCAT
Organism: Electrona antarctica; assembly: GCF_951216825.1. Lineage (NCBI taxonomy): Eukaryota > Metazoa > Chordata > Actinopteri > Myctophiformes > Myctophidae > Electrona > Electrona antarctica. The sequence goes on from NC_136807.1 coordinate 3,843,599, forward strand.
CAAGTCGTTGTTGCTTTTATAACAACATTTATGTCATATCATCAAGTCGTTGTTGCTTTTATAACAACATTTATGTCCTATCATCAAGTCGTTGTTGCTTTTATAACAACATTTATGTCATATCATCAAGTCGTTGCTTTTCAACACTGGATTTATTTCTCATGAGGTCACCTCCAGAGCCTCATTGAATTCGGGATGCTGGGTTCCTGTTCACTGGAGCGACGCCACAAGCCTTTTTCTCCCCACTCTACTGGACCACAGCCACAAAGAGAGGGGAGATCTTCATTTATTCATCAAGTTTCATGGCATGCCGAGCCCAAAATGGCCTTACGTCTGCTCTTAACTGCCCTGTCCCCCCCTTAGTGGCTCACTGCCCCCTCCCTCTGAATGCCCCCCCTCCCACTCTTAAAAAAGAAAGGGCTTTTTAATGGACACTCTGCTTTTAGCTGGCTTGTTGTTTCCCCTTGAGGGGGTGAGAACCCCCTTGAGGGGGTGAGAACCTGCATTAAAAAGTCTTGAATCTGTGATTCTCTCTCCCCCCCCCCCCCCCCCTCCCTCAGTAAGTGTGGGAATTTCCAGTGAATTGAAAAGGGGACTCTCTAAGGGACTGGTGGAAGAACCTTTGCAATTGTCCGTGGTGTTATTGATACGCAGGGGTCTCTTGTGAGGTGGTGCTAGCAAGCTGCTGAATGCTGATGTAGCTGCGCTCTCTGCAACACCACACACACACACACACACACACACCCACACACACACACACACACGGTTTCCACTGCTGGGAAACCGTGGGCGCCCCACCGTTTCAGCCCTGTAGGCAACTTACACAAACGTGTTCAAAAGATGATTCAATTATTTCTAAATCGCAGAATCCCGCATGCATGTTGTTGTGTGAAAGACACAGGTGGTCAATCACAGTGCCCAGGTACAAAGGTCTTGATCCCCCCCCCCCCCACACCCGCCCCCAACAACACCCCTCCATGGTCTTGCTGATGTTCCACTTTTCTTTCTTCTGGCTCTAGCTGGAGGAGTTGCCGTGGCTTAACATTAACTTGCTATAATTGATTTATTGTATTGTGACTTGTATTGTGAAATTATTCCATCCATTTCTATCCATTTTCCATGGCAGTTTGGCAGTGTCCACCTCAATATCATGCACTGCTACTAACATGCATTAGCAGGCACAGTCATGAAGTTCAGTTTTCAGCCTCACCCAGCTGAGTGCTGCCCACAGAGGAGGGCGAAGGGGGGCATATATTACCTGGGCCCACAGAGGAGGGCGAAGGGGGGCATATATTACCTGGGACTTCCAGAGTCCTACCATTCACCTCTGTTCTGTTCCTGAGATACAACAGATTGTCATTTTGACCGTGACCAACATTGTGGCCCCTTGCCCTATGTTTTT
>NC_136807.1:3845200-3877700 GCF_951216825.1 Electrona antarctica
TCTCTGTATGTGGTAGTAGGCCAGTTCAAAACTCAACTCATTTGATGGATGGCCACAGTGGCATTCATTTGTGTTTTAACCCATTTTGGCCTGACTACGATTCTAAAAAGCCTTCTAAATCCTGACCTAAGTTTTCTGAAAAACGTCAACTATTTATATAGCAGCATCAAATATATTTTAAATTTTTGAATACTGTACATAATTTACAGAACCCCAAGAGGGGTTCCCGTCCAGAAGGGTTATAACACCAATATACTTTTAACTCATGTTGGCCGGGAACCCCTTTTGGTGTTAGCATTATGTTATTCTTTAGCTATTGAAAAATAGCAGATCTACAAGCTCATAGCGCGCCACCGAGTGGCGCGCTACGAGCTTGTAGGTCTGCTATTTTTGAAAGAACGAAGAACGACTGACATAGAAACATAGCTTTTTCAGAAAACTGTCAGGATGTAGAAGACATTTTTAGAATCTGATCTCAGGTCAAAATGGGTTAAATTGAATGAGCATTTGTGATGTTATGGCATTTCGGTAACACTATAGTGGCCGATGTTTTACAGTGTAACAAAATCCCTCTTGAGATATTCATGAATGGGAGCAGCTTTGCAACGTTCAGTTTAACAACTCTCCTTTTTCACAAAGGCTTTCCAGGAAACATGTCTGCTGTGTTATTTAGGACTGAGACAGTGTTGCGTTCTGCAAAAAGTGCTTCATTTCTCCTCTTGTCGAGTTCAGCAACTGCATATTATCTGCTTGGAGTAAATTCTTTTCAAAAGATTGTAGGTGTCTGAAAAAAAAGTGGAAGCTTTTGTGCCGTCTGGCTGCTCTGTTTCTACTTCCTGTTTGCATGCCACACACCAGCAAATAGGGCAATGCACTCTTCCTTTGTTAAGGTCTGCATGCAGAGAAGAAGTCAGCCAATACCATCTGCTCTTTAACATGCATAAACAAAGAGAAATGTCGTTTTATGACGCCTTACTATTTAAGGGACCCTGAGAAATACAGACACAAACACTCGAACAGCAAACGGAATGCAACCAAAGGGGGGGGGGGGGGGGGGGGGGGGGGTGGGGGTGTGTATTTGTCTACTTTTTATTCATGATACTCTATGTCCATATTTGATCTATGCATGTTTGCATATGCATGTTTTTTCCCCATACATAAATACCTTATTCTATACTATACTCATATGACGCTGTCACACACAAGAAATTGCTGATCTACAAGCTCACAACATGTTGCGATGCGACCACGTTTGTGCTATTGGCTTCAATTGTAATGTATCAATTGCAGGGTATAATATATCCTATTGCAATTTTTATTTTATTTTAGGTGGTAAATGCGAATACCTAGCAATGAACAGGGCACTTTAGAATACTTATTCTCAACGTTTTCAGGCTGCAACCCCCCAAAATAATTATATTTGAACTGTGGACCCCCAACCCTGATAAGCACTTGGAATGTAGGAGGATTCAATTTTGTTTACTCTGTTCCACAGATAATTATTGTGAAAATAGCAGATCTACAAGCTCGGCTATTTTCACAATCTTTGGATCTTTCTTATATTATTTGACCAATGCTTGACAAGTGTTATCGTATAGGGTCGCTTCTCGCCCTCAGGGCGTCTTACTGCTAGTATAGTTTGTTGATTACTATTTATTTCGTTTCTTTTTTTTAGGTATTAACCCATTCTGGACGGGAACCCCTTTTGGTGTTTTAACTAAGCATTATGTTATGCTTTAGCTATTGAAAAATAGCAGAACTACAAGCTCATAGCGCGCCACCGAGTGGCGCGCTATGAGCTTGTAGGTCTGCTATTTTTGAAAAATCATGAAAATGCGGCACAAATCTTTGAATATATATTCTTTCAGAAGACTTTTTGTTTTATTTCGATGTCAGGCCTAAATAAAGTTCACTGTCATCTGGGGACCCCCCCAAAACCCTGTGGACCCCCCTTGGGACCCCCCCAAACCCCTGTGGGCCCCCCCTGGGACCCCCCCAAACCCCTGTGGGACCCCCCTTGGGACCCCCCCAAAACCCTGTGGACCCCCCTTGGGACCCCCCCAAACCCCTGTGGGCCCCCCCTGGGACCCCCCCAAACCCCTGTGGGACCCCCCTTGGGACCCCCCCAAAACCCTGTGGACCCCCCTTGGGACCCCCCCAAAACCCTGTGGACCCCCCTTGGGACCCCCCTTGGGGCCTACATTAGCATTACCATAAATGGCTTTTCAAGCGTTTAAAATAGCCTATTCTGTGTAACAAGTCCAATGTATTGCTACTGTGGGGTTGTAGTGTAAACGGTCCTCGGGCCGCTGTGCTAACAGAACAAACCCCTCGTGTCTTCGGCTCCGTTCAGCAGATGTGACTTCTTGATGCATCACAATGAATCATTCATTTGACTCGGATCATCTTATTAACACTTAGACGTGTTCATCTCAACACTGAAATGAGCTCTTTGGCTACTTTGAGTAAATCTGCTTTCAGAATCCAGATGGGTGGTGTATGTATGTAAGGAAAGTGCAGAAACAATGTGTGCCTTGCCTGTCACTTTAAAGCCCTTGTTTTATCAATATGACTATAATATAATCACGTAATTTAATATGCCAGCAAGCTTTCACAAAGACATATAGACCTGGTTGTTCTCTTTGATCAAATTATTGTTTGAGTTTGTATTGTATATTGTTGGAGTCATGTACCCGTTCTTGAGATCTTGACCACCAGAGTACACGTCTAGCTTTCTAAACCAAACCACTCGCCAGCCTCCACCCATTCCTGCATCACTCTGACATTGGCTATACTGCATGTCTTCACTCATCCTTATCAGGATGACTCACCATCGAGCCGAAAGGTGTATTGAGCAACGCAGCCACAAAGTTAAACAGAGGTGCAGTTATGATGGAAGCAATAATACCACTTCACCGCCTGTTGAACTGAGTCATTCAGGAACGGTATCCAATGGACAGCATGAAGGACCAGTGTGCTTACAAAATACACAGCACAATCTTCAATCGTGTTCATTTAACTCTGAATGTGCATATTTAAATTCAACTTTATTAGCAGACTCAGGTCCATAGGGATACATACACGGGGTTAACATACAAGAGATACAACAGGCAATACAAATCATAAAAGCATGTAAAACAAAACTTACATAACTTAACCCACAGGTAGAACATACAGGCATTTTAGCCAGTGTACCCTTAAACTAGATGTACAGTATAACGTGAACAGCTCACGGAGGGGCTTGAAAGCGCTACAATGATACTGTTTGTTGACACATCCAGCCTTTTCATAAACTTAAACATTAGATTTCTTAGGAGTGTTTTAAAAGTCCTCACTCCAGCAGTGACAAACATCTGACTAGCATAATGTCCACCTCTGGCCAAAGTACAGCTCCGTATTCATCCCACATGTTAGGCGTCTGTTCCCTGCGTTGTATTCCATGTCATATTGGCTATACGGTATAAACGCACGCTCTGCTCTCAAGACCAGTGGCAACAAAGTTCCTCGTCACTAAGGACAGGGGGAGAGCTTCCCGTTTCTGTCCAAATAAACTTGTTGGCTTTGTAATGGAACACTTCATGCAGCCAACACAACTCTGAAATAGAATAGCCACGTTGGATTGAAAGGACCTCTTTGTTGTTCCACTCCCTCCGTCCACCCACCCCCTTACTGCCACATCTGTGCAGCACATTCTTACTAGTTGGGGTGTGAATCTGGCTCCGATGGGAGCTCCTGTATAAAGGCAGGGTGACTGACTGACTGACTGACTGGATGCAGTCATTTTCACCTCCCCTGCCAGACCAGTACCTCACACAGTAGTAGGCTCACCTGTCTGCTCACATCCTCCCCCTACAGGCTACTACCGGGACAACAGCCAGAAGTTAACCTCCACTCCACCATGGGATCCTACTACGGATCATTAACCACTTGGACGCCAACGTCCATATTCTGGCGGCACGTTAGCCAAAACGCGCTGTGAGCTAGAGATCAGGATGGTGCGCTGTAGGTGTGGGGGGGTGCAGAGGATGGTGCGCTGTAGGTGTGGGGGGGGGGGGGGTGCAGAGGATTCAAGTACAGCAGGCGTGGGCAACTTTGACGAAGGAGAGGGCCATTATATTTCCATACTCACTCCAGAGGGGCCACATTGCAGCAAAAATAGCCGATCTACAAGTTCAAAATTTGAACTTGTAGATCGGCTATTTTTTTGCTATATTTGAATTGAAATCCTGAATATTTTTTTGCTATTTCTAATTGGGATCCTGAAAAGTCATTTTAACTAAATACAAATATATTGGACATAAAGACTAACATTATTTGTAATACTACTCGGCAAGCTACTTAATTTAGACTGTAAGTAATTCAAGCGGGTCATGTTCGCATGTTAGGAATTGTAACAGCTGGAATCAATAACATATCAGTATTCCGAAATTAGGGCCACATTAAGTGAAGGTGGGGGCCGCATGTGGCCCCCGGGCCGCCAGTTGCCCATGTATGAAGTACAGTATTGTACTGTGCAAGTGTGCGTGCATTAGGTTTTTTGATACATTAAAAAAAACAGACTGTGGACATAATCTCCAAATAAACCAACTTTTAACGAATCAAGTAGGTAGGGGAACATGCATAACAGCTCATAGTTTATTTATATGTTAACGGCCTGGGTGTTTTTATGTCTTAGAACGCAACATGCTGGCCTATTTTCTGTCAATCCCCAAAACCCTGTGTTAGGAATCACCCGTGTGAACTGAGTGGTGCAAGGTCTTATATAGCCTGATCAGCTGTGGTCTGACGTAATGTCAGTGACCATAGTAACCATGCTCATTATTTTGAGGGACAGGTACACAAACACACACACACGGGTACTAACAAAGCACCCTGGGCAAGACCTACGCTGAAAAGACTATCATCGGAAGTTGCGGGATTTTAGTGGAAGTATCTCCCAAGGAAATGACGTTGATGCTTTACAAATCAGTTTACATTCTCCACGAATGAAACAAGTGTTGTGATTGGTCGGGAAAATATCGTATCCGGGGGAAATACATCTGATGGATGTTCCGGAGGATACGTCCGCCGATAGCTTCTTTGCCTTACGTTGTGACCAGGCTCTTCTTTTCGCAGAAAAGTAAGCCTGGGACCGAGGCTACTAACAAAGCCAGTTGTTGGAGTGGTTTGCACCACTCAAAAAAACATTGGAAATCGGATGAGGGAACCCATATGCTGACTCACTTCTGGGTTTTAGCACAAAAAAACAGTGACTATTTGTAAGAGTCTGAAGAATGCAATTTCCTACTGTAGCTCTTTTTGTGTTTCCCTTCCTCTTATGAATGATTTATCCAGAGGTGTCATTCAGAAAAAGAAAAAAAAACTAACAAACAAAGGGTTCAGATCAAATAATCACGAGTTAACAACACACTGAAACTTGAAACCACTCGCGAAAACTGTGCTTTGCAACATTCTAAAAATGGACAGTTCTCATCAATTTACTCAGCAGGTACTGTTTAGCGTCTCCTTGGCAACGAGAGAACCACTGATATAGAGACAGAAAATCGAAGAACGACTGACATAGAAACATAGCTTTTTCAGAAAACTGTCAGGATTTAGAAGACATTTGTAGAATGGAGTCTTAACCCATTTAGACCTGAGGCCGATTCTAAAAATGTCTTCTACATCCTGACAGTTTTCTGAAAAAGCTATGTTTCTATGTCAGTGGTTCTACGATTTTTCAAAAATAGCTAAAGCATAACATAATGCTAACACCAAAAGGGGATCCCGCCCCAAAATGGGTTAATATAACAGAATACTTGTGGTCTCAATATGTCATTATTCACAGATACTAGGCTATTTTGTTCCAAATGTAAACATAACACATGAAAACAGGGTTATGGTGATTTCAACCATGAAGTGCATTGCCGGCGATAACAGAAATGTCCTTTTTTATTTTAGTTTATTCAATCATTTAAAAGCCGTTTCTGGATATGAGTACCTACCGGTATGTTGGTACAAAAATGAAATGTGTCGCTGTGTTTATAGCCATGCTCCTTATCAAAGATACACTAGACTAAACTGAATGTATTTCTTTGTTCTCTTTAGGCATTCTTGCACAGAATCCGACAGACTGCAGAAGAGCAGCAGTGTCTCACACCCGATCAGGTCAAGGTACGACGGCTTCATATATTTCTCCTGGGACTCAGATTATTTATTTGTTCATGTTCAACACTTTATTTGAGTTTTACCTTACAGGTACAAATAAACATGTTCCTGGTACTCAGGTTTCATTGAAAGGTTTTGGGCAAAGCAGCAAATTTTACTTTATTTGTTTATTTTGACGGGACAATGCATATTAATGGACATTACAAATAAATGTCAATGTAAATACACCGGAGTTAGCAAGGATGCTAATTTTCATCCGCAGTCCCCACACAAAACATAAAAACGAAAAAGGCAGGCAGTGAAGCACATTGCAATACGAGACAAAGCATAAAAAATCACACCCGTGTGAACTGAGTGGTGTAAGGTCTTATATAGACTGATCAGCTGTGGTCTGACGTAATGTCTGACGTAATGAAATCACACCCGTGTGAACTGGATGACCATAGCAACCATGCTCATTTTTTTGGTACAGACAGACAGACAGACAGACAGACACGTAAACTAACAAAGCCAGTCGTAGGAGTGGTTTACACCACTCAAAAACATACATACAAGAAACAAGGTATAAAGTGTATAGACACTAGGTATATGGTTTAGCAGCGTTTTTATAGGGCAATATAGAATTGTAACTAATAGTAAGAGAAATCTATGAAAATCTGGGAACTAAATCGTTACCAAGAAATGTCTTCACCAATGTGTTTCTAAAGGTGTCTAATAACATGTACTAAAAGTTTGAAATTCAACTCCTGTGGGAAATTGAGTTTATTAGCATAATATGTGACCATACCCATAACATCCTATATAAGGCAAAAAAGTCCAAATTTCATCATTCTTTAAGTAGCATGTGACATATGAAACTAGGGGGTTTTCATGATTCTGAATTCATTCCAAGCATTAGTTTTGCACAAAAAACACTCCTTGTGGGGAAAACGGCCTCACAAACGTGATGAGGTCAGCACATTTGGTCAAGTGGATATGTCCTAATTTAGCCCAAGGAGTGTTTTTTGTGCAAAACTAATGCTTGGAATGGATTCAGAATCATGAAAACCCCCTAGTTTCATATGTCACATGCTACTTAAAGAATGATGAAATTTGGACTTTTTAGCCTTATATAGGATGTTAAAAGTTTGGTCACATATTATGCTAATAACTCAATTTCCCACGGGAGTTGAATTTCAAACTTTTAGTACATGTTATTAGACACCTTTAGAAACACATTGGTGAAGAAATTTCTTGGTAACGATTTAGTTCCCAGATTGGTCAAATACCTGATAAAATGCCCTTACTATAAAGTAACTTGTGTATGAAGTGACATAATTGCTTTCAAGTAATATAGGATACGCTGTCAAGGTGCACTACTAGACTACTAGACTATACATGGTCACACAGAAATGGCTGCAAAGAGTACTTTATACTGCAAAGAGTACTTTATACTCGCCAAGGGCACCACTTGCCAAAAAGAACAGATCTGCATGCTAACAAAATGCAACGATGCAACATGTCAGCTCATAGAGCTGTTCACATCACACTATCCTACAACATGTCAGCTCATAGAGCTGTTCACATCACACTATCCTACAACATGTCAGCTATAGAGCTGTTCACATCACACTATCCTACAACATGTCAGCTCATAGAGCTGTTCACATCACACTATCCTACAACATGTCAGCTATAGAGCTGTTCACATCACACTATCCTACAACATGTCAGCTAGTAGAGCTGTTCACATCACACTATCCTACAACATGTCAGCTCATAGAGCTGTTCACATCACACTATCCTACAACATGTCAGCTCATAGAGCTGTTCACATCACACTATCCTACAACATGTCAGCTAGTAGAGCTGTTCACATCACACTATCCTACAACATGTCAGCTATAGAGCTGTTCACATCACACTATCCTACAACATGTCAGCTCATAGAGCTGTTCACATCACACTATCCTACAACATGTCAGCTCATAGAGCTGTTCACATCACACTATCCTACAACATGTCAGCTATAGAGCTGTTCACATCACACTATCCTACAACATGTCAGCTAGTAGAGCTGTTCACATCACACTATCCTACAACATGTCAGCTCATAGAGCTGTTCACATCACACTATCCTACAACATGTCAGCTATAGAGCTGTTCACATCACACTATCCTACAACATGTCAGCTCGTAGAGCTGTTCACATCACACTATCCTACAACATGTCAGCTATAGAGCTGTTCATATCACACTATCCTACAACATGTCAGCTCATAGAGCTGTTCACATCACACTATCCTACAACATGTCAGCTATAGAGCTGTTCACATCACACTATCCTACAACATGTCAGCTATAGAGCTGTTCACATCACACTATCCTACAACATGTCAGCTATAGAGCTGTTCACATCACACTATCCTACAACATGTCAGCTATAGAGCTGTTCACATCACACTATCCTACAACATGTCAGCTTGTAGAGCTGTTCACATCACACTATCCTACAACATGTCAGCTATAGAGCTGTTCACATCACACTATCCTACAACATGTCAGCTATAGAGCTGTTCACATCACACTATCCTACAACATGTCAGCTCATAGAGCTGTTCACATCACACTATCCTACAACATGTCAGCTATAGAGCTGTTCACATCACACTATCCTACAACATGTCAGTTTGTAGAGCTGTTCACATCACACTATCCTACAACATGTCAGCTATAGAGCTGTTCACATCACACTATCCTACAACATGTCAGCTATAGAGCTGTTCACATCACACTATCCTACAACATGTCAGCTATAGAGCTGTTCACATCACACTATCCTACAACATGTCAGTTTGTAGAGCTGTTCACATCACACTATCCTACAACATGTCAGCTCATAGAGCTGTTCACATCACACTATCCTACAACATGTCAGCTAGTAGAGCTGTTCACATCACACTATCCTACAACATGTCAGCTCATAGAGCTGTTCACATCACACTATCCTACAACATGTCAGCTCATAGAGCTGTTCACATCACACTATCCTACAACATGTCAGCTAGTAGAGCTGTTCACATCACACTATCCTACAACATGTCAGCTATAGAGCTGTTCACATCACACTATCCTACAACATGTCAGCTCATAGAGCTGTTCACATCACACTATCCTACAACATGTCAGCTATAGAGCTGTTCACATCACACTATCCTACAACATGTCAGCTAGTAGAGCTGTTCACATCACACTATCCTACAACATGTCAGCTCATAGAGCTGTTCACATCACACTATCCTACAACATGTCAGCTATAGAGCTGTTCACATCACACTATCCTACAACATGTCAGCTCGTAGAGCTGTTCACATCACACTATCCTACAACATGTCAGCTATAGAGCTGTTCATATCACACTATCCTACAACATGTCAGCTCATAGAGCTGTTCACATCACACTATCCTACAACATGTCAGCTATAGAGCTGTTCACATCACACTATCCTACAACATGTCAGCTATAGAGCTGTTCACATCACACTATCCTACAACATGTCAGCTATAGAGCTGTTCACATCACACTATCCTACAACATGTCAGCTATAGAGCTGTTCACATCACACTATCCTACAACATGTCAGCTCATAGAGCTGTTCACATCACACTATCCTACAACATGTCAGCTATAGAGCTGTTCACATCACACTATCCTACAACATGTCAGCTCATAGAGCTGTTCACATCACACTATCCTACAACATGTCAGCTATAGAGCTGTTCACATCACACTATCCTACAACATGTCAGCTCATAGAGCTGTTCACATCACACTATCCTACAACATGTCAGCTCATAGAGCTGTTCACATCACACTATCCTACAACATGTCAGCTTGTAGAGCTGTTCACATCACACTATCCTACAACATGTCAGCTTGTAGAGCTGTTCACATCACACTATCCTACAACATGTCAGCTCATAGAGCTGTTCACATCACACTATCCTACAACATGTCAGCTCATAGAGCTGTTCACATCACACTATCCTACAACATGTCGGCTTGTAGAGCTGTTCACATCACACTATCCTACAACATGTCAGCTCATAGAGCTGTTCACATCACACTATCCTACAACATGTCAGCTATAGAGCTGTTCACATCACACTATCCTACAACATGTCAGCTCATAGAGCTGTTCACATCACACTATCCTACAACATGTCAGCTATAGAGCTGTTCACATCACATTATCCTACAACATGTCAGCTCATAGAGCTGTTCACATCACACTATCCTACAACATGTCAGCTATAGAGCTGTTCACATCACACTATCCTACAACATGTCAGCTCATAGAGCTGTTCACATCACACTATCCTACAACATGTCAGCTCATAGAGCTGTTCACATCACACTATCCTACAACATGTCAGCTATAGAGCTGTTCACATCACACTATCCTACAACATGTCAGCTCATAGAGCTGTTCACATCACACTATCCTACAACATGTCAGCTTGTAGAGCTGTTCACATCACACTATCCTACAACATGTCAGCTTGTAGAGCTGTTCACATCACACTATCCTACAACATGTCAGCTATAGAGCTGTTCACATCACACTATCCTACAACATGTCAGCTTGTAGAGCTGTTCACATCACACTATCCTACAACATGTCAGCTTGTAGAGCTGTTCACATCACACTATCCTACAACATGTCAGCTCATAGAGCTGTTCACATCACACTATCCTACAACATGTCAGCTCATAGAGCTGTTCACATCACACTATCCTACAACATGTCAGCTATAGAGCTGTTCACATCACACTATCCTACAACATGTCAGCTATAGAGCTGTTCACATCACACTATCCTACAACATGTCAGCTATAGAGCTGTTCACATCACACTATCCTACAACATGTCAGCTCATAGAGCTGTTCACATCACACTATCCTACAACATGTCAGCTTGTAGAGCTGTTCACATCACACTATCCTACAACATGTCAGCTCATAGAGCTGTTCACATCACACTATCCTACAACATGTCAGCTATAGAGCTGTTCACATCACACTATCCTACAACATGTCAGCTCATAGAGCTGTTCACATCACACTATCCTACAACATGTCAGCTTGTAGAGCTGTTCACATCACACTATCCTACAACATGTCAGCTTGTAGAGCTGTTCACATCACACTATCCTACAACATGTCAGCTATAGAGCTGTTCACATCACACTATCCTACAACATGTCAGCTTGTAGAGCTGTTCACATCACACTATCCTACAACATGTCAGCTTGTAGAGCTGTTCACATCACACTATCCTACAACATGTCAGCTCATAGAGCTGTTCACATCACACTATCCTACAACATGTCAGCTCATAGAGCTGTTCACATCACACTATCCTACAACATGTCAGCTATAGAGCTGTTCACATCACACTATCCTACAACATGTCAGCTATAGAGCTGTTCACATCACACTATCCTACAACATGTCAGCTCATAGAGCTGTTCACATCACACTATCCTACAACATGTCAGTTTGTAGAGCTGTTCACATCACACTCTCTTCTTTCCCCTGTTCCCTCCCTCCTCTCCCCTATTCCCTCCCTCCTCTCCCCTGTTCCCTCCCTCCTCTCCCCTATTCCCTCCCTCCTCTCCCCTATTCCCTCCCTCCTCTCCCCTATTCCCTCCCTCCTCTCCCCTATTCCCTCCCTCCTCTCCCCTATTCCCTCCCTCCTCAGTCCTCAGTCCTCCATAATAGTCTCCTCTCTGATTCTCCCTGGGCTAGATTCTGTTCTCCAACATGGAGGCCATCCTGGAGGTGCACAAAGAGGTGCTGTCAGCTGTGGAGAGCAGCCTCCAGCCGGAGCCACAGGCCCAGCATGCACTGGGCCACGTGTTCCTCCAGTTTGTGAGTAACACACGCACGCACACGCGCACGCACAAGCACATGCACAGAAACAACACACGCATGCATAATCTCTCTATCGTTTTGACAACCATACATGATCCCATTATACACACAAAAGCATAATGCTTTTAGAGCAACACACACACACACAAACGTGCACACAATTTGTCATGATTAACAGTAGCCACAGGTGTTGCCTGCCTTAAGCCTGATTTATACTCGGTTTCATGGCGGTGACGCAGTGAAAATAGCCGACTTACAAGCTCACAATGCGCTGCATGGCATGCGTGACGTGTTTGACCGAGCATAAATTAGGCTTAAGTCTACCCTTTTGCACATGTGTGTGTCTTTCTCCTCTCTCTCTCTCTCTTATCCAAACACATAGACAGACATGTGCGCACACATGCCCCCCCCCCCCCCCCCCCCTTTGCATCCTGTCAAGCAGACAGAAAGCCTGCTTGTGGCTCCGATCCAAGCATTCTCCTGTCCTCCAGCTCTCTGTTGCTTCCTCTCTGTAGCCCCCTCCTCCCTCCTCACCAAGCCCTCCTCCTCCTCCTCCTCTCCCCTCTGGTTGAACCCACTTGGCCCCGGGGGAACAACAAAGACGGTTCTGTGTGTCCATGTAGGAGGAAGGGATGGTGTGTCCTTCGGCAAGGAGGGGACAATGGTTGTCTGTCTGTCTGTCTGTCTGTCTGTCTGTCTGTCTGTCTGTCTGTCTGATGTTCACTAAGACACAGGTCTGCAAATGGCTCATGTGCAACACATTTAGTTTTGGGCCTCTACAGATGACAGGACAATAATATTAAAGGTCACATATTTTACTCCCTTTCAACACGTTAATATAGGTCTGTGAGGTCGCTAAAACATATATTTGAAGTTGTTTGCTGGAAATGCCACTCGGATGTATGTATGCATTCAGGCATGTCTATATCCCTCTTGGTTCAGTTCTTATATGCACAGGCTGTTTCCATGTCTACTGTAGCTTTGCACAATGCACAATAAGCTGCTATTGCCCGCCGTGCCCCTCTCTGGAACTGGCTGCTTCTACATGGCTCTTGTCTCTCTGGAACTGGCTGCCTCCACATGGCTCTTGTCTCTCTGGAACTGGCTGCTTCTACATGGCTCTTGTCTCTCTGGAACTGGCTGCCTCCACATGGCTCTTGTCTCTCTGGAACTGGCTGCCTCCACATGGCTCTTGTCTCTCTGGAACTGGCTGCTTCTACATGGCTCTTGTCTCTCTGGAACTGGCTGCCTCCACATGGCTCTTGTCTCTCTGGAACTGGCTGCCTCCACATGACTCTTGTCCCTCTGGAACTGGCTGCCTCCACATGGCTCTTGTCTCTCTGGAACTGGCTGCCTCCACATGACTCTTGTCCCTCTGGAACTGGCTGCTTCTACATGGCTCTTGTCTCTCTGGAACTGGCTGCCTCCACATGGCTCTTGTCTATCTGGAACTGGCTGCTTCTACATGGCTCTTGTCCCTCTGGAACTGGCTGCCTCCACATGGCTCTTGTCTCTCTGGAACTGGCTGCCTCCACATGACTCTTGTCCCTCTGGAACTGGCTGCTTCTACATGGCTCTTGTCTCTCTGGAACTGGCTGCCTCCACATGGCTCTTGTCTCTCTGGAACTGGCTGCCTCCACATGACTCTTGTCCCTCTGGAACTGGCTGCCTCCACATGGCTCTTGTCTATCTGGAACTGGCTGCCTCCACATGGCTCTTGTCTATCTGGAACTGGCTGCCTCCACATGGCTCTTGTCTCTCTGGAACTGGCTGCCTCCACATGGCTCTTGTCCCTCTGGAACTGGCTGCCTCCACATGGCTCTTGTCTCTCTGGAACTGGCTGCCTCCACATGACTCTTGTCCCTCTGGAACTGGCTGCCTCCACATGGCTCTTGTCTCTCTGGAACTGGCTGCCTCCACATGGCTCTTGTCTCTCTGGAACTGGCTGCCTCCACATGGCTCTTGTCTCTCTGGAACTGGCTGCCTCCACATGACTCTTGTCCCTCTGGAACTGGCTGCCTCCACATGGCTCTTGTCCCTCTGGAACTGGCTGCCTCCACATGGCTCTTGTCTCTCTGGAACTGGCTGCCTCCACATGGCTCTTGTCTCTCTGGAACTGGCTGCCTCCACATGGCTCTTGTCTATCTGGAACTGGCTGCCTCCACATGGCTCTTGTCTATCTGGAACTGGCTGCCTCCACATGGCTCTTGTCTCTCTGGAACTGGCTGCCTCCACATGGCTCTTGTCTCTCTGGAACTGGCTGCTTCTACATGGCTCTTGTCTCTCTGGAACTGGCTGCTTCTACATGGCTCTTGTCTCTCTGGAACTGGCTGCCTCCACATGGCTCTTGTCTCTCTGGAACTGGCTGCTTCTACATGGCTCTTGTCTCTCTGGAACTGGCTGCTTCTACATGGCTCTTGTCTCTCTGGAACTGGCTGCCTCCACATGGCTCTTGTCTCTCTGGAACTGGCTGCCTCCACATGGCTCTTGTCTCTCTGGAACTGGCTGCCTCCACATGGCTCTTGTCTCTCTGGAACTGGCTGCCTCCACATGGCTCTTGTCTCTCTGGAACTGGCTGCCTCCACATGGCTCTTGTCTCTCTGGAACTGGCTGCCTCCACATGGCTCTTGTCTCTCTGGAACTGGCTGCCTCCACATGGCTCTTGTCTCTCTGGAACTGGCTGCCTCCACATGACTCTTGTCTCTCTGGAACTGGCTGCCTCCACATGACTCTTGTCTCTCTGGAACTGGCTGCTTCTACATGGCTCTTGTCTCTCTGGAACTGGCTGCCTCCACATGGCTCTTGTCTCTCTGGAACTGGCTGCCTCCACATGGCTCTTGTCTCTCTGGAACTGGCTGCTTCTACATGGCTCTTGTCTCTCTGGAACTGGCTGCCTCCACATGGCTCTTGTCTCTCTGGAACTGGCTGCTTCTACATGGCTCTTGTCTCTCTGGAACTGGCTGCCTCCACATGACTCTTGTCTCTCTGGAACTGGCTGCCTCCACATGGCTCTTGTCTCTCTGGAACTGGCTGCCTCCACATGACTCTTGTCTCTCTGGAACTGGCTGCCTCCACATGGCTCTTGTCTCTCTGGAACTGGCTGCCTCCACATGGCTCTTGTCTCTCTGGAACTGGCTGCCTCCACATGGCTCTTGTCTCTCTGGAACTGGCTGCCTCCACATGGCTCTTGTCTCTCTGGAACTGGCTGCCTCCACATGGCTCTTGTCTCTCTGGAACTGGCTGCCTCCACATGGCTCTTGTCTCTCTGGAACTGGCTGCCTCCACATGGCTCTTGTCTCTCTGGAACTGGCTGCCTCCACATGGCTCTTGTCTCTCTGGAACTGGCTGCTTCTACATGGCTCTTGTCTCTCTGGAACTGGCTGCCTCCACATGACTCTTGTCTCTCTGGAACTGGCTGCCTCCACATGACTCTTGTCTCTCTGGAACTGGCTGCCTCCACATGGCTCTTGTCTCTCTGGAACTGGCTGCTTCTACATGGCTCTTGTCTCTCTGGAACTGGCTGCCTCCACATGACTCTTGTCTCTCTGGAACTGGCTGCCTCCACATGGCTCTTGTCTCTCTGGAACTGGCTGCCTCCACATGGCTCTTGTCTCTCTGGAACTGGCTGCCTCTACATGGCTCTTGTCTCTCTGGAACTGGCTGCCTCCACATGGCTCTTGTCTCTCTGGAACTGGCTGCTTCTACATGGCTCTTGTCTCTCTGGAACTGGCTGCCTCCACATGGCTCTTGTCTCTCTGGAACTGGCTGCCTCCACATGGCTCTTGTCTCTCTGGAACTGGCTGCCTCCACATGGCTCTTGTCTCTCTGGAACTGGCTGCCTCCACATGGCTCTTGTCTCTCTGGAACTGGCTGCCTCCACATGGCTCTTGTCTCTCTGGAACTGGCTGCCTCCACATGGCTCTTGTCTCTCTGGAACTGGCTGCCTCCACATGGCTCTTGTCTCTCTGGAACTGGCTGCTTCTACATGGCTCTTGTCTCTCTGGAACTGGCTGCCTCCACATGGCTCTTGTCTCTCTGGAACTGGCTGCTTCTACATGGCTCTTGTCTCTCTGGAACTGGCTGCCTCCACATGGCTCTTGTCTCTCTGGAACTGGCTGCCTCCACATGGCTCTTGTCTCTCTGGAACTGGCTGCCTCCACATGGCTCTTGTCTCTCTGGAACTGGCTGCTTCTACATGGCTCTTGTCTCTCTGGAACTGGCTGCCTCCACATGGCTCTTGTCTCTCTGGAACTGGCTGCCTCCACATGGCTCTTGTCTCTCTGGAACTGGCTGCCTCCACATGGCTCTTGTCTCTCTGGAACTGGCTGCCTCCACATGGCTCTTGTCTATCTGGAACTGGCTGCCTCCACATGGCTCTTGTCTCTCTGGAACTGGCTGCCTCTACATGGCTCTTGTCTCTCTGGAACTGGCTGCCTCCACATGGCTCTTGTCTCTCTGGAACTGGCTGCCTCCACATGGCTCTTGTCTCTCTGGAACTGGCTGCCTCCACATGGCTCTTGTCTCTCTGGAACTGGCTGCCTCCACATGGCTCTTGTCTCTCTGGAACTGGCTGCCTCCACATGGCTCTTGTCTCTCTGGAACTGGCTGCTTCTACATGGCTTTTGTCTCTCTGGAACTGGCTGCCTCCACATGGCTCTTGTCTCTCTGGAACTGGCTGCCTCCACATGGCTCTTGTCCCTCTGGAACTGGCTGCCTCCACATGGCTCTTGTCTCTCTGGAACTGGCTGCTTCTACATGGCTCTTGTCTCTCTGGAACTGGCTGCCTCCACATGGCTCTTGTCCCTCTGGAACTGGCTGTCTCCACATGGCTCTTGTCCCTCTGGAACTGGCTGCCTCCACATGGCTCTTGTCCCTCTGGAACTGGCTGCCTCCACATGGCTCTTGTCTATCTGGAACTGGCTGCTTCTACATGGCTCTTGTCTCTCTGGAACTGGCTGCCTCCACATGGCTCTTGTCTATCTGGAACTGGCTGCTTCTACATGGCTCTTGTCTCTCTGGAACTGGCTGCTTCTACATGGCTCTTGTCTCTCTGGAACTGGCTGCCTCCACATGGCTCTTGTCTCTCTGGAACTGGCTGCTTCTACATGGCTCTTGTCTCTCTGGAACTGGCTGCCTCTACATGGCTCTTGTCTCTCTGGAACTGGCTGCCTCCACATGGCTCTTGTCTCTCTGGAACTGGCTGCTTCTACATGGCTCTTGTCTCTCTGGAACTGGCTGCTTCTACATGGCTCTTGTCTCTCTGGAACTGGCTGCCTCCACATGGCTCTTGTCTCTCTGGAACTGGCTGCCTCCACATGGCTCTTGTCTCTCTGGAACTGGCTGCCTCCACATGGCTCTTGTCTCTCTGGAACTGGCTGCTTCTACATGGCTCTTGTCTCTCTGGAACTGGCTGCCTCCACATGGCTCTTGTCTCTCTGGAACTGGCTGCTTCTACATGGCTCTTGTCTCTCTGGAACTGGCTGCCTCCACATGGCTCTTGTCTCTCTGGAACTGGCTGCCTCCACATGGCTCTTGTCTCTCTGGAACTGGCTGCCTCCACATGGCTCTTGTCTCTCTGGAACTGGCTGCTTCTACATGGCTCTTGTCTCTCTGGAACTGGCTGCTTCTACATGGCTCTTGTCTCTCTGGAACTGGCTGCCTCCACATGGCTCTTGTCTATCCCATGTCATCTAAAACAAACCCACATGGCCTCTGCATGGTTCTCATCCATGTGTGTGGGTGGAGACACCGAGGAGAGGGGTGGGGCTGTTTAACGAGTCCCTACTTAATTTAGGAGGCAGGGGAGGCAAATCTGATTGCCTGCTTTGACACCTTTTTTGCCCAATCCATTGCTCCTGTCTGGCGCCCTCCGACCCTTGGCCTTTGACCAAAGACTTCTGTCACTCAGGGTTTATAGAAGACTGTCACCCATGATTTAGAAGACAAGCCTTTGCCACCCAGGGTTAGAAAGCATTCTGTCACCCGGGGTTAGAACTAGAAGACTTTCTGCCACCCACTGAAGCCCCTTTTCCACCGGTTGGTTCCCAATGGGAACCGGTTCAGTTCTTTTTGGTTCTCAGTCCATGAGCCAGAGCTCCAAAATTGGAACGTTAATTATGAATTGAGTGGGCAAAACCATACCTATATTAGATTGTTATCACCATTAAACTTCCCCAATTGAGTACTTACACGAAGACAATGATTTATTGTATTACAAATTTTACATTTTTAAATATGCAAATGAGGCATTATGTAGGAAAATATGCAAAATAATCGAAAATATGAAAAAGCTACTACTGTGGAAGGGTTATAATGTATTAATTTACTTGTATTGATCCTATAAACAATTTAATATAGGGTATAGTTTTCCCACCAATTTTGGAGCTCTGGCTCATGGACTAAAAACCAAAAAGAACTGAACCGGTTCCCATTGGGAACCAACCGGTGGAAAAGGGGTCTGACCGGGTTAGGAGAAACACTGATCCAGGTTTCAGAGAACCATTGATCCAATAAGGAATAAACACCGTGTTCTCGCAGATCCGCCCTTAATCACAGGTCACAGTGGGACATTGTGGATGTTTGTCTAATGATCTGTGAGCTTTAAGCATTTAAAATTCACGTCCAGGCCTGGGCCGTGGCTCAGCGGTCCAGGCACCTTGGCCGGTAGTCCGAGTCTGGCAGTGTGCCGCGGGTTCGACTCCCGGTCCCGACGGCCTTTACTGCATGTCACTCCCCCATCTCCTGTCAGCCTACTGTCTGTCTCTCTATAAAAGGCGAAAGCCACACAAAAAACTCTCACGTCCATTTGAGACTGAGACCCAATTTCATATGTATATTTCAGATGCTAGATACTATATTCATCCTGGTCAAGCCAGCCCCAATTGAGTGTGAGATTATGCAGAGAACGCAGTATCTCACATTCCATTCTACCCTCGTCTCCAGAAGCTGGTCAATATCCCTGTGCACCAGATTACGGAATGGATCAATAGCTGGATTGTTGATACACAAGTGGGCCAGTTAGAACATCGTATCATAGTGCAGCGCTTCTCAACTATTATTATTTTATTTTTGAGTGGTGCAACCACTCCAAGGAACAGCAATGTCCGTGTTAACCTATGTGACGTGTGGCTATGTGTGTGGCTATGTGACTATGAGTACCAGTAGGGGCAAAAGTGGCGCTGTTGTGCCAGAAACAGAGAGAGAGAGAGAGAGTGTTGCACTGTTGCCAAGTGCTAATTACAGAGAGAGGGAGAGGGGAGTTGCACCACTCAGTTCACACAGGTGTGATTTTTTTTTTTTTGTAGCTCTGGACCACTAGCATTATTCCAAGAACTCCTCAAGGCCCACCCCACATGTACATACTGTACAGTATTTAGTATAATAAGATAATTAAAAAAAAGTCTTATATTTAGCCAGTCTGTCTCATGACTTTTATCCTACTATATAATTTAGTTTTGTCACTGAGTCTACACAATTATTTTTCTCCTCAATGGGCAGTCAGTCCATGATTGCACATGGGGCACTGAGCATTAGCGTCCTAAATTTAACCTGTTTATTAGAGTTGTGGGCAGAGTTGTGGTGTCAGTGTGTGGGCATCCCCGGAAGTCTGAACATAGTTGGTTGGGAGCAGAGACGAAATGTTTTTATAATCGTCATGGGGGCCCGCCGCTCCTCCTGCCGCTCCTCCCCCCGCTAACCCCACTTGGGAGCAACTGTGACTGGAGTACACTGCAGGGGGAGAATAAGGCAACAACTACATTGGGTTAAAATAGAAGTACTGGATATTTAAAGCTATGTTGTTACAAGAGTGTCCATTTGATATGATTCCCATCTGCCACATCATTGCGGGCGGCGGTGGCTCAGGCTCAGTGGCTCTGGATTAAGAGCGTCTGCTAAATGCCTAAATTGTAAATTGTAGGGGTAGAGTGGCCGGGTGGTAACCGCACGGTTGCTATAGTTCAAACCCAGGCTCCCCCAGAGTTGGTGCCGAAGTGTCCTTGAGCAAGACACTGGACCCCTAATTGCTCCTGATGTGCTGGTTGGTGCCTTGCATGATTTCCGCCGCCATCGGTGTATGAATGTGTGTGTGTGAATGGGTGAATGTAATGCACAATCTATGTAAAGCGCCTTGGATAAAGGCGCTATATAAATGCACCATTTACCATTGCGCTGGCCACTAATGGCGCACTAGTCACTAATATAAAACATGTCTAAAACCTGGCTATGACTTCCTCCTTTGACATCTAATCCCTGTTCTGTTCTGGTAACCGGTTTGGGGAACTGAAAATAAATGAATAAAATAAAATGTCAGTATTGTGTTTTAAAGTGCTGAGTGTGCAGTTTGCTTGTGTCTGCACACATAACGGGGAGAGTAGTACCAGTTGAAGTTGTAGTAAAAACTATAACTTTAACGGGATAAAAGGAAACTTGTGATTGTACGACTTACTGCATGTTTTAATCTGGTTATTTATAGGCCAAAACATGAGTGACAAAATTCACTTTGTTGGATTAAGACTTGAAGTCATGCTTCAAGTCTCTGCAAATTGATATTCAACGGTACTGAAATGAATATAATCCAGTGGTTTCCTGGAAGGTAAACCACCTGTCTCGGTGGTGGAACTGGCTACATAGCCGTGTATATAAGACCATCAATGCATGCAGTTGTTGTGGTTGTTTAATTTTTCTATATGGAGGGCGGCTGTGGCTCAGGAGGTAGAGCAGGTCGTCCAATGATCCATGGGTCGGCGGTTCGAATCCCGGCTCCTCCTGTCCACATGTCGAAGTGTCCTTGGGCAAGACACTGAACCCTACATTGACTCCAATGAGTCGGTCGGTGTGAGCTTGCCACCATTGGTGTGTGAATGTGGGAAGTGAGGACGCTGGCGTCAACTGTTCGCCGCTTCACCTCCCAATGTATGAATGAATGAACCATTGTAAGCGCTTTGAGTAGGCACGTAGTGCATAGAAAAGCGCCATAAAAATACAATTCATTATTATTATTATATGGTTTTGAAACATAACATGTTGTTTATCATTATCAACGTAAAAAAAAAATAACATGCATCACCTGGACTGCATCCTTTGGGATTATTAGGGATTAGTTTGTGTCGGAGATGCAGAAAAGCTTAGTTTTCAACATCACTGAAACTCAGTGAAACAGTCCTAGACCTAGAGATATTTCCACATGCGCTGAAATGTTCTCCATTTATAGATGATCTTTATGAGCGGTGGAACGCTTAACTTGAATTTCTTGGAGATGGCTTTGAAACCCGACGCCATCAATAATGGGCATGGAGTCCATGGACATCAACAGTCTTTCTTCCCTTGTCCTCGGGGCAACTCTTTTGATCTCGCATGACGTCACCGCACAACGTGAACCACAACTATAGATGGTCTCCGATCAGTACGCCAGGACGGAGACGTCCACATGACCATGTCTAATGATACTCTAATCATTTGCACCTGTTCAGTATAAATTATTCAACCTGGGCATCTGATAGGATGAAGGCTACTGAGGGATGTACTTACTTTTTAAACAAATTACATTCATCTCGCTTTTTGTTGGATAGGTCATGACAAAGTATTTTCATTGTCATGTTGAATTAGATCATCTTGATCATGGGAAATAGCATTGAAATGAGAAATTCGTTTCCCATACATGAAACTACATAGGATAGTTTTTTCACAGTACTGTACAGTGCAGTATTCAGGCAGATAGTGCAGACACAGGGGACTAATTAAACCACCATTGGGGAAAACAAATTACAAAATGGCATCAAATGGCTGTATTCTGCAGCCCTGCATCTCTGTTTTGTCTAATAATATACAAGCTTGACTGCGTTTAGCTCAGTCACTGATGTGCCCGGTAAAATATTAAAGACCTGTACATCGCTGACCGTGGGATCATTTCAGCGCATAATGGTTCTGTGTTGACCTGTGTCTGGAAAGCAGAAACACGGACGTGCACGTAATGTACTGTTTTGTACATTTGGTGCGTTGGGTTGCATACATTATGAGGAAGTGGTTCTGTGTGCACATTTCTACAGTGGGGGTCAGTCGCTCGGTAAGGTACATTGACTATACTTTTGGCCCAACCACAGCAAAAGTTAGAATCTAAAATTAGACAAAAGACACTGAGACATCATTAATTAATCTCTCCACACACCTCAAAGCCCGGCTTCTCATTATTCTGCCAGCATGGTAGCCTTGGTGCCGACGAGTCTATGTCCTTCACGCTATGTTTGCACAGAAATACAGTGTGAAAGTGCTGTGTTTTGTGTATTAGCAACATATTGCCACAGAAGCTTAAATGTATATAAACCTCTATATTTCATGAGCATGCCTGTAAGGTTTTAGATTATTGTTTAATACTGTACATGCGCATCATTCAATGTTAAACACATTTTGACCTGAGATCAGATTCTAAAAACGTCTTCTACATCCTGACAGTTTTTTGAAAAAGCTACGTTTCTATGTCAGTCGTTCTTCGATTTTTCAAAAATAGCAGACATACAAGCTCGTAGCGCGCCACTCGGTGGCGCGCTATGAGCTTGTAGATCTGCTATTTTTCAATAGCTAAAGCATAACATAATGCTAACACCAAAAGGGGTTCCCGCCCAGAATGTGTTAAACACATTTGTATCAATGTATAACATTATCGCATCCATCCATGATGTAGTTTATTTTGAAAAGGTCTGAGGTATAGGGAGCACAGGAGCAGCTGAGCATGAACCCACAATGACATCATTATGCTTCTGCTGAAAAACACTATTGTGAGTGGACTTGGTTGTGATTGCGTTATGTTCCCATATTGCTTTCTTATCCAGACGCCCTCCCCTCAGCTCAGAACATTCCACTAGCGGAGAATGAAAGGAAGAAACGTGTGTTTATCTTAAGGGACAAACGCAGTCTTTGAGTTATTCTGGGTGTGAGCGGTTTATTTCCGAGCAGGCTCAGCTTTTAAAGACATCCCTTTCGGAAATGAAAGGGTCACAGTTAAGAAGCACGTAAACTATTTTAAGAACACTTGATTCGACCATCTAGCCACCATCTCATGAATAAAGTGGTAGGTTTAGCTAAAGTATCTGTAAAGATGTAATTTTTGTGAGTAGCTAAGGTTCAATTGCAGTGGGTGATTTAGAGCTGAAAGGATTCCTCCACAAGCTTTAGTGCACCCAGTAGTCTCATGTATAAATCTCTATCTAGTGTAGTCTTGTGTATGAATCTCTATCTAGTGTAGTCTCATGTATAAATCTCTATCTAGTGTAGTCTCGTGTATAAATCTCTATCTAGTGTAGTCTTGTGTATGAATCTCTATCTAGTGTAGTCTTGTGTATGAATCTCTATCTAGTGTAGTCTTGTGTATGAATCTCTATCTAGTGTAGTCTTGTGTATGAATCTCTACCTAGTGTAGTCTTGTGTATGAATCTCTATCTAGTGTAGTCGTGTGTATGAATCTCTATCTAGTGTAGTCTTGTGTATGAATCTCTATCTAGTGTAGTCTTGTGTATGAATCTCTATCTAGTGTAGTCTTGTGTATGAATCTCTATCTAGTGTAGTCTTGTGTATGAATCTCTATCTAGTGTAGTCTTGTGTATGAATCTCTATCTAGTGTAGTCTTGTGTATGAATCTCTATCTAGTGTAGTCTTGTGTATGAATCTCTATCTAGTGTAGTCTTGTGTATGAATCTCTATCTAGTGTAGTCTTGTGTATGAATCTCTATCTAGTGTAGTCTTGTGTATGAATCTCTATCTAGTGTAGTCTTGTGTATGAATCTCTATCTAGTGTAGTCTTGTGTATGAATCTCTATCTAGTGTAGTCTCGTGTATGAACCTCTATCTAGTGTAGTCTTGTGTATGAATCTCTATCTAGTGTAGTCTTGTGTATGAATCTCTATCTAGTGTAGTCTTGTGTATGCCTGTTGGAATGCAATTATGTCTTTATAATGCATATCCCCAATTCAACAATTTTAGTGCTGGGGTGCTGTCTGAACAAGCAGTGTTGTCAAGTAACTAAAGTAATGTTACTTTCAGTAATATTATTACTTTTTTCCGGTAACTAGTAATGTAACTAGTTACTTTAACATTTTGAGTAATAATATTACATTGACCTATTTTGACCTGAGATCAGATTCTAAAAATGTCTTCTACATCCTGACAGTTTTCTGAAAAAGCTATGTTTCTATGTCAGTCGTTCTTCGATTTTATAAAATAGCAGACCTACAAGCTCGTAGCGCGCCACTCGGTGGTGTGCTATGAGCTTGTAGATCTGCTATTTTTCAATAGCTAAAGCATAACATAATGCTAACACCAAAAGGGGTTCCCGCCCAAAATGGGTTAACTTTTTTCCAAAAGTAACATACTATTTCCACGACCCTTGGTGGAACTGTGGGTTTGAGTGTTCATTTATAATGGTAGACTGGGTTGGGGTGGAGTTGCTTTGCAGGCTGCTGATCCGCTCTAGATCTAGACTCTAGGGCGGATACGGAAACGATGCACACTTGTCTGTACGTGTGAAGTATCGGATGACAGAAGGGCGGGCCTTAAACCGTCCGGAACAACAAACTAGTGTGTGACTCGTGTTGTTAAACTGCAAGAGAAGTAAATAAACTAAACATGGGATGGGGGAGGTGGAGGAGACACCGGCACCACAAAGCGTTTCATTCACTACTTAGTGAAGTATTCGCATTATTTTGAGTATGTCTGCGATAAAGACAAGCTTGTCCGCTGCAAGTTGTGCATAGGGAAGAAGGTGTGGAGTACACTATACACGCACCTCCCGCACACTCAGATCAGCCAACGCAGGGAAGCTGGAAGTACCCTCACTAAAAACGCTGGGACAGCGCTCCACACGTCCCAAACGCTTCTCCCTTCTGGCTCCAAAACTGTGGAATGCACTTCCCGTTGCAGTCAGAACTGCAGCATCACTCCCAATCTTCCGCCGTAGTCTGAAAACCCGACTGATTATAGTCTGAAAACCCGACTGATTATAGTCTGAAAACCCGACTGATTATAGTCTGAAAACCCGACTGATTATAGTCTGAAAACCCGACTGATTATAGTCTGAAAACCCGACTGATTATAGTCTGAAAACCCGACTGATTATAGTCTGAAAACCCGACTGATTATAGTCTGAAAACCCGACTGATTATAGTCTGAAAACCCGACTGATTATAGTCTGAAAACCCGACTGATTATAGTCTGAAAACCCGACTGATTATAGTCTGAAAACCCGACTGATTATAGTCTGAAAACCCGACTGATTATAGTCTGAAAACCCGACTGATTATAGTCTGAAAACCCGACTGATTATAGTCTGAAAACCCGACTGATTATAGTCTGAAAACCCGACTGATTATAGTCTGAAAACCCGACTGATTATAGTCTGAAAACCCGACTGATTATAGTCTGAAAACCCGACTGATTATAGTCGGTTGGATTTCATAGCAGCCAGCATGTCTATGAAAGCATGGTGCACACCGACAATAACTGATCTACAAGCTCGCTGTGTTGTGAGCTTGTAGATTGGCTATTTTTGGTTATTAGTTATTTTAAAGATTAAAGTCTATTTGAAGTGATCAAACTAGCAATAGCATACATGTTTAGAAGCATCTTCCATAAACATGAATGTTGTCTGAAAATGTCACAAAAGCAAATGTTAATGCCTCAAATATGTGATATCTTGCTGCATGTGGAACAGCAGCAAACATATAGGCTACTGTAGGTTTAGATTAGAATACCTTTTTATTTAGTGTTTATTCCATGCACTACTTATCTTATGGTGTTCTAACATGTGTTTGACCTGTCCTGTGTGTTCCAGAAGGGGAGGTTCACAGATATCGTATGGATGTTCTAACATGTGTTTGACCTGTCCTATGGTGTTCTAACATGTGTTTGACCTGTCCTATGGTGTTCTAACATGTGTTTGACCTGTCCTATGGTGTTCTAACATGTGTTTGACCTGTCCTGTGTGTTCTAACATGTGTTTGACCTGTCCTGTGTGTTCTAACATGTGTTTGACCTGTCCTGTGTGTTCTAACATGTGTTTGACCTGTCCTGTGTGTTCTAACATGTGTTTGACCTGTCCTGTGTGTTCTAACATGTGTTTGACCTGTCCTGTGTGTTCTAACATGTGTTTGACCTGTCCTGTGTGTTCCAGAAGGGGAGGTTCACAGATATCGTATGGTGTTCTAACATGTGTTTGACCTGTCCTATGGTGTTCTAACATGTGTTTGACCTGTCCTATGGTGTTCTAACATGTGACCTGTTCTATGTGTTCCAGAAGGGGAGGTTCACAGATATCGTATGGTGTTCTAACATGTGTTTGACCTGTCCTATGGTGTTCTAACATGTGTTTGACCTGTCCTGTGTGTTCTAACATGTGTTTGACCTGTCCTGTGTGTTCCAGAAGGGGAGGTTCACAGATATCGTATGGTGTTCTAACATGTGTTTGACCTGTCCTATGGTGTTCTAACATGTGTTTGACCTGTCCTATGGTGTTCTAACATGTGACCTGTCCTGTGTGTTCCAGAAGGGGAGGTTCACAGTCTACGGGGAATACTGCAGTAACCATGAGAAGGCTCTGCGACTTCTGATGGAGCTCAACAAGATCTCCCACATCAGGACCTTCCTCCTGGTGAGAACTCCTGCCTTAATGTCAAAGCTTTGTGTTTCCTCCATTCTCCTAATGCAGTGGTTCCCAAACATGTTCATGTCAAGGACCTTCACTAAAACGGCCGGGACACGAACGCTCCACACGCCCCAGACTCTTCTCCCTTCTGGCTCCAAAACTATGGAATGAACTTCCATTTGCAATCAGAACTGCAGAGTGCAGACTCACTCCCCATCTTGGGAGACTATGATCCGACGGAGCATTGGTTCGAAGGAGCATTGGTCCGAGGTGCGCTGGGGGTCTGGAGAGGGTTGGGGTTAGGTTTAGGTGTGCTGCCCCGGGCGAGGTTAGGGTTAGGGTGAGGGTTGGAGGTAGGTTGTCGTTCGGACCAAACACATGAACCCCCCCAATATTCAAGGTTCAAGGTTATTTATTAGTGTCCCCGAAGGGCAAATTGTTTTACAGCAGGTCATAAGGCTTGAAACACATAACATACATCAATCAAACCAAATGTATTGCTGCTGGTCGCAAGCGTGCGCTGCGCCCGGCCTACTTGCATCTTCAGAAGAAAAGTGCGACCGCCTCCTTCAGAAGCTAGCAAGAATCTTTCGCCGTAGTCTGAAAACTCACCTCTTCAGACTCCATCTTAGCCCGTAGCACTTGCCCTATATAGCCTGGACAACCTTACAGGCATATGCAAAGGCTACTTATATTTGCAGTGTTTGTTTAATATAAGGGAGAAGAAACGTTTCAATACTGATTGGGCAACTGTGGGATTATCATCATCACATCCTTTGTCCTGTCCATCTTGTAATGCTGATTTCATTATTCATTATTCATCTATTCATTACCATATGAATAGATGGTTTTCAGTTTACAGGCAGATGCAAAGGCTAGACTTATGCAATTTAGGTAGCATTTTATGTAGACATAGCACGCTATAGTGTACAGTATACTCTCACTGCACAGATATATAATTCCACTGTTAGACAGATGTTAGGTTTTTAGCTTGCTTATGAATTATGATTATTGATGACTACTATGACTTGATGTACAATGTCATGTATTGCCATGTGGTGTTCTTGCTTATGGTAAATTGCTCTGGATTAAGATTGTCTGCTAAATGCCTAAATTGCAAGGACCGCCAAATTTATATTTAATTGTCCGCTGACCCCAATCTGAAAATATCTTGTGCCAGGCAACCCCATACAAGATTTGTGTTGTTAAAATGTTTAAAAAAAAAAGATATATATATAATTATATATTTTTATTATTTTATAGCAGATCTAAAAGATTGCACGTTGTGATCTGATTTAGATGCTATATTAACATATTTTACTAGGGATCCCCCTGGAACCCCCTCAAGGACCCCTGGGGGTCCCCGGACCCCACCTTGAGAACCCCTGCTCTAATGAGTCTAAGTTATATGTACTGTAATGCATTGGTGTTGCTTGCCGCCTTAAAAACAAAACAAAAACAACTACGCTGCTTTTTTGTTTTCGAACACGTCATTATTTCCCGTTCTCTTCACAGCCTCCTTCCTCTGGCCCACATCCCTTTCCTTCACCCCTTCCTTTCCTTTTTTTCCGTCCTCTCCTGCATCCTTTCATCACGTCGACTCCGTTTCCAATGTTTACACTTTAATGAGGGCAGGAACTCGTTGCAAGGTTGCTGGGGTTCAAGCGCAGGATGCGAGCACCGTCAAGGTCGCTCATCTCACTCTTGGCCACGGTTCTGCCAACAGCTGTTTCCATGTTTTGACACCAGAGCCAGGGGTCCTGGACAATGAGCCAGGGGTCCTGGACAATGAGCTAAGGGGGGTCCTGGACAATGTACGAAGGGAAATGGGGCCTCTGAACACAAGTCTGATGTAATATGAAGGTCTTATAGGCCAGCCAGCTGTCTGCTGCTGACTGTATGTTGTTGCACGATGGTTTTCTTTTGCTGCCTTATTTTGACTCCCAGGACTGGAATTATTATTTTTACAATTTACAATTTTTGGCATTTATCCAGAAAGACTTGCTAGTGCAAGATCAGAGTAAGCATGAATGAATCCTAGTTAACAAACAAGGTAAATCGTCACATAAGTACAGTGCAAAGAGAACAATGTAGTGCTTTGTAGAAACTACAAGGTAAACATCACGCTTTGCATCTGTCTAAACAACATGTGTGTTGTTTAGAAAAATAACATTCTTAACATTTGTGGTCGCGCAAAAACATCGAAACAATTGGTAACCAATACAGCATTAAAGCGGCTACAGAGTGCTAGGGGGTGTGGTGGAGACTGAAGAGGTGCCTCAGGAAGAGGCTGTTTTCC
Organism: Electrona antarctica; assembly: GCF_951216825.1. Classification (NCBI taxonomy): domain Eukaryota; kingdom Metazoa; phylum Chordata; class Actinopteri; order Myctophiformes; family Myctophidae; genus Electrona; species Electrona antarctica. The sequence continues at coordinate 3,874,193 of NC_136807.1, forward strand.
TGGCACACTGTGACACAACACCACTGACAGGCCTGCCACCTCCTCCAGATAGGCCCCCGCGCCGTGCTTTGAGATGGGGCCACCGCCACTGTGTTGCCACAGTGATGTGTGGGAGTGGCTCGGGTCTTGTTTCACTAGCACAGCAAGTGCAGCGCTCGCACACACACACACACACACACACGTGGTTTTGCAGTTACCATGAATAAGATTGTTGAGATTCGTCAGTCTTTTTATTGATAGTTATTAGGGAGTCACATTAACTGACACATGGATGAAGGAATTACTCTAGTATATTATATTGCATCAGAGGATTGTGACTCAGGCTTACAAAGCATGTTCAGCTCATTGATGTCACAACAGGGTGGAGAGGAGAGCCAGGCTCAGATTTGGCCATCCTAAACCCCAGATAATTTTCATGTCAATGTTTCAGTTCAATACAATCATTGTCGTCCTACTGTATGTCGTGGTTGTTGAAGCAGCAGCATTGTTATTAATTGTATGTATTCTGTATCACTGAAAGAAAGAAGAGTTCTAATGTAGGAGAGAGGAATGAAAAATGAAAGGAGGAAAACAAAGTCGAGAGAGAATGAAGTTTGCACAATAACCACAGTTTCTGTAGCTTTTACAGAACATTGAAATGCTTCATCCCCAGTGTTCGATAATGTTGCTTTTAAAATGACCGTGTTACATTATAACACCAGTAAGACGCCTGAGGGCGAGAAGCGACCTCGGCGAGGTGCACGCATCCGCCCGGGTGACAGCAGACTGCTGGGCGAGGTGCACTCATCCGCCCGGGTGACAGCAGACTGCTGGGCGAGCGCTGGCGCCTTGGCATGCTGGGTCAGATCTTCATTTCCGGGCCTGTTGTGAACTCTAGTTTTCGCCGGCTGCCGGGCGCGGCTGCACTAATAACTTTGGGGCAGGCCCGTCTAGAGTTTTTAAAGAGTCAAAGAGAGTTTAAATCAGTCAAAAGGGAGACATCAAAGAGAGAGGATGGATTGGGAAGGATCAAAATATGGAATGTCAGACCAGGTCGGCTCCATACTGTATATGGAGATCTAAGGGTTTGAGGTCAGATGTAGAGTTGCTGTCCAATATTGATGATATCAGGGATCTCCATATATGGGCTTAATATTGATGAAATAAGGGATCTCCATCCCTGATGATGTCACATGCTCCACCAACACACGGACGGGAAATGCACGATTCCATAGTTAACTGCGACCTTCGGTCGATATTAAAGATCCCCTTTGCGGCGCTCTCAGTGCTATGATTATGTCAGGATGACGTAATTCTCAGCATCAGGGTTAAACCCATTGTCCTAACTTGACTATTATGTTGCAGTTCAATAATATGTGTGTGTTTTCTTTCCCCTCCTCAGCACTGCATGCTATTGGGGGGGAAGAAGAGCACTGACATCCCCCTGGAGGGCTACCTGCTGTCTCCCATCCAGAGGATCTGCAAGTACCCTCTGCTGCTCAAGGTAAGAAAAGCACTGACATCCCCCTGGAGGGCTACCTGCTGTCTCCCATCCAGAGGATCTGCAAGTATCCTCTGCTGCTCAAGGTAAGAACAGCACTGACATCCCCCTGGAGGGCTACCTGCTGTCTCCCATCCAGAGGATCTGCAAGTACCCTCTGCTGCTCAAGGTAAGAACAGCACTGACATCCCCCTGGAGGGCTACCTGCTGTCTCCCATCCAGAGGATCTGCAAGTACCCTCTGCTGCTCAAGGTAAGAACAGCACTGACATCCCCCTGGATGGCTACCTGCTGTCTCCCATCCAGAGGATCTGCAAGTATCCTCTGCTGCTCAAGGTACTGATGCAACCACTATTGAAAAAGGAACAAACAACCGCACACTGTCTTCAAATGCAGTGACCAACTTTTATTTAGGGAAACTGCAACGTTTCGGCCTATGCGGCCTTCATCTTTAAAGATAGCCTGATGAAGGCCGCAAAGGCCGAAACATTGCTGTTTCCTTAAATAAAAGTTGGAGACAGTGTGCGGTTGTTTGTTCCCTTTTCAATTTTGGTACCCTCTCCTACGCACCTGTCGCCTGTAGGTGTGCAAAAGCCTTGCTTTTTACTGATGAAACCACTACCATAACCCTGCTATCTGGACTGTTCATTTGACATGGATTCAAAATGGATGGGTCAATTTTTACAAACTCAAAAGTTAAATTAACAATGTGGCTTCCTCAAAACTCTCAGATATATGTATTCTAGCTCTATAAGGAAAAGAGAAGTCATTCTGAATTTAGAATTTTAAATATCAGCTCAGTTCCTCCATAAGAGCACAGCATTTACTTTAATGTATTCTATTCAATATAGCCCTTGGGGAAAATAAGTTAACTTTCTTCCTGACTTTGTAGGAGCTGCTGAAGAGGACCCCAAAGAAACATGCAGATTACCCTGCAGTGGAGGAGGCCCTGCAGGTGATGAAGGCCGTCTGCTCCAACATCAACGAGACCAAGAGGCAGATGGAGAAGCTAGAAGCTCTGGAGCAGCTTCAGTCCCGCATCGAGGGTTGGGAGGTGAGAAGCGTCAGGGGCTGCTACTAGCATCAGCTAGTGTCATGCTACTAGCATCAGCTAGCGTCAGGGGCTGCTACTAGCATCAGCTAGCGTCAGGTGCTGCTACTAGCATCAGGTAGTGTCAGGGGCTGCTACTAGCGTCACAGGGGCTGCTACTAGCATCAGCTAGTGTCATGCTACTAGCATCAGCTAGTGTCATGCTACTAGCATCAGCTAGCGTCAGGGGCTGCTTCTAGCATCAGCTAGCGTCACAGGGGCTGCTACTAGCATCAGCTAGCGTCACAGGGGCTGCTACTAGCATCAGCTAGTGTCATGCTACTAGCATCAGCTAGCGTCAGGGGCTGCTACTAGCATCAGCTAGCGTCAGGTGCTGCTACTAGCATCAGGTAGTGTCAGGGGCTGCTACTAGCGTCACAGGGGCTGCTACTAGCATCAGCTAGTGTCATGCTACTAGCATCAGCTAGTGTCATGCTACTAGCATCAGCTAGCGTCAGGGGCTGCTACTAGCATCAGCTAGCGTCAGGGGCTGCTAGCATCAGCTAGCGTCAGGGGCTGCTACTAGCATCAGCTAGCGTCACAGGGGCTGCTACTAGCATCAGCTAGTGTCATGCTACTAGCATCAGCTAGCGTCAGGGGCTGCTACTAGCATCAGCTAGCGTCAGGTGCTGCTACTAGCATCAGGTAGTGTCAGGGGCTGCTACTAGCGTCACAGGGGCTGCTACTAGCATCAGCTAGTGTCATGCTACTAGCATCAGCTAGTGTCATGCTACTAGCATCAGCTAGCGTCAGGGGCTGCTACTAGCATCAGCTAGCGTCAGGGGCTGCTAGCATCAGCTAGCGTCAGGGGCTGCTACTAGCATCAGCTAGCGTCACAGGGGCTGCTACTAGCATCAGCTAGCATCGGGGGCTACTAGCATCAGCTAGTGTCGGCGCAAATTAGCAATCAGGATTTTAGCGGATACCTTATTTCTACTT
>NC_136807.1:3882700-3896258 GCF_951216825.1 Electrona antarctica
GCTTATAATGACTAAAACACATTGGCTGCATTAGTTGCCGGTACGGATGCCAGCGATGTATGAATGATGCCAGAATGATATCGGTACTTCGGTAGGTCTCTCTCTAGTAGTAATGAGAGCTGAAAACTGCCTTTCAAACCTCATGGAGGTTCGTTCCACCTTTGTGATAACGTTGCCATGTCCTCTTCTCTTTCAGGGGACCAACCTCACAGATATTTCCACAGAGCTGCTCCTGCACGGAAACCTCCTGAAAATCTCAGCAGGCAACATCCAGGAGCGCGTCTTCTTCCTGTTCGACAACCTCCTCGTCTACTGCAAAAGGAAGTCCAGGTGAGAAACTCCTTTTTTAGCAAAAGGCCGATGCACACCTCAAGGCTATTGACAGGTGCGTAGGGCAATAAAGCATACTGAAAAAAGGTTATCCCATTTTCGGTCTATTCGACCTTTTCGAATAGACCGAAACGTTGAAATAAAGAGCAACATTTTTGGCAGGTTTTCTGACAGTGTGTGGGACCCTTCTTTGTTTTTCAAAGATAACCTTTTTTCAGGTGAGAAACTCCAGCAAACTGCTGCAAAAAGACATGTTATTCCATTTAGCTGAGAGAATTCCCCTTTTCGCCAAGCTGGAAAATTTGAGCTAATTTCCCCGATTTTCCTATTTGTGTAGAGAAGTCATTAGTATGCAAACAAAAACAAGAAAAAAGTCCTACATGCCTGTGAATGTATATGTGTGTGTTTTAAAGACCAAGTCATTCCTCACAGCAGGGGAGCTGGCAGCAGATATTTGCCTCACATAGTGAAACTGTTGTGGTGTTGTGTCTCGTTCTCCCAGAGTTTCTGGAAAGAAGTCGAGCAAGAGGACCAAGTCCATCAACGGGCCTCTCTATGTGTTCAGAGGACGGATCAACACGGAGGTGATGGAAGTGGAGAACGTGGAAGATGGAACAGGTGCGTGTGAGCCAAGTCCAGCAGAGCAAAAAGCCTCATTTGAGCGAGTGGACCGTAGATGGGGCAGAGGGTCGAACTGGCAACCTTCCCGTTCCATCTCTACGCCCTCAGCTACGGCTGTCCATTTATACTTTATACTCGTACTAAAACAACGGAAGTTTGTGATGAAAACAACATCTAGTCGGCTGTCAAATGAGGCCTTACCTTTTGTGTCTGTGGGGATTTCGCCGTCTCTCCTCATGTACAAACGTTTTGCGAGATTGTAGATCGGCTAATTGTCCGCGAAGAAATTTGGTATGGAGAGTAGTAGGGCGTCTAGTATAGACCCCTGGGAAACACCGGTCAACACAGTTTATAGTATAGACCCCTGGGAAACACCGGTCAACACCGTTTATAGTATAGACCCCTGGGAAACACCGGTCAACACAGTTTATAGTATAGACCCCTGGGAAACACCGGTCAACACAGTTTATAGTATAGACCCCTGGGAAACACCGGTCAACACAGTTTATAGTATAGACCCCTGGGAAACACCGGTCAACACAGTTTATAGTATAGACCCCTGGGAAACACCGGTCAACACAGTTTATAGTATAGACCCCTGGGAAACACCGGTCAACACAGTTTATATAGGGTTAAGTGGTTAATACCGGTAGTACGAATTTTGGGAGGCAGGGGGATAAACAATATGGTGCGTGGCATGTTTTGAGAGCAGAAATACATTCTCACGGTCTCAGAAGATGTAGCAGAACAATCTCCTCCATCTCCTCCATCTCGCCATCTTCTCTCTGAGCCACACTGGCAGGCAAAGCACAGGTTGAGATCAAAGTCTTTGTGAATAGCCTATAATCTGACTCTATTATCTTTTGGTGGTTTCTTATGGGCTAGCATGTGAAACGAATCAAACGGAGGCTGGCCAGTGAGGCTGTGTGGTTAGTGTACTGTATGCCTCAGGAGGAGTAAACACATTGTTCAGTTCGCTCTCTCTCTCTCTCTCTCTCTCTCTCTCTCTCTCTCTCTCTCTCTCTCTCTCTCTCTCTCTCTCTCTCTCTCTCTCTCTCTCTCTCTCACACTTATTTGTCAGTCACTTACAGCAGGTGCAGTACAAGCATGGTTGTGTAATATATGATCTGCAACAACAACACGTACTGTAATGAAATGAACCCATTTTGGGCGGGAACCCCTTTTGGTGTTAGCATTATGTTATGCTTTAGCTATTGAAAAATAGCAGATCTACAAGCTCATAGCGCGCCACCGAGTGGCGCGCTACGAGCTTGTAGGTCTGCTATTTTTGAAAAATCGAAGAACGACTGACATAGAAACATAGCTTTTTCAGAAAACTGTCAGGATGTAGAAGACATTTTTAGAATCTGATCTCAGGTCAAAATGGGTTAAATACAATGAGAAAACAGAAATAAGGCTAAAAGTTAAAGTTAGGAATTATTTCTATCTTCTTTCATTCCTTCTCTCTCTCTCTCTCTCTCTCTCTGTCTCTGTCTCTCACGTGTCTTCTGTTTTTCGACAGTGAGGGGCCGGGCAACGTGGTTTCACAAGCTTCCACGCCTTGTCTCTCTTTGACTGTGGCTTATGTTGGCTGTTGCAGTGAGACCGTTGAAGAGGAAAACCACAAACAAAAACATGCCTAATTCTCAGAAGCAGGGGTCTCGAAGTATTCAACACGCTCTTCACTGTGCGGTCCCGCTATCTGGCGAGGGATTGAGATGACGCCGTGATTGTGTGGTTTACTGAACGGCTTGCAAACAGTTAGGCGTTATCTGTGGAAAACTGGAATCTGCAGTTTCCAGTTTGTTTACCTACATACGATTTCATATTTCTATAGAGCCTATATTGATCTTGCAGATATATCTGCCATTATTGGACTACATCGGTATTGGCAAATGGCAATTATGTAGCTCAGGTGTCAGATTTGTTTAACCACTTCCAGAGCCATAGAGTAAGACAGAGTTACGCAAACTCCGTTCACTTCATGGGGCTTCAGTCCAATGGCTGCTCTTCTGCATGAACTTATTTTGAATGGGGACAACCGGAAGTATTGAATGGGGAGAACCGGAAGTTTACAGAATGCATTGGAGTCTATGGGCTCGCGCGAGTACATGAACCACGTGACCGGGCTGTTTTCTGCCCCCTCAATATCGCAACTCTTCTATAGAGGGTATGCGCATGCTTAAAGTGAATGGCAAATCGAGTGGCAAAGCAACAGGCAAAGTGAGTTTAACATTGTTTAATGTTGTTTAATGCAATCAGACAGGACTTTTCTGTTTGTATGCATGGGCTGTCAAGGCCAGAAAGTAGTTTTTGCCACTCGCAGTAGGCGTTCCTGCATAACTTCCAGGTTTGATGATGATGTCACGCGCATACCCTCTATTAGATGGCTCTGACCACTTCCAACCTGGTTTCCCTAATTTGGGCATATCATTATTATAACCATTAGTGGCAGCGGTGGCCGAACGGTGGCCGAACGGATTGCAGAGCGGTCTTGATACCGGAAGGTCGCCAGTTCGAATCAGCGGTCCGACACGTTAAAATTACCACCGCTGAAGTGCCCTTGAACAAGGCATTGAACCACTACGATGAAATGTTCTATGAGCAGGGCCTGGCTGGAAACAAGTTCTTGAGCTTAGCCCAGATACCCTGGGTAAATATAGTAATCATTTAATTTCATTTCATTTATAACCATATAAGAATTATGGTCAAATAGGGAGCATATTGTCCAGCGTGATCTAGTATGAGAGTGATGACACTAGCGTTGACTCCCATTGTAACAATGGAATGCGGACGTGCTCATTCCATCTCAATGGGATAGTTCCGATGTTTGGAACTATAGCCACCCCGCTTTGCTGTGAGATCAAAGCGTGTCGCCACTCTTCTTCCACGGCTCTGGTATTGTTGTCTAACCTCAATGTGTCGTCAAGGCATCAGCCAGGCACGAACAAATCAGTCCGCTCCATATATGGACATTGGGCACAGATATTGACCTTACACTGTTGAGCAATCTCCATGGGCATAAAAGGGACAAGAGCCTGCTGCGTATATGTGCATAATGCATTTTATCGCCCCAAACGACTTCAAACTCTGCTTGTGCAGCGGAAAGGAAAATGAAATAAATGCATTGCCCGCCTTTGAGTAGTTCTGATATCCAGTGGGCATAAAAGGGACAAGGACTGACAGATCCAGAGATCTCTACCGGTAAATGGGAATAAAAGGGACGCTAGTTGACAGACAAAGGGACACAGACAGGCGGGTACAACGGGTACTCTGACAAAGCCCCTTATGACTCAGACAGACAGGCGGGTACAACGGGTACTCTGACAAAGCCCCCTATGACTCAGACAGACAGGTGGGTACAACGGGTACTCTGACAAAGCCCCCTATGACTCAGACAGACAGGCGGGTACAACGGGTACTCTGACAAAGCCCCCTATGACTCAGACAGACAGGTGGGTACAACGGGTACTCTGACAAAGCCCCCTATGACTCAGACACAGACAGGCGGGTACAACGGGTACTCTGACAAAGCCCCCTATGACTCAGACACAGACGGGCGGGTACAACGGGTACTCTGACAAAGCCCCCTATGACTCAGACATAGTCAGGAGTGTGACATACGTGTGAGGGCTGTGTAGTGTCCCCAAACCTCTATCTAGTAGCTTACAAAGATAGCAAATTGGCTATTTTGATTTAGTTTTTCAAATTGATTTAATTTATTTCGACAATGTCAAAAACATGGCTAATTGGTGGACTTTTGGAGATGCTGGACTAGGATTTTGCCTTTGCCTGTCACTCCATCTCTCAGGACAGTACCGGTGGGCTTAAACATCTATTTCCTCTTACTCAATCTCTCAGGACAGGACTGGTGGGCTCACTGAGTTTACACCATCTATTTCTGTAACCTATAGTATGATGAATGCATTCATTATTCAGCACACAGTCACCTGCAGCTGAATGGGGCTTCAAATTAGAACGTGATGAGAAAGAGAGTCAATGAATCGACGACCTTTCACTGCTCTGTACAAAGTAACATCCTCTAACTCTGGGGGTGTAGAGATTACATTTGTATACTCAGAGTTACAAACACTGATCATCATTCTATTGTGTAGAGAAGTCTCCGTGTCAATTTAACTCATCTTATAAAATATATGTTTAACTAGCAAAGCCCAGTTTTCTCAAGTTTTTGCTTTATTAAAAGGGTGTGTTATATTTGTGTTACAATAAAGGTTCTTTCTCTAATACTCACTGCTTATAGTGTCCACCCACTGACTGCAGGTTGAGGTGCAAATATGCATATAGGCCTGGGCTCGGAGGCAGGTTTGGTCATGCGCAGTGTAGGCGGGTGGAGGCTGTAGGTAGGGTGTACTGGAAGGAGTGCCGATGAAGAACAGAGCTCATTTTTGTACTTGTATGTTTATTTATTTGTTTGTATTTTTTGTTCCAATAAGTGCCACTGTCGGGCAGAGGGGGGGGGGGGGGGGTGGGTGGGAAGTTAGGAGGTCGTTCTCTAGGGAAAAAACAAAAAATGTTTGTACCCCCTAATTTCTATTTTCTCCCTGTATATAGGCGAGATATTGTATGTTGTGACCAACCCAACTGCTGCTGGTATGAACAATAACAAAAGTTCAATGGCTCTATATTTCGATGTCATTGCTATGGAATGATTCTTCAAAACAAGAGTCTCCCCATCTCAAACATTGAAAATACGTCTCGGGATACTATTTTGATCCAATCAGGATGAAGAACTCATACAGGATACTAGACAAACAAGTGACTTTGGAAGTGACTAAACAAACAAGATGACAAGCTTGGAACCTGAGCAGTCTTTGTGGAGTTCTCTCTCCTGTTTGGATAAATCCTGTCCTGAACAGTCTTTGTGGAGTTCTCTCTCCTGTTTGGATAAATCCTGTCCTGAACCGTCTTTGTGGAGTTCTCTCTCCTGTTTGGATAAATCCTGTCCTGAACCGTCTTTGTGGAGTTCTCTCTCCTGTTTGGATAAATCCTGTCCTGAACAGTCTTTGTGGAGTTCTCTCTCCTGTTTGGATAAATCCTGTCCTGAACCGTCTTTGTGGAGTTCTCTCTCCTGTTTGGATAAATCCTGTCCTGAACCGTCTTTGTGGAGTTCTCTCTCCTGTTTGGATAAATCCTGTCCTGAACCGTCTTTGTGGAGTTCTCTCTCCTGTTTGGATAAATCCTGTCCTGAACCGTCTTTGTGGAGTTCTCTCTCCTGTTTGGATAAATCCTGTCCTGAACAGTCTTTGTGGAGTTCTCTCTCCTGTTTGGATAAATCCTGTCCTGAACAGTCTTTGTGGAGTTCTCTCTCCTGTTTGGATAAATCCTGTCCTGAACCGTCTTTGTGGAGTTCTCTCTCCTGTTTGGATAAATCCTGTCCTGAACAGTCTTTGTGTAGTTCTCTCTCCTGTTTGGATAAATCCTGTCCTGAACAGTCTTTGTGGAGTTCTCTCTCCTGTTTGGATAAATCCTGTCCTGAACCGTCTTTGTGGAGTTCTCTCTCCTGTTTGGATAAATCCTGTCCTGAACAGTCTTTGTGGAGTTCTCTCTCCTGTTTGGATAAATCCTGTCCTGGACAGTCTTTGTGGAGTTCTCTCTCCTGTTTGGATAAATCCTGTCCTGAACCGTCTTTGTGGAGTTCTCTCTCCTGTTTGGATAAATCCTGTCCTGAACAGTCTTTGTGGAGTTCTCTCTCCTGTTTGGATAAATCCTGTCCTGAACAGTCTTTGTGGAGTTCTCTCTCCTGTTTGGATAAATCCTGTCCTGAGCAGTCTTTGTGGAGTTCTCTCTCCTGTTTGGATAAATCCTGTCCTGAACAGTCTTTGTGGAGTTCTCTCTCCTGTTTGGATAAATCCTGTCCTGAACAGTCTTTGTGGAGTTCTCTCTCCTGTTTGGATAAATCCTGTCCTGAACCGTCTTTGTGGAGTTCTCTCTCCTGTTTGGATAAATCCTGTCCTGAACCGTCTTTGTGGAGTTCTCTCTCCTGTTTGGATAAATCCTGTCCTGAACCGTCTTTGTGGAGTTCTCTCTCCTGTTTGGATAAATCCTGTCCTGAACCGTCTTTGTGGAGTTCTCTCTCCTGTTTGGATAAATCCTGTCCTGAACAGTCTTTGTGGAGTTCTCTCTCCTGTTTGGATAAATCCTGTCCTGAACAGTCTTTGTGGAGTTCTCTCTCCTGTTTGGATAAATCCTGTCCTGGACAGTCTTTGTGGAGTTCTCTCTCCTGTTTGGATAAATCCTGTCCTGAACAGTCTTTGTGGAGTTCTCTCTCCTGTTTGGATAAATCCTGTCCTGAACCGTCTTTGTGGAGTTCTCTCTCCTGTTTGGATAAATCCTGTCCTGGACGTGTATTTTCTGTTTAGTGTTGGAGAGACCGGAAGACCTCTGTTACTGAAACAACACTCTTAGATACAGCAATGATTGCTATCAGAAAATAGTACCTTTTTTACGATTATCTGGTGTTAAAACTAATTTCCAATGGAATGGGTGTGTGTGATGTTGAAATTACATTGGAGAGAAGACCCGTTTCTTTGACCACTTATACGTAATAGTTTGACCGCAGTACCCCAGGGCTCTATACTAGGCGTCCCTGGGCGGGAACCCCTTTTGGTGTTGTAAACAATATGTTATACTTTAACTATTGAAAAATAACAGATCTACAAGCTCATAGCTTGTAGATCTATGAACTTGTAGGTCTGCTATTTTTGAAAAATCGTGATCATGTGGCACAAATTTTTTAATCTATTCTTTCAGAGCGAACATTTTTAACTCAAATCTTTGCATCTAAAGGGTCCCTGGAACTACATATTTTCAGATGGTGGTCGGCGGCCAAATTCATATAATCTTGGGGGTCCTTGACATGAAAATGTTTGAGAACCACTGACACAGAAACATAGGGTTTTTCAGAAAACTGTCAGGATGTAGAAGACATTTGTAGAATCGTTCCCAGGCCTAAATGTTTTAATGATACATTGTGCTCCTTCCAGCGGACTACCACAGCAACAACTACACGGTGACCAACGGGTGGAAGATCCACAACACGGCGAAGAACAAGTGGTTTGTCTGCATGGCCAAGAACACGGACGACAAGCAGAGGTGGTTGGACGCCATCTTGAGGGAACGAGAGCAGAGAGAGAGTGAGTGTTATATCTAAAAGTGATCTAAAATCTGCAATCTGCTATTTTTGGTGGCCTCCAACACTGTTGTACAACAAAGATTTGATTTGATTATACTTTAATCCTCCCTACTATAGAGTGTCGAAGAAAGAAGAAAAAAGCAGCAGGTTACAACACTTTTTTTGTTGTTTTGTAATTATTTGTTTGGTCCAAAATATTGTGTTTGTTGTCATGAGTTGTCACGACTCGAGTTGGCTTTGTCCGCGGCGTAACCGTCTTTAAATAAATACTTTTTGAAATGTCTATGGGAAAAATGCATTGGGAATCATTTCCTGGGCCTGGCGTCGTCATGAAAGGGGGCGGGACTGCGACGCTCTATAGAGTGTGCTGACTATATAAGGAGTTCCTCCCTGTCCCCAGTTAACCCAAAAAAACGTAGGTTTTGTTTTTGGCTAGGTGATCCAGCCTTCATCCAATCAGGATAGAAAGGGGCCTTCCGCCAATCACGATCGAGCGGGGGCGGGCCTTCGTGTGCGTGCTGTTGGCCTGTCACGTGTGTCCCCCCCCCCCCCCCCCCCACACTGTAGTGCATGTGCACATCTTGTTACCGGGGCGGACCGGGGGGTTTTCCAAATCACTGAATGCTCCTTTAAATTGCTCTATATTCAGGATTTGTCCGGATGCCAATTTTTGCCAATCAAGAGAGAAAACTTGTGCAGAATACAAGATAAACAAGTTAAATTGGATGTCATGAAACAAACAAACAAAACAAAATTGGATTTGGTACTTGGAATGAAAAGGGTTCTCCTTTAAAATGTATTTTCTGTTCATTAAAGAGACCCTTATTACCTAACACAAACTCTGTAGCAACTCTGTACAAACTCTGTACCAACTCTGTACCATCATAATAGAACATTTTTTACAAAATACTAAATTGTTTTAACCAAAACATCACAGTAGCTAGGCTTCCACAGATTGATAGCATAAACATGACTCATCCACTGTTGTACAATAATGATGTTGGCTACAGCAGGGGTAGCCAACCTTGGGCACGGGTGATAGCCAACATTGACACAGGGAAGGGTAGTCACTGGCACACTGGCATAAGTGTGAGACATACAGTTGGGTGCCACCGATATTGTCCCTTATCATTTGACCCATTTAGGCCTGACCTCAAAATTTTAAAAAATCCTTCTAAATCCTCCAGTTTTCTGAAATAAATATTTTCACGATTTTTCAAAAATAGCAGACCTACAAGCTCGTAGCGCGCCACTCGGTGGCGCGCTATGAGCTTGTAGATCTGCTATTTTTCAATAGCTAAATTATAACAATGTTTAAAACACCAAAAGGGGTTCCCGCCCAAAATGGGTTAACTGTCCTTTTGCGCAGATCACGCAAAACTCAGCAAAAAGAAAAGGACAATATCGATGGCCTCCAACTGTACGTTTTTTCTTTAAAAATGTAATATTCCAAAAAGCCAGTTCAATTAAGTCCATTCACATCTACGAATTACATCCTGCACATAATTGTACATTGATTCAAACTGCTAACTCATCACTGGGGAGGGATAGGCCTATCTCACAGAATTTCCCCGCCCCCTTAATACGTCCCCTTTCCGCATTAGTGGTGATAGCGTGACGTCACTCCATAGACACTACATGTTAACAGAGGTAATTTAAGAAGTCTACAACTTTTGTTTTCTCAAGGTAAGGTTTGTTCTATCTGTTCGAGCTGATTTACCATCTTGTTTGCTTCATAATAATATTGGTCTGTCACATTTTTACATTAGGAAATGTACTTAGATTCTCCAGAGAAAAAAAACGTGTAAATGCTAATGTTAAATGACACCACTATCTACCGGAAGGGGGCGTGGAAAGGGGGCTGTGAGATAGGCCTATTCTGGGACATAGGTGGGTTATTGCTCTGAGTTTAATGATCATTACATCCTGATGTGAAAGAAAATATTTCTAAGGTTGTTATGTGTATCCTATGGACAATCAATCATTTGGGAATATTACATTTTGATGTGGTGTCATAATTATATATGGCACACTGACTATCACAAAAATGAAAACATGGCACTTCATGTGAAAACGGTTGCAGACCCCTGGGCTACAGTTTCATTGTTTTCTCCCATGTCTGATTTATCAGTTAACAAACGTTACCAATACAAGTCCCGTGTGGTAACGTGTTCTGTCAAACGGCAAATTGGATAAAATAAAATGAATTTCTTCCTGCTTTACAACAGGAGCGATATATACATATCTCTGTGTCTGTACCTCTACAGCAGGGGTGCCCAAAAGGTAGATCGCGATCTACCAGTAGATCACAAAGGCTGTGCAGGTAGATCACATTACATGCCCCTAAAGAGTCGAAGTGTCCTTGCACTATATATTTCTAAAACTATGAAACATTTCAAAGATTTATTTTCCACCGTAAGATGAACCTAAATAGGTTTGAATGGGGTTTCTAGGTGTAAGTATGTAAGACTAGTAGCATGCCAAAGTTTGTGCTATTGCCATTGAGAATGCATTGGGCGTTTAAGTTAAATACGGGGGGGACATATTTTGACAGCAGAAACTGCCTGTCATAATTTCTCCCTATTCCAAAGCCCCCCCAGGTACATTATATATTTAAACTATTTTCAGCAATGGTACACTTATTTTTTCAGTGGGTAGATCTTGTTGAGCTGGTCATTTTGAAAGTAGATCTCACGTCATAAATGTGTGGGCACCCCTGCTCTACAGACTAAAGGTCTTTTCACTACACCTGTTTGTTTACTTGTATTTGTAGGGTCGCACTGCGCTCTGAATAGATGCGTTTTTATACGTGTTGCATAGAAAGAAGTTCTCTGGTAGCGGACGGTCGTGTGCGTGAGACGAGCACAAAATGTGACACTGGATTGTGCCCACTTGTCGTGGTGCCTGTCAGGTTGCCCCCTAAGTGTCCGATCGCCTCATTTAAGATTCATAATGACTAGATGCATCAACTGCTTCCTGTGTGAAAAGGACTTAACCCATTTTAGGCGGGAACCCCTTTTGGTGTTAGCATTATGTTATGCTTTAGCTATTGAAAAATAGCAGATCTACAAGCTCATAGCGCGCCACCGAGTGGCGTGCTACGAGCTTGTAGGTCTGCTATTTTTGAAGAATTGAAGAACGACTGACATAGAAACATAGCTTTTTCAGAAAACTGTCAGGATGTAGAAGACATTTTTAGAATCTGATCTCAGGTCAAAAGGACTTAAGGTGATTACACCATTTGAATGCATACTCTGGCTGCATGAGTATGGGCATTGTAAGTTATAGTCCTGATTAAATTGCTTAATGTTATAATCACCATTATTTGTAATGATGGTTTTTGGTAGAAAATATATTCTCTAAATGTCTGTTGCTCCTTATGCTTATCAGTACCGGTACTGCATATCAAACAAAAACAAAAAAATCCCTCTACTGTACCCTCTACTGTACTGTACTGTACTGTACTGTACTGTACTGTCACTGTACTGTACTGGCACACCTGAAATCACCATATATACAGTTAATATGTGTGTTTGTGTGTGTTAGGTTGCGCACAGGTGGTGAAAAACAACCATGCTGTTTTCGTGCTCAGACAGACATACCCAGGCAGCCAGCCAGGCAGGCACCCACACACATAGTCACTTAAGGAAGTGGTTTGCACCACTTAAAAATGTATTGACCTCCATAGTGCCTCCATGACTGACAGTTTGGGAGATGGGTTGTAGTTGTACTCATGTGCTGGTTGAATTCAACTTTGTGTAATGGTGACCAAATAAGATTAATTATATGTGATTACATGTATGAACACATGTTCATTTACGTTGCATGTTGAGTAATGTCCACCGCTAGAGAAACGGATGTGTTCTAATGTGGGCTGTTGTACATACATACATACGTACGTAAGTAAACTATCAGGGGCAGAGTTCCGGGGTGTCATCACCTGATCTGGTTGTGAAAACGGACGGACAGGCTATGAAGAAGTGCTGCGGCTGGCATGTGTATCATGTTACAGCTTGGCGGAAATCAGCCTCATGTTAACAGATGCCAGATTAGCCACAGTGCCCTGCGAACGCACTCCCCAGACCCCTAAACCAGTTCATGAACCTTTTTACCTGTTTCTGCCCCCATCTGGACAACTACATGATTCACCAAATGATACCCCCCTAATGACAATTTCCTCCTTTATCTCCTTGTGATTTAGTGGTATTCTCCGTTCCTGGCATGTGGGGTTACAATGTAAGGTTTTCAGAGTGTTGCTGTCGGGTCATTTGGCGCTCTGCTCTCACAGAGCGCTCCATTGTTCCAGTACACAGTAAAATGTGGAGTGTTGATTTGAACTCTGAAGGTGGGATAAAGGAGGACATTGACATGAGGAGTGTCGCTGGTTTATGGCGGGTGGAAACAGAAAGCCAGCGTTCAGGGCCATTGGGCACCGTGGCTAATCTGGCATTTGGCTTTTTTTTTTTTCGTTTTTTGTTTACAATTTCCGAGTTAAGTGACTGTAGTGCTTCTTTTTACACTGTCAGAGTTAAATTAACAGTTCCAGTTTAATTTACTTGTGTATTACCTTATAGAGGGTTTTATTATCTCATCTGTCTTGTAACACAGTCTTGAATGTAGTAGACATTTGTGCACTCCCAGAGTTAACCCATTTAGGCCTGACCTCGAAATTAAAAAAAAATCTTCTAAATCCTCCAGTTTTCTGAAATAAATATTTTCACGATTTTTCAAAAAATAGCAGACCTACAAGCTCATACACTGACTAGACAGGAACGCCCAAAAACGTCACATCCGGGGTAAGAATTTACCCGGGAATTTTCTATGGCTGCCAATGCAACTTGGTCCAATCCTTAATCACATACGGACAAACATCTATGCCGATGCTATCTAACTTGTGGAGGTAGCGTGCCTTGTCCATGGGCAACGTATGGCATTGCAAATACGTTTGATAATCGCTACTCTGCTCAATATTGTTTTGAAAATGCCGCAAATTGCATTGCAGTGAACCAGCGAAAATCACAACTTCCCCTGTTTGTGGGCGGAGTCACAGTTTGAGGCGCTGTTTACGCGCTGTGGTGTCAGTGTATAGCGCGCCACTCGGTGGTGCGCTATGAGCTTGTAGATCTGCTGTTTTTCAATAACTAAACTATAACATAATGTTTAAAACACCAAAAGGGGTTCCCGCCCAAAATGGGTTAAACCAACACTGATGATTTGACTGTCTACTACACTGAGTTCGGGGACCCCCAGGGGTCCTTGAGGGGGTTCCAAGGGTCCCCAGTAAAATGAGTCAATTTAGTCAGTTCAACCACTTTATAACCTTATACATTGGCCTTTAAAAAAAATAGAAATAAATGTGGGAAAACGGCAAACATCAAATGCATAGAGACAGTGTAGTCAGCCTCAGTAATCTAGGTTCCTAAGTACACCAAAAACTTTACAGAACCTACTATA
>NC_136807.1:3896458-4101458 GCF_951216825.1 Electrona antarctica
AGTGATCCCACTGCCTTCTAGTCGTGGTGTGGACATGTTTACAGGGTCATCACCATAGTTCTATCATTCAGTGATCCACTGCCTTCTAGTCGTGGTGTGGACATGTTTACAGGGTCATCACCATAGTTCTATCATTCAGTGATCCCACTGCCTTCTAGTCGTGGTGTGGACATGTTTACAGGGTCATCACCATAGTTCTATCATTCAGTGATCCTACTGTCTTCTAGTTGTGGTGTGGACATGTTTACAGGGTCATCTATAGTTCTATCATTCAGTGATCCCACTGTCTTCTAGTTGTGGTGTGGACATGTTTACAGGGTCACCATCTATAGTTCTATCATTCAGTGATCCTACTGTCTTCTAGTTGTGGTGTGCAGGGATGGATTAACCCCCACAGGTGCCCCTGGGCCGGTAATCTTTGCAGGGCCCCTATAGCGCGCGTGCGTGCGACATTTTTTTGCGTGCGACATTTTTCAGTGTTTTTATCACCTTTTTGACCTAAATTTTACAAAATAAATGGCCAATGAAGGGCCCCAGGAGCCCATTTCAGGGCGTCAAACCTAGTACCTGACGGTCCAATTTCCCTGAAGGGCCCCTGGGCCACGGCCCCACTGGCCCAATGGCTAATTTGTCCCTGGTGGTGTGGACATGTTTACAGGGTCACCATCATAGTGTGAACGGCCCTCAGGGCGTGCTGAGCATCCTGTCTTCCTTCCTAGAATTTCTAAAGAAATTGGGGCGATATGCCTTTACATTTAAAGCTCTATCTGCCAAGAACAACCTTCCCAGTTCATCACAATCTATTACCTGCTTTCAGCTCTTTAATCCATCACTTGGTGTTTTTTGATCTTCAAATAACCTGCTCTTGATTCCAATTGTACTCGTCGACTGTGTGTGTGTGTGTGTGTGTGTGTGTGTGTGTGTGTGTGTGTGTGTGTGTGTGTGTGTGTGTGTGTGTGTGTGTGTGTGTGTGTGTGTGTGTGTGTGTGTGTGTGTGTGTGTGTGTGTGTGTGTGGGTGGTAGGGCATTCACTTCTAGTCATTTTTACTAGTCGACTAGTTGTTTAACTACCTATTATGTATAAAATAAATTAAAAAAATAAACTTTTTTTTTTTTTAATAAATATTTTTACATTGAAAAACTGTGTACATGGTGACTATAACTATAATCTACCTGATCTTGAGGCCTACAAAATCGGGAAAAAAATATATTTTTTTTTCTTATCAACTAGTCAACTAGTACCAACAAGGTTGACTAGTTGATTTACTAGTCGACTAGTAAACTAGTCGACTAGTTGCTTAATGCCCTAGCGCGCGGATGTATTTTATGTTGATGTTCTGTGCATGTGTGTTGTATACATGTAGGTAGAGCCATTATCCTTGTCATCATGTCTAGTATACCTCAGCCTGTATTCCAACCCCACTCACCATCTTCTGAATGCTGCTCAGACTATGTTTATTCTAGTTTACAGTCAACTCACCATCTTCTGAATGCTGCTCAGACTATGTTTATTCTAGTTTACAGTCACCTCACCATCTTCTGAATGCTGCTCAGACTATGTTTATTCTAGTTTACAGTCACCTCACCATCTTCTGAATGCTGCTCAGACTATGTTTATTCTAGTTTACAGTCACCTCACCATCTTCTGAATGCTGCTCAGACTATGTTTATTCTAGTTTACAGTCAACTCACCATCTTCTGAATGCTGCTCAGACTATGTTTATTCTAGTTTACAGTCACCTCACCATCTTCTGAATGCTGCTCAGACTATGTTTATTCTAGTTTACAGTCAACTCACCATCTTCTGAATGCTGCTCAGACTATGTTTATTCTAGTTTACAGTCAACTCACCATCTTCTGAATGCTGCTCAGACTATGTTTATTCTAGTTTACAGTCAACTCTGTCTTCCTCCTTTCTGGTGTTAACGGATTCTGATTCCATACATGCACCATAATGTGAATGGAGAGTCACTTCAATTGGCTCAGGCTCGGGCGGGGGGGTGGGGGTGACTTTGTTTTGAAAACAAGAGGGCTGGTTTTAGAATGTGTTGAGGATATAAACACAGAACATGATACTGGATTTCTGGCACAGAAGCTCTTTCTATTATCACTAACAAGTTAAACATGATCTCTTAATTAAAAAGAAAAAGTTACAAACCCATGCTTTGAATTAGGGATGTCCCGATACAGTTTTTTCGCTTCCGATCCGATCCCGATACCTCAATTTCTGTGTTAGCCGATACCGAATACAGATACCAGTGTAGTGATCTCATGTTGTGTTTATAGCTATATCTCGTGTTGTGTTTATAGCAGACTCCTCACTCAAACGTGCACTTGCAGTTTGGGCAACTCCAAAGCAAACTCCACATGCCCCAACATTTTATTTACCTGCCATAGTGTCAACCCCTTACCCCTGTGTGGGATCTGTGGTTAGACTGGCATATTTGCCGATACCGATATGACGCGATATGACAAATAAGGGCCGATCCGATACTTTTCCCGATACCGATACAGTATCCGGACATCTCTACTTTGAATGGTGGTGGGGATGCCGAATGAAATGGAATTAGCCACTTTCCTTAACCATGAGTATTTCAATGTAAACCAGGGCACACCTCTCTGTTTCACACAGGGATAGTAATCTAATGTAAACCAGGGCACACCTCTCTGTTTCACACAGGGATAGTAATCTAACTTAACAGCCATCTCCTTGTCCCTGCCAGATCTACTGTACGCCGTCCCATCTTCACTCCCTCCTTCCATCTCTCCTTTCTGTTGTCTTCTGACCTCTCAGCGGCTCCTTCCCTTCATTAAGTCTCCATTTCCTGCAGCCTGCATTAGCCGTTATTGGCCGTTCTGACTTGATGAGATTTTCAGCAAGCGTTGTTTGAGAGAATCCAAGAGACGGACGTGCTCCCCGTTGCACTGGATAGAGAGTGCCGTTTGACGCCATCATGTCCTCTAGATTGCATTTCCCCATTCAGTGTTTTGACATTGACCGTAATGCCTAGCCCATTTTGGGCGGGAACCCCTTTTGGTGTTAGCATTATGTTGTGCTTTAGCTATTGAAAAATAGCAGATCTACAAGCTATTTACACTAAGTACAGCAGCAGTTGAGTGCCTGTGTGACAGCCTGTGTCTGACATGGTGGCAAGGCTCACTGGCTCAGTGCTTCATGGTGACATGGTGGCAAGGCTCACTGGCTCAGTGCTTCATGGTGACATGGTGGCAAGGCTCACTGGCTCAGTGCTTCATGGTGACATGGTGGCAAGGCTCAGTGCTTCATGGTGACATGTGGAAATGCTCCTTTCACTTTTTCTTGTTTGGCAGTGACATGAACATAATACGACATGTTGTCTCGTGCAGTATTTGTAAGAAACTGTATTTCCAGTAGTGTATTAATGACTGACTCGGTAGTACAGTATAGATAAAATAAATGGCATAGTGATTTTCTAAAAAAAAGAAGAAAAAATATATATAATGAATTATCTATTTTTATGTTTTCTTTGTGGCTTTCGCCTTTTATTTTATATTTTTTATGGAGGGACAGAATGTAGGCTGACAGGAAATGGGGAGAGAGATGGGTGGGTGACATGCAGTAAAGGCCGTCGGGATCGGGAGTCGAACCCGCGGCACACTGCCAGACTGGATTACCAGCCAAGGTGCCTGGACTGCTGAGCCACGGCCCAGGCCAATGAATTATCTTTAAACATGTAGGCTGAGATCTACTAAAAGATGGACCGCATACACTTAAGTACACAACATTTATTGAAGACAGGGACAATCTGCTAATGGCTAGAAGTCAAAATGTGTCTGTTATGGTCCTTAAGTGAGTAATTAAGTAATTAAGTTAGCAATGAAGTCATTAAGAGTGTTTGCGGGCACTTATTTAATGAGAAACGGCTGTTATGGATGCTACTTCCACCAAGCTTTAACCCATCTTGAGCGGGAACCCCTTTTGGTGTTACATACATTATGTTATAATTTAGCTATTGAAAAATAGCAGATCTACAAGCTCATAGCGCGGCACCGAGTGCCGCGCTATGAACTTGTAGGTCTGCTATTTTTGAAAAATATGTACGTTCAAATGTGCCTCAAATCTTTCAGAAAATTGTCATGATTTAGAAGATTTTTTTTTAAATTTCATCGTCGGGCCTGAATGGGTTAAGTTTAATTTATTCTCCATTGCACTGTGGTGTCCCTTGTCAGCAAGCAACACACTGTTTACTACATATACTACAGAGTATAAATGAAGCCTCACCCTATGAAGGAGCAACACACTGTTTACTACATATACTACAGAGTATAAATGAAGCCTCACCCTATGAAGGAGCAACACACTGTTTACTACATATACTACAGAGTATAAATGAAGCCTCACCCTATGAAGGAGCAACACACTGTTTACTACATATACTACAGAGTATAAATGAAGCCTCACCCTATGAAGGAGCAACACACTGTTTACTACATATACTACAGAGTATAAATGAAGCCTCACCCTATGAAGGAGCAACACACTGTTTACTACATATACTACAGAGTATAAATGAAGCCTCACCCTATGAAGGAGCAACACACTGTTTACTACATATACTACAGAGTATAAATGAAGCCTCACCCTATGAAGGAGCAACACACTGTTTACTACATATACTACAGAGTATAAATGAAGCCTCACCCTATGAAGGAGCAACACACTGTTTACTACATATACTACAGAGTATAAATGAAGCCTCACCCTATGAAGGAGCATCTCTCTTTGTACTCTTTCTAACCCATTTAGGCCTGACGTCGAAATTAAAAAAATGTCTTCAAAATCCTGACAGTTTTCTGAAAAACCTTATGTTTCTGTATCAGTGGTGCTCAATATTTCACGTCAAGGACCCCAAAAATGATATGTATTTGGCCTCCGCCCGCCATCTGAAAATTATGTTGTTCCAGGGACCCCAACCCAGAAGCAAAGATTTGAGTTAAAATGTTCACTCTGTAATAATATATATTCAAAGATTTGAGGCACATTTTCACGATTTTTCAAAAATAACATTTACCATTTACCATTTACATAATCACATTCCGTGCTCAGCCAATCAAATCATCACTGTGGTAAACACAAACTCACAAAACTGGCCAATCAAATCATCACAAATGTGGTACACACATTTTGTACCAAAAGAGTGAAATGAAAATTCAGACTGTCAGGCTAATGATGAGCTGTAAATAAACACTGTCTGTCTATGTTACCGAGTTGTGTTGTAGGGGAGCAAATGTCTGTGTCAGGGGTTCTCAACCTGTGGGTTGCGACCCCTCGGGGGGTCGCCAAATTATTTTGGGGGGTCCCCAAATTATTTAAAAAAAATGTTTTTTCTTTTGCTGAATGGCTGGAAAATGGAAATGAAGAGTTTACATAGTAGGCCTACACATAGTACATGCATACACCTTCCCTAATGTGGTTTCAATATTTATTTATAGTGTATTGTCTCTATTATTAGTGTGGGCAACCAGACTATTGCAATTGTAACACTTTCTTTATTCCACTAGAGTAACCTTTTTTTTGATACACTACTCCTCCCACAGTTTTGGCGCCACAATGCGAAAATTTTAACCGTTTGTCGCAAAAAACATGATTTTTGGGGGCATAAATCCCCTCGAATTACTTACACATGCTCACAGGGGTGACGCGACATTGTAATTGGCTGGCAATATTAGTGGGAGGGGCCTATGTAAGCGACTGCGGCAACCACACTTTGCACTTTTTCAAAATTGCAACCTTTCCAGTTTATATTCATATTTGAATAGAAAAGAGAGGTCGCACACAATGCATCGCATCGCGACGCATTGTGAGCTTGTAGATCAGCTATTTTCAAATGGTCGAAATGTATATAGGGTTGAAGTGGTTACAGTAATGTATGTTTTTCTAATCAAAATGTAAATCTCCAAAGTAACTAGTAACTAAAGTTTTCAAATAATTGTAGTGGAGTAAAAGTACAAATGTTGGCTCTGAGATGTAGTGGAGTAGATGTAAATGTATTGGAAATTGGAATACAGTCAAGTAAAGTGCAAATACCTCAAAATTGTACTTAAGTACAGTATTTGAGTAAATGTACTTAGTTACTTTCCACCACTGGGTTAACGGCAGGAGGATGATTTAACAAAACGTCAACAAAGAGAGAAGTATATGACCAAGCTGTCCGTCTGATGACAAAAAAGATTACGAAAGAAAGGAGAGAGAAGTATGACTAAGACACAGAAGTGGTCAATGTTATCCTCAACTTCATATTGACATCTGTTGTCCAGATCATATCTCACACCAGGGCTGCAGGGCTGAATCATTCAGGCCGCGGTAGTCAAGTCATACACCCAGCCAGGCCACCCTATCCCTATACCCACACGCATGTACGTTTGGATTACAACAGAGCCATAGAGTATAGACAGAGTTGCGACATTGAGGGGGCAGAAAACGTGGTTCATGTACTCGCGCGAGCCCTCGACTACAATAGATTCTGTAAACTTCCGGTGTCCCTATTCGCCAATAGAAGTCTATGTAGAAGAGGACTGGCCCCATGAAGTGAACGGAGTTGTCGTAACTCTGTCTATACTTTATGGGCTCTGGATTACAAGTAGGGCTGCACGATATGGACAAAATTTCATATCTCTGTATTTATGCCAAATATTGCGATATCGATACGATATACGATATACGATATTACCGTTAAAATTTCATATTCTGCATTTTAAGTGTTGCAACACTTATACATACATGTGTGGGGATTGAAAAACCATAAAACCTGGGTGATCTACTGTATGCTATCAAATTGTATGTTTATTCACGCAGCATAGTACTGTACAGTATATGAATGATACATTCTCTGGCTGATTTTAGTTTCTACCCTTCTAAGGACCAGCTGAGACCCCAACTTTGAGAACCAATGGTGTAGTGACGGGTGGGAACCCCTTTTGGTGTTTTAAGAATTATGTTATACTTTAGCTATTGAAAAATAGCAGATCTGCAAGCTCATAGCGCGGCACCGAGTGCCGCGCTACGAGCTTGTAGGTCTGCTATTTTTGAAAAATCGAGAAAATGTGGTGCAAATCTTTGAATATATATTCTGTCAGCGATCGTTTTTAACTCAATCTTTGCTTCATGGGGGATCCCTGGAACAACATCTTTTCAGATGGGGGTCGGCGGCCAATTACATATATTTTTGGGGTCCTTGACATGAAAAACTTTAAGAACGACTGACATAGAAACATAGGCTTTTCAGAAAACTGTCAGGATTTAGAAGACATTTGCAGAAACGTCTTCAGGTCTAAATGGGTTAAGAGCGTACCGGACCGCATCTCCATGATATGATCTACTGCACCACGGATATGTCAACATGAATTCGAAATGAGTCATAGTTCTCTCTTTTTGTATCTTTTTGTCATCAGTTTCCTCCTTTAAGTGAAAGAAAAGTAGTGTCAAAATATCTTTTGTATATTCGGTTTCAAAACAGGCCGTATGCGGGTACACTATAGTTAGCCTGGCTAATAAGCCAGACTAATATCACACAACACTGTCGCGGTATATCAGTCTGGGCTGGCTCCACTTGGATTTCATTTCCCGGGGAACATTTTCTCTTTGACGCAATTGGTCAGAGCTACTGTCAGTCAAAAGTCTCAAGCATTGAACGTCACTGTACCAAAGCCCGCCTATATTGCATACCGTGTCCCGATTGGTCCGACCTGTTCTCTGCTGTAGGAAAGAGGCGTGCTACTGAGCCTCGCCAGACCGTAATCCGCTGGTAGGCAACTTTTTTTTGCCAACGGCTGATTCGGTCTGGTTTATTAACCAGGCTACACTATAGTAGCTTTTCGTGCTGGGGCCCTTTACTTTAGAATCATATGATAGACTGACTGATCAGCTGGTTATGTTCTTTCACCACTTTATTATTTGTATATGTAACAATACATAACATTATATGAGAGCCGCTATAATTAAGATTTCCAGGGTGAATGCCTCTGACTTAATTGGCCTAATTGTCTACAGTGCCACCCTGCTCTTTGGGCCCTGCAGGGCTTGTGCCCAGAATTTCCCATTCAGGAATCCAGCTCTGACGCATCCCCAAAGCTAGTTAGTGCAACCAGACTATTGTAATTGTAACACTTTATTATTATTATTATTATTATTATTATTATTATAATAATATAGACTATTGTAATTGTAACACTTTATTAGTGTGGTTGCCTATGGGCATTGAGAGACATTGCCAAAGCATTTACGGGGGTCCCCGGCCAAAAACGTTGAGAACCCCTGGTCTATGTTACCGTGTTGTGTTGTAGGGCTGCAACTGTCTATGTTACCGTTAACTTTTGGTCATTCCATCGTCTACTCAGTCTTATGTGAACACCCAGACAGTTTTTGAGTTACTTGATTCAGTATTTAGATATTTTAAATACATTTTAGCTGCCCCGCCCCCTCCCTATACAAACCCATTGTAACTTCTAACTCCATTTTAACCATGATAGATTCATCAAAAACACCCGTCCTTTTTGAGTGGTGCAAACCACTCCAACAACTGGCTTTGTACCCGTGTTTGTTCGTACCAAAAAAACGAGCATGGTTGCTATGGTTAGCAACTTGACCATTTGTGTACGTGTCCGTGCACAGGTGAGCATGGTTGCTATGGTTAGTGTGTGACGTCACTGACATAGCTGATCAGACTATATAAGACCTTGCACCACTCAGTTCACACGGGTGTGATTTTTTTCCTTCTAATACGTGAGGGGGCGTGGTTTTTCAATTACTGTTTTCATGTATTTTTGAGTGGTGCAACCACTCCCTTACGGACTTATGTGTGTGGGTTGCTGGCTGGGTGCCTGCCTGGCTGGCTGGGTATGAGCACGAAAACAGCATGGTTGTTTTTCACCACCTGTGCGCAACCTAACACACACACAAACACACGCGCACATATTAACTGTATATATGATGCTTTCGGGTGTGCCAGTACAGTACAGCACAGTAGAGGGACCGGCACACGGTAACTCTGTCATTTCTCAACCGTTTCGGACGCACCCTGGGTGCGTTCCTGTGGGTCTGGACCAGGCGAGCTATGAGTTTGTAGGTCTGCTATTTTTGAAAAATCAAAGAACGACTGACATAGAAACATAGCTTTTTCAGAAAACTGTCAGGATGTAGAAGACATTTTTTGAATCTGATCTCAGGTCAAAATGGGTTAACTGTTGCTGCACCCCTATTGTGTTTGTTATTGTTATTGTGTTGTGTATTTGACGGTGTTGTGTGCTGTGTTGTGTCTGCAGTGAGTTTGTGTCGTGGCTGATGGAGAGTGGGGAGATCAGCAAGCCTGACGAGGGTGTGAATCTGGGACAGGCCCTGTTGGAGAACGGCATCATCCACCACGGTGAGAGGAAGCATTCCATCCTACCAGTGATACTTTTCAATACAATGTCATTTAGTCACATAGGCTATTTTCAGTCATCTGAAAAGTTTTAGTTTAGACTAAATATCCAAAGATTTTATTCGACTAAATCTACAGTTTATTTTGTCGACAAAAGAATATTTTGGCGGGCCTTGATGGCGTCGTAATGGCTTATTTTACACTTGGTCGCATGCTGACAATAGGTGAAATAGAAGCTCACTTAGTTGCTAGTCATCATTGCTTGGTTTTTATTTCGTTTTTATTTGGTTTTCATCATTGAAAAAGGGTAGTCGTAGTCGACGAACATTTTGCGTCCTAGTTCTAGTCGACGAAATTAACACTCCATCCTCATCATCATCATTTTTAGACCGCGGTGGAGATCATGGATTTCACACAAAAAACTTTCTTTTTTGGCAGCTGAATGGCTGGAAAAATGGAAATTAAGAGTTTACATATAGTACACATATACACCTTCCCTAATGATTATATCTGGTTTCAGTATTTATTTATGTTGTATTCTGTATTGTCTCTATTATTAAGGTTATTGTAGCAGTCAAGTTATATTGTGGGTCGGGAGGGGGCGGGGCGGTGGTCCCGAGACACTGCCAAAGCATCTCCCTGGGGGTCCCCGGCCAAAAACGTTGAGAACCCCTGATCTACAGCAGTGCGTGCTCCGTCTATTTGTAAAGTACTCTGATTACCTCCAGAACACGTGCAAAGAAAGTGTGAGTGATATACCAGTCCTGCACGTCTACTTGAGTGCAAATGCAGTATTTGTCTTCATTTCAATCTCTTAAATCCCCTGCGATGACAAGGATGGCTTACACAGGCCTTTGACCTTATCCTTTAAGTATGTGTTTGTCATTTTCACAGCTTATTTGCACGCCCGGTATATTGGCAGCCATTTGGTTTACTGTAAATCTATGAGGCTTAATGCCATTTGGCATTCCTGCCATTTTTAAGTCTAGACTTGCTGTTTGTGTACATGTTATGAGGCTCTCTTTGCCTGCTCCTGCAGCTGGCTGCCGCCGCAGCCAAAATGCTTGTGTAATTCTTAGTCATTTTCCAGGCTTCATTCATTGGCAATATGTAGGAACTTGTCCTGGATCGTGGTTCATGTTTTGTGTTTTGTGTGTTTTAGCACTAGTTGAAAACATTGAAACATTGGTCCTGGCGCCTGTCCGTGTTTATATTAATGTGGTGCGTGTCACTGCAAGCGGTGGAAAGTAACTAAGTACATAAGTACATATAAGTTTTACTTTACCTGAGTATCTCCCCTTTTCAATACTTTATGCTACAGTACATCTCAGAGGCAAAATTTTTACTTTTTACTCTAATCATCGTCATAATTTTTCGACCGCGGTCGAGATCATGGATTTCACAATGCCACGCCAGACTTTTAGGTCCTTCATTGCCATCCCCATTTCCTGCCTACTAGGCATGTAACGATACACTCAACTCACGATACGATACGTATCACGATATGAGGTTCACGATACCATTTTTCACGATATTTTCAACACTCGATACACATCGTGGGGATATAATATCGATATATCGCGATATACGATATATCGTTACATGCCTACTGCCTACTGATGCATGTGTCCCTAGCGATGACATCAGGGAACGACAGTTTTCTACCTCTGGTCTGCTTTGAGGCAGGAATTCCAGAGAAGAAGAGAAGATATTAACCTCATTGTCAGCTCTGTAGCAGTGGCCCGGCAAACTGTGTTCTTCTGGATCGGACCAGTGAAGAAACACGGGGAAGGTTGCCGTATATTAGATTAGTCGATGGGTGGCTCTTCCAAGACAGATTTTGCTCTCTCATTAGAAGGCGACTGTGGCTCAGGAGGTAGAGCAGGTCGTCCAATGATCCATGGGTCGGCGGTTCGAATCCCGGCTCCTCCTGTCTACATGTCGAAGTGTCCTTGGGCAAGACACTGAACCCCAAATTGCTCCCGATGTGCTGGTTGGTACCTTGCATGGCTTCCGCCGCAATCGGTGTATGCATGGGTGAATGTAATGCACAATCTATGTAAAGCGCCTTGGATAAAGGCGCTATATAAATGCACCATTTACCATTTTATTTTATCTAACCGTTTAATAACCGTCTAATAGAGCGTGCCTGCTTGCTCTGGGGATGAATTGAATCTTGACCACCAGGTCAAATTCATGTCAGATCCTGTGTCTAGGAGGTGATATGTACATGACCTTTGACACAATCTAAATGTCTCAATAGATAAATACCTTTTATTGTCAACATACATAAAATGCATAATTGAACAAAATTTTGTTCCACTAGCTTACAAACTACTCTTAGTTCAAAGAATGCTAAAAAATATTACACTAGTAAAATCACCAGTAAAATCATAGTCAGTTTATAAAGAGACAGAGTCCTCAGCAGCATATAGAGAAACGTCGGGGTGTATTGCACTTGTGGGGGAAGTGTTACATAGCTTTTAGTATATTTTGATACCAATATTTCTGTACTTTTACTCAAGTATGATATTCAGGACTTTTACTTGTAAGTAACAGAGTGGTATTGCTACTTTTACTTAACCCATTTAGGCCTGACGTCGAAATTAAAAAAATGTATTTTTAAAAATGTATTTTTTTCTGAAAAACCTCATGTTTCTATATCAGTGGTTCTCATTATTTCATGTCAAGGACCCCAAAAATGATATGCCTCCGACCCCCATCTGAAAATAAGTTGTTCCAGGGACACCCCAGAAGCAAAGATTTGAGTTAAAAACGCTGAAAGAATATGTATACACAAAGATTTCAGGCACATTTTCACGATTTATCAAAAATAGCAGACCTACAAGCTCGTAGCGCGCCACTCGGTGGCGCGCTACGAGCTTGTAGGTCTGCTATTTTTCAATAGCTAAAGCATAACATAATGCTAACACCAAAAGGGGTTCCCGCCCAAAATGGGTTAAGTAAATATTGGAGTACTTCTTCAAGTTGAAACATTGAATTGGTCCTGGCATCTGTCTGTGTGTTTAATGATGTTGTGCCACTGACTGCTACCTAGAAATCAGCCTTTCAACACTCGTAAACGAGGTATGCGTGAACTAAATAGGTACACACTAAATTAGTGTTAAAGTTGCAATGTGGCATTTATTTTAATGACTAAAATGTTATTTGAACCAATAATGGTTTGATTGATTGATTGAAAATTGTAATAACAGTTTGCAGAATTACAGTACATTTCAAGCACAAACTCAATACAAAGGCTGTTAACTGTGAGTGGACGACCCAATTAAGCATTACACTTGTTTACAACAGGGTCCACCATGTTCAATTCATCAAAACATTTAGAGACGTACAAATAGACACTTCTATATAGACAAAGAACAGAACAGGAATTCATCATAATGGAGGTAAAAAGGGAAAAGAAACATATACAGTGAGGGGAAAAGGGGGGTGGGGGGGGGATTCAGATTTGACGGGGGCCAATACATTAATACATTAATAACTAATCTAGTGTGGTGGTTGGAGGTGGTCTCCCTGCTGTTCCCTGGTGTTGGGAAGGACCACCCTGGTGTTGGGAAGGACCACCTACTGGTTGTACTTGTAGTACTGCCTGAAGCTCATAGTGTGATATCTCCCCCTGGACAAGCGGAGATTCCATCTTGAATGAGCGCTAGATGTTTGCGCTCTCCTGGGGCAGGACGTAAAACATGGATTGCAGCTTTATCCCATTTTGGGTGGGAACCCCTTTTGGTGTTAGCATTATGTTATGCTTTAGCTATTGAAAAATAGCAGATCTACAAGCTCATAGCGCGCCACCGAGTGGCGCGCTACGAGCTTGTAGGTCTGCTATTTTTGAAAAATCGAAGAACCACTGACATAGAAACATAGCTTTTTCAGAAAACTGTCAGGATGTAGAAGACATTTTTAGAATCTGATCTCAGGTCAAAATGGGTTAAAGGGGAGTGGCGCATAAGCTGTTTTCTTACTGTATGAAGACACGTATCCATTCGTCACTGTAAAAAAAAAAACATGGCGAGCGTTCCATAAGGAATTAGCGGATTTACCGTCCGCGCGGATCAAATGCTAGAACACTTATTCAATCGCGCAATAGTTTTTTGGTTCCATCTGTTCTAGATGATATGACAGGTTAGTCCATGGAGTGTTGTTGCTGCAACTCTTATAGGACCAGCGCCCTATACATTTATTATTATTTTATGGTCAACAGTAATTTTGTAAAAAAGAAATTCCCCTTTAACTCTGGCCTCGAAAGACAAAATAAGCCACTCGTTTTGAGTCTGTGTGCGTGGATAAAAAGATTATGTATAACGCAGAGTTTTGTTTTTTAAATTAATATTTTATTATCATTACAATAGTGTTTTGTCAATTAACCCATTTTGGGCGCATTATGTTATGCTTTAGCTATTGAAAAATAGCAGATCTACAAGCTCATAGCGCGCCACCGGTCAGGTCAAGAGAATCGGTGGTATAATGAAATGTCTGACCTAGGCTCTGTCCCACTCTGTGCTGACATGTGTGTCTCGTTGTGGTGTTTCAGTGTCAGACAAGCACCAGTTCATGTGTGTCTCGTTGTGGTGTTTCAGTGTCGGACAAGCACCAGTTCATGTGTGTCTCGTTGTGGTGTTTCAGTGTCAAAACAAGCACCAGTTCATGTGTGTCTCGTTGTGGTGTTTCAGTGTCCGACAAGCACCAGTTCATGTGTGTCTCGTTGTGGTGTTTCAGTGTCCGACAAGCACCAGTTCATGTGTGTCTCGTTGTGGTGTTTCAGTGTCCGACAAGCACCAGTTCATGTGTGTCTCGTTGTGGTGTTTCAGTGTCCGACAAGCACCAGTTCATGTGTGTCTCGTTGTGGTGTTTCAGTGTCAAAACAAGCACCAGTTCATGTGTGTCTCGTTGTGGTGTTTCAGTGTCAGACAAGCACCAGTTCATGTGTGTCTCGTTGTGGTGTTTCAGTGTCAGACAAGCACCAGTTCATGTGTGTCTCGTTGTGGTGTTTCAGTGTCAGACAAGCACCAGTTCATGTGTGTCTCGTTGTGGTGTTTCAGTGTCCGACAAGCACCAGTTCATGTGTGTCTCGTTGTGGTGTTTCAGTGTCAGACAAGCACCAGTTCATGTGTGTCTCGTTGTGGTGTTTCAGTGTCAGACAAGCACCAGTTCATGTGTGTCTCGTTGTGGTGTTTCAGTGTCAGACAAGCACCAGTTCATGTGTGTCTCGTTGTGGTGTTTCAGTGTCAGACAAGCACCAGTTCATGTGTGTCTCGTTGTGGTGTTTCAGTGTCCGACAAGCACCAGTTCATGTGTGTCTCGTTGTGGTGTTTCAGTGTCCGACAAGCACCAGTTCATGTGTGTCTCGTTGTGGTGTTTCAGTGTCCGACAAGCACCAATTTCATGTGTCTCGTTGTGGTGTTTCAGTGTCCGACAAGCACCAGTTCATGTGTGTCTCGTTGTGGTGTTTCAGTGTCCGACAAGCACCAGTTCAAGAACGAGCAGGTTCTGTACCGGTTCCGCTACGATGACGGCACCTACAAGGCCCGCAGTGAGATGGAGGACATCATGTCAAAGGTCAGACACCTCCTGTCACTAGCAGTGTTGTTTTTGGCAGCAAATTTTGATTTTAGTTTTAGTCTCTTGAATAGTTTTCATTTAGTTTCAGTCACATTTTAGTCACTTGGAATGTTTTAGTGTTAAGTCTAGTTTTAGTCGACTAAATATCATAAGACTTTAGTCTACTAAATCTACAGTTGATTTAGTCGAACAAAATGTATTTTGGCGGGCCTTGATGCCGTCGTAATGACTGTTTGTTTCACTTGCTGAAAATAGCCGATCTACAAGCTCACAACGCGTCGCAGCGTGACGTTGTGAGCTTGTAGAAAGTCTATTTTCAGCATGCGACTAACTGTAAAATGACTTATACTGGATCTCTTGTCCACTAGTCCCTTCCTAACATTTTAGTCTAAGTTTGTATTTGTTGACGAAATTGTCAGTATATTTAGTCTTAGTTTTAGTCATCATAGCTTAGTTTTCATTTAGTTTCCATTTAGTTTTCGTCAGTGGAAAAAGGTAGTCGATTATTTTGTGTCGACTAAATCAACACTGGCCTCAGGTCAAGTAAAAGTGCTTCTACTTGTTCCACGGTTTATAAATGATGCCTCAGACCTCATTCACACGTACCAAACACCAATCAAGCAATTGTTTGGTCTTTTTTTTTTTTTTTTTTTGGGCCACCACAATGCTTTTCCAATGGGAGTCACATGGTTTGACCAAACATTTTTGTTTGAGGGGGGAGGGGCAGAACACCACCAGCAATCAGCAATCAAACACAAATGTTTGATCAAACCATGTGACTCCCATTGGAAAAGCATTGTGGTGGCCCAAAAAAACAAAAAAAAACGACCAAACATTTGCTTGATGGTGTTTGGTACGTGTGAATGAGGCCTTAGGCTTTAGTAAGGGCATTTTATCAGGTATTTGACCAATCTGGGAACTAAATCGTTACCAAGAAATGTCTTCACCAATGTGTTTCTAAAGGTGTCTAATAACATATACTAAAAGTTTGAAATTCAACTCCTGTGGGAAATTGAGTTATTAGCATAATATGTGACCATACCCTTAACATCCTATATAAGGCAAAAAAGTCCAAATTTCATCATTCTTTAAGTAGCATGTGACATATGAAACTAGGGGGTTTTCATGATTCTGAATCCATTCCATCCAATTAGTTTTGCACAAAAACACTCCTTGGGCTAAATTAGGCCATATCCACTTGACCAAATATGCTGACCACATCACGGCTATGGCCGTTTTCCTCCCAAGGAGTGTTTTTTGTGCAAAACTAATGCTTGGAATGGATTCAGAATCATGAAAACCCCCTAGTTTCATATGTCACATGCTACTTAAAGAATGATGAAATTTGGACTTTTTTGCCTTATATAGGATGTTAAGGGTATGGTCACATATTATGCTAATAACTCAATTTCCCACGGGAGTTGAATTTCAAACTTTTAGTACATGTTATTAGACACCTTTAGAAACACATTGGTGAACAAATTTCTTGGTAACGATTTAGTTCCCAGATTTTCATAGATTTCTCTTACTACTTTACAAGTTTACATTGTGTTCTCTCACAGGGGGTTCGGATCTACTGCCGCCTGCACAGCCTGCACGCTCCCATCATCAAGTATGTTCCCTTTTCCTGTCTGCATTTATCTTCATCCTTCCTGTTATGTAGTGCCACATACAGTACTACGCCATTTTACTTTTACATACAGTATCTTGCGTCACATTTATTCTTTATTTTTTGAAAAGTTTTGCCTTTAAAGGAGCATTCAGTGATTTGGGTGATTTGGAAAACCACCCAGTCCGCCCCGGTAACAAAATGTGCACATGCACGCTCTACAGTGGGGGGAAGTGCAACAGGCCAACAGCACGTGCACCAAGGCCCGCCCCCACTCGATCATGATTGGAGGAAGGCCCCTCTCATCCTGATTGGATGAAGGCTTTGCCACCCGCCACCAAAACTGTAACTAGGGTTTTTTGACCCCAGGCGCTCACTGGGGACAGGGAGGAACTCCTTATATGGTCAGCACACTCTATAGTAGGGAGGATTATCCAGAAAAAAATAAAAAAGAAGTGATATTTGAATTAAGTAAAATCACTGAATATACCTTTAAAGACATGCCCAAATTAAACACTATATATTCTTCATTGACTGGGGTCCCTCAGGGCTCTACCCCTTCCCCACTCATTCTTCCTATATACTGTACATACCAAAACTCTAAAATAGCCGCTCTACAAGCCATGGCTCATTGTGGTCTTGCATAATATCTGCTATTTCTTCAGAATGTACGCCCCCCAGAAGATGATCTCTCATAATGGTTCGAAATAAGGACATATCGATCGGCCGCATAATTGCCGTTACCGATGTCGTCCAAAAGGTTCAATAATGGCAGTTAATAAATAATGATGGGTTGGGCTCTGCTGGTGACTCACATCGTGTGACTCCATCAGAACACAGTAGTAGTAGATTGTTAATTTAACGCACCGCTGACCCTGTTTTTGGTTGACTAGGGTTCATGCTGCTCATTGCACTCTGATCTTGAACTGTGTGAGTCACTAAATGAACAGTGAACTGTGCGAGCCTTCTCCTGCCTTTGTTCAAAGTTTGTTTGTTGATCAAGTCTAAAGGCCTGACTCACACCTTTGCATCTAGCATACAACATTGTTAGATGTTAGATCTTGCCCCAATGCATTTCCAATGGAAGTCACATGGTTTGACACAACATTTTTGTTGTACGGCTCTGCTGGTGACTCACATCGTGTGACTCCATCAGAACACAGTAGTAGTAGATTGTTAATTTAACGCACCGCTGACCCTGTTTTTGGTTGACTAGGGTTCATGCTGCTCATTGCACTCTGATCTTGAACTGTGTGAGTCACTAAATGAACAGTGAACTGTGCGAGCCTTCTCCTGCCTTTGTTCAAAGTTTGTTTGTTGATCAAGTCTAAAGGCCTGACTCACACCTTTGCATCTAGCATACAACATTGTTAGATGTTAGATCTTGCCCCAATGCATTTCCAATGGAAGTCACATGGTTTGACACAACATTTTTGTTGTACGGCTTTCGGCTGTGTTTCAACTGCCCCCCTCCCCCTCATACAACAAAAATGTGTCAAACCATGTGACTCCCATTGGAGATGCATTGTGAGCTTGCATCAGTAAACAAGTCTCATGCATCAGCTATACATCAATCTGTTGTGCACGTGTGAGACTGTGAGTCAGGCCAAAGTCATCTTATTAAGGTAATAAAAGGACAGCATTTTTGTATAGTTAAAAATGTGTCTATGTAGATTGGATAGTTGAACTATTAAAAAAATGTATTTCAAAATAGTAAAAGAAGGCAGTTTAGTTTAGGTATAAGGGGTTTAGCACGGACGGAAATAGAGCCCCTAGGGATATGTCTTGCGCCACCCCTTAACTCTTATCCCTAAACCTATTTTCCATTTTTTACTATTTCTTGTAGATATAAAGAACATGCTGCAGCCAAACTGACAGCTGCAGTGTGTAAGGTGTACACACACATTTAAAGGATAACTTTATTTATTTTTTCAACCAAGGTTCATGTTTTAGGTTGTTATTAGAGAAAGTAAAAGATGGGTGTTATTAATTATTATTATTATTATGTATTGTATTTATTTTTTCATTTGCTGCTTTCTTTCTTGAACTTTTACTTTTAATAACCTAAAACATGAAACTTGGTTGGATTAATAACCAGTAACGACTCATTTTAAGTGAAGTCACCACATCTGTGACACTTAGATGTCTCTCTTAGATCAATGAACTCTGTTGTGTCGGTCCTTGAAGTTGAAACGTTTGAGAACCTCTGTCTTGCCTGACCTATCTCAGCAGAGGCACGTCCATTATGACTAGCGCACCTCTGTCTTGCCTGACCTATCTCAGCAGAGGCACGTCCATTATGAACCTCTGTCTTGCCTGACCTATCTCAGCAGAGACACGTCCATTATGAACCTCTGTCTTGCCTGACCTATCTCAGCAGAGGCACGTCCATTATGAACCTCTGTCTTGCCTGACCTATCTCAGCAGAGACACGTCCATTATGACTAGAACCTCTGTCTTGCCTGACCTATCTCAGCAGAGACACGTCCATTATGACTATAACCTCTGTCTTGCCTGACCTATCTCAGCAGAGACACGTCCATTATGACTATAACCTCTGTCTTGCCTAACCTATCTCAGCAGAGGCACGTCCATTATGACTAGAACCTCTGTCTTGCCTGACCTATCTCAGCAGAGACACGTCCATTATGACTAGAACCTCTGTCTTGCCTGACCTATCTCAGCAGAGACACGTCCATTATGACTAGAACCTCTGTCTTGCCTGACCTATCTCAGCAGAGGCACGTCCATTATGACTAGAACCTCTGTCTTGCCTGACCTATCTCAGCAGAGACACGTCCATTATGACTAGAACCTCTGTCTTGCCTGACCTATCTCAGCAGAGACACGTCCATTATGACTAGAACCTCTGTCTTGCCTGACCTATCTCAGCAGAGACACGTCCATTATGACTAGAACCTCTGTCTTGCCTGACCTATCTCAGCAGAGGCATGTCCATTATGACTATAACCTCTGTCTTGCCTGACCTATCTCAGCAGAGACACGTCCATTATGACTATAACCTCTGTCTTGCCTGACCTATCTCAGCAGAGACACGTCCATTATGACTAGAACCTCTGTCTTGCCTGACCTATCTCAGCAGAGACACGTCCATTATGACTATAACCTCTGTCTTGCCTGACCTATCTCAGCAGAGACACGTCCATTATGACTAGAACCTCTGTCTTGCCTGACCTATCTCAGCAGAGACACGTCCATTATGACTAGAGAACCTCTGTCTTGCCTGACCTATCTCAGCAGAGACACGTCCATTATGACTATAACCTCTGTCTTGCCTGACCTATCTCAGCAGAGACACGTCCATTATGACTAGAACCTCTGTCTTGCCTGACCTATCTCAGCAGAGACACGTCCATTATGACTAGAACCTCTGTCTTGCCTGACCTATCTCAGCAGAGACACGTCCATTATGACTAGAACCTCTGTCTTGCCTGACCTATCTCAGCAGAGACACGTCCATTATGACTAGAACCTCTGTCTTGCCTGACCTATCTCAGCAGAGGCATGTCCATTATGACTAGAACCTCTGTCTTGCCTGACCTATCTCAGCAGAGACACGTCCATTATGACTATAACCTCTGTCTTGCCTGACCTATCTCAGCAGAGACACGTCCATTATGACTAGAGAACCTCTGTCTTGCCTGACCTATCTCAGCAGAGACACGTCCATTATGACTAGAACCTCTGTCTTGCCTGACCTATCTCAGCAGAGACACGTCCATTATGACTATAACCTCTGTCTTGCCTGACCTATCTCAGCAGAGACACGTCCATTATGACTAGAACCTCTGTCTTGCCTGACCTATCTCAGCAGAGACACGTCCATTATGACTATAACCTCTGTCTTGCCTGACCTATCTCAGCAGAGACACGTCCATTATGACTAGAACCTCTGTCTTGCCTGACCTATCTCAGCAGAGACACGTCCATTATGACTAGAACCTCTGTCTTGCCTGACCTATCTCAGCAGAGACACGTCCATTATGACTATAACCTCTGTCTTGCCTGACCTATCTCAGCAGAGACACGTCCATTATGACTATAACCTCTGTCTTGCCTGACCTATCTCAGCAGAGACACGTTGTTATGGAAATTATGAGGTCTCAGCATATGTGACTGTAGACAGAGGTGAAGGCACGACACAGCATCAAGGAGTCCGGCATAATCGTCATCATCGTTCTTTATTCGTTCCGATCATCTCAGTACAGCAGAATGGTAGCATGGTTGCTCATCGTAGTACAGTCAAAAGTGAAGCATCACCCCGTTCCTCCCCAAGTTGTTCCTTTCCCTCCCCTTTATTTCCCAACCACACACCCCCCAAATTGACAGTCAGTGACAGGTGTTTTATTCAAATACAACAGGACATGGACAGATAATAACAGGTGGTCTCACTCATCTCCCTTCATGGTGTTTGCTGACGACATTTAGACATAGTCTAAATGGGGGATAGTTGGAGGCAAGCAGGAAACAAACTAATTTGAGAACACACCCAAGTAGGTAGAGGTAATAGTGACAGCTGTCAGATTGACAGCTGTTGGTTGGTTTGACTGCGTAGTGAATGATTGTTTCATCCTATTTGACCGAATGGAATACAATAATAGTTCTTATTGAATAGTAGAATTGGCATTCTAAAACTGCCATTACAACGTCCATTATGAACCTCTGTCTTGCCTGGCCTATCTCAGCAGAGACACGTCCATTATGACTAGAACCTCTGTCTTGCCTGACCTATCTCAGCAGAGACACGTCCATTATGACTATAACCTCTGTCTTGCCTGACCTATCTCAGCAGAGACACGTCCATTATGACTAGAACCTCTGTCTTGCCTGACCTATCTCAGCAGAGACATGTCCATTATGAACCTCTGTCTTGCCTGACCTATCTCAGCAGAGGCACGTCCATTATGAACCTCTGTCTTGCCTGACCTATCTCAGCAGAGGCACGTCCATTATGAACCTCTGTCTTGCCTGACCTATCTCAGCAGAGGCACGTCCATTATGAACCTCTGTCTTGCCTGACCTGTCTCAGCAGAGGCACGTCCATTATGAACCTCTGTCTTGCCTGACCTGTCTCAGCAGAGGCACGTCCATTATGAACCTCTGTCTTGCCTGACCTGTCTCAGCAGAGGCACGTCCATTATGAACCTCTGTCTTGCCTGACCTGTCTCAGCAGAGGCACGTCCATTATGAACCTCTGTCTTGCCTGACCTGTCTCAGCAGAGGCACGTCCATTATGAACCTCTGTCTTGCCTGACCTGTCTCAGCAGAGGCACGTCCATTATGAACCTCTGTCTTGCCTGACCTGTCTCAGCAGAGACACGTCCATTATGAACCTCTGTCTTGCCTGACCTGTCTCAGCAGAGGCACGTCCATTATGAACCTCTGTCTTGCCTGACCTGTCTCAGCAGAGACACGTCCATTATGACTAGAACCTCTGTCTTGCCTGACCTGTCTCAGCAGAGACACGTCCATTATGACTAGAACCTCTGTCTTGCCTGACCTGTCTCAGCAGAGACACGTCCATTATGAACCTCTGTCTTGCCTGACCTGTCTCAGCAGAGGCACGTCCATTATGAACCTCTGTCTTGCCTGACCTGTCTCAGCAGAGACACGTCCATTATGAACCTCTGTCTTGCCTGACCTGTCTCAGCAGAGGCACGTCCATTATGAACCTCTGTCTTGCCTGACCTGTCTCAGCAGAGGCACGTCCATTATGAACCTCTGTCTTGCCTGACCTGTCTCAGCAGAGGCACGTCCATTATGAACCTCTGTCTTGCCTGACCTGTCTCAGCAGAGACACGTCCATTATGAACCTCTGTCTTGCCTGACATGTCTCAGCAGAGGCACGTCCATTATGAACCTCTG
Organism: Electrona antarctica; assembly: GCF_951216825.1. NCBI lineage: Eukaryota > Metazoa > Chordata > Actinopteri > Myctophiformes > Myctophidae > Electrona > Electrona antarctica. The sequence goes on from NC_136807.1 coordinate 3,918,935, forward strand.
TCTTGCCTGACCTGTCTCAGCAGAGACACGTCCATTATGAACCTCTGTCTTGCCTGACCTGTCTCAGCAGAGGCACGTCCATTATGAACCTCTGTCTTGCCTGACCTATCTCAGCAGAGGCACGTCCATTATGAACCTCTGTCTTGCCTGACCTGTCTCAGCAGAGGCACGTCCATTATGAACCTCTGTCTTGCCTGACCTGTCTCAGCAGAGGCACGTCCATTATGAACCTCTGTCTTGCCTGACCTGTCTCAGCAGAGGCACGTCCATTATGACTAGAACCTCTGTCTTGCCTGACCTATCTCAGCAGAGGCACGTCCATTATGACTAGAACCTCTGTCTTGCCTGACCTATCTCAGCAGAGACACGTCCATTATGACTAGAACCTCTGTCTTGCCTGACCTATCTCAGCAGAGACACGTCCATTATGACTAGAACCTCTGTCTTGCCTGACCTATCTCAGCAGAGACACGTCCATTATGACTAGAACCTCTGTCTTGCCTGACCTATCTCAGCAGAGACACGTCCATTATGACTAGAACCTCTGTCTTGCCTGACCTATCTCAGCAGAGACACGTCCATTATGACTAGAACCTCTGTCTTGCCTGACCTATCTCAGCAGAGACACGTCCATTATGACTAGAACCTCTGTCTTGCCTGACCTATCTCAGCAGAGACACGTCCATTATGACTAGAACCTCTGTCTTGCCTGACCTGTCTCAGCAGAGACACGTCCATTATGACTATAACCTCTGTCTTGCCTGACCTATCTCAGCAGAGACACGTCCATTATGACTAGAACCTCTGTCTTGCCTGACCTGTCTCAGCAGAGGCACGTCCATTATGACTATAACCTCTGTCTTGCCTGACCTATCTCAGCAGAGACACGTCCATTATGACTAGAACCTCTGTCTTGCCTGACCTATCTCAGCAGAGACACGTCCATTATGACTAGAACCTCTGTCTTGCCTGACCTATCTCAGCAGAGACACGTCCATTATGACTAGAACCTCTGTCTTGCCTGACCTGTCTCAGCAGAGACACGTCCATTATGACTATAACCTCTGTCTTGCCTGACCTATCTCAGCAGAGACACGTCCATTATGACTAGAACCTCTGTCTTGCCTGACCTGTCTCAGCAGAGACACGTCCATTATGACTATAACCTCTGTCTTGCCTGACCTATCTCAGCAGAGACACGTCCATTATGACTAGAACCTCTGTCTTGCCTGACCTATCTCAGCAGAGACACGTCCATTATGACTAGAACCTCTGTCTTGCCTGACCTGTCTCAGCAGAGACACGTCCATTATGACTAGAACCTCTGTCTTGCCTGACCTGTCTCAGCAGAGACACGTCCATTATGACTAGAACCTCTGTCTTGCCTGACCTATCTCAGCAGAGACACGTCCATTATGACTAGAACCTCTGTCTTGCCTGACCTATCTCAGCAGAGACACGTCCATTATGAACCTCTGTCTTGCCTGACCTATCTCAGCAGAGGCACGTCCATTATGAACCTCTGTCTTGCCTGACCTATCTCAGCAGAGGCACGTCCATTATGACTATAACCTCTGTCTTGCCTGACCTATCTCAGCAGAGACACGTCCATTATGACTATAACCTCTGTCTTGCCTGACCTATCTCAGCAGAGGCACATCCATTATGACTAGAGAACCTCTGTCTTGCCTGACCTATCTCAGCAGAGACACGTCCATTATGACTAGCGCATCAACAATTTGTACGGATGATTGTGTACCAAATTTCAACTTTTTTGATTCTTTGAATTCTCTTTTTTTATATAATCGGCTAAATCAATTGCCAATCTACAAGCTCACAATGTGTAGCAGTGTGACTCATTGTGAGCATTGGTCGATTTAACTTTTGTGCTCCTAATACAGAAAGACAGTCTTGGCTTTCTCAGTTGAAGTATTGGGCAAGTGGAATTCAATAGTATACCCATAAACATCAGAAACACTGGAACTGTTGCAGTGTTCAAAGCCAGCCTCAGAATCTGGCTAACGTCACGTCAGCACAAAATGTTGCACCACCAATCATTGCCTTGTTTTTTTTATTGTATTTGTGACACTGATTGAATTCATCTCCCACTGATGGGTCCCTGAAGCTTTTAATTCCGTGCCTGGCAGAGACTCTGACAGCGCAATTGCTTTTCTTAAAACATAAAATCAGCGACTCCTTTCTGGCACTTTGACGTTAGAAACCTTTCTTATAGATTAATTCATGCATAACTTTTACTCTCATTCAATTTACCTTCTGCTGTTCTCTTTCTGGCTTGGTGCTCAGTCAGTAGACCAGGTAGGTCTACTCTACAGCTTTCATGGGTTTTTAAAAGATTGAAGCTTTTTTTGTCTTTTGCTATTTGTCTGTTATGGTTTTGGACTTGCCAGTGTACTCATACACAGTGTACACAGTGTACTGTAGCACATTATGTTTGTTACCCAGTGTACTGTAGCACATTATGTTTGTTACCCAGTGTACTGTAGCACATTATGTTTGTTACCCAGTGTACTGTAGCACATTATGTTTGTTACCCAGTGTACTGTAGCACATTATGTTTGTTACCCAGTGTACTGTAGCACATTATGTTTGTTACCCAGTGTACTGTAGCACATTATGTTTGTTACCCAGTGTACTGTAGCACATTATGTTTGTTACCCAGTGTACTGTAGCACATTATGTTTGTTACCCAGTGTACTGTAGCACATTATGTTTGTTACCCAGTGTACTGTAGCACATTATGTTTGTTACCCAGTGTACTGTAGCACATTATGTTTGTTACCCAGTGTACTGTAGCACATTATGTTTGTTACCCAGTGTACTGTAGCACATTATGTTTGTTACCCAGTGTACTGTAGCACATTATGTTTGTTACTCAGAAGTCAGTTGTTTTCAGAGGCCGTGATGTGCCACTCGTTGCGTGTCACACAAACCCACCACACTTCCTCTCAAGCATGTCCTGTTTCTTGTCTCTACTTCCCTTAGAGAAAGCAGAGCAGTCTGTTCTGCATGTTCAGGCAATCTCACTAAAACCTAATGAATCATGAATTAACATGACGGTCGGCACATAAGGGGTTTCAGCTGGAAGGGGTTTCAGCTGGCAAAATCCTTGATGTTGAAAACTTCAAAATTGCAACATTTATCTGGAAACATTTCTGCTCTTGAATCACGTGCACTCTTTATGTCACCCAGGGAACACAGAATGTAGTAACAAACATGCCTCGAAGCCAAAAGCGCGCCGAGGTCTCGTTCTGTTCCAGGCCATGTTCCACCTCACTCTAATAGGTGCTGTTAACCACAACGCTGTAAAGCGACACATGCATGTTTTGTGCGTGCAGAGATGCTGACCTTGTGAGTTTTTTTTTTTCTTCTTTTTTGCACATCCTGTGCAGAAGAGCCGAAACCTCAACATGTTTCCGATCGTGTTTTTTTTTTGTTTCTCTTCAACAGGGACAGAGACCATCATTTGAAAACCTTTAAGTCGGTGGTTCCTGCAAGCAAACTGGTGGATTGGATCCTTTCCCAGGTCAAATACACCATCCCCTTTCATTGCTTTTCAACTTCACTCAAACACACAATAGAACAGTTACGCGGCCATTCTTCACCACTTGAAGGGTGCTCCATGTGCGTGAAATGCCTCATGGAGCAGGGGTTCTCAACCTTTTTGGCCGGGGACCCCCGGAAATGCTTTGGCAATGTCTCGGGACCCCCGCCCCGCCCCCTCCCGACCCCCAATATAAATTGACTGCTACAATAACCTTAAACCATTTTGGGCGGGAACCCCTTTTGGTGTTTTAAGCATTGTTATAATTTAGCTATTGAAAAATAGCAGATCTACAAGCTCGTAGCGCGCCACCGAGTGGCGCGCTACGAGCTTGTAGGTCTGCTATTTTTGAAAAATCGTGATTTTTTTTTTTTTTTAAACCCCTGTCATGGAACACCCTTCAAGTGGTGAAGAATGAGCTGCACTCTCATTCCTCTACACCTTCCTGCACCGTTTCAGCTGTCAAGCCTTTTGACTGCAGTAAAGTTTCTTCTTTATGACAAAAAAAAAGGAAAAAGACAGAGGCACTCTTGTGAAATATTTCAAAAGCCTTTTATGGAGTTGGCTAATGCATGGCAAGAAAGTTAAAAAATGCACCACAGCCTTCGCTCTGAACGCTGTATGGTCTTTTTTTCTCCTTTTCTGTCATTCAGCTTCCATATCACCCATATATCATAGAGCATCTTGTTTGGAATTGTATTAATATGCTTTGTCTTCTACAAGGTGATGTTTCTTTATTGACTTTATTGTGTGTGCGTGTGCGTGTGTGTGTGTGTGTGTGTGTGTGTGTGTGCGTGTGTGAATGTGACTGACTGACTGACTGACTGTGTGCGTCATTTGGTTTCCCAGGGAGATTGTTCCACGCGTGAGGATGCAGTAATACTGGGGGTGGGGCTCTGCAACAATGGCTTCATGCACCATGGTCAGTTACTTACACACACACACACACACACACACACACACACACACACACACACACACACACACACACACACACACATAATGAAACTCTTCATTAAATATAATGAGATATGTTATTAATCATAACTATGACATTTCAATATAATATGAGGAATAGGGCAGAGGGCCATAATGTCTAGAAATATAGCAAAAAAAAGTGCATCATCATATAATGAGGCACTGATGAATGATGATGAGATGCTATTTTATTATACGTAGGTGTGCAAAGTATATTAAAAAAAATCACACCTGTGTGAACTGAGCGGTGCAACTATACTGTAATTGTTTTAGGTACTGTACTGAACCCCTGTACTACAACAACAGTGCCACCCCAGGTCACAGAGCACTACTGCAGCTGTCCGTGCTGAAATGGACATACATACATACATACATACATACATACATACATACATACATACATAAGCAGGGACACACACACATAGCTGCGTATTGGAGCGGCCTGAGGGTTACGCTTCATCCTTCAGGATGAGCATGAATGGCTCAGCAAGTTTCATGGCAACATGCCCCTTTTTGCATCCATCGATATGCAAACTCCAAGCAGCAGTGAGGGACAATACGGCAGGCAGGCACACGTGTACACAAAGCAATAATCAACTGAACTGATGACGTCACTGCCCAGTGCCAGAGCACTCTGAAAACGGCACAGATTCTGTATTACTAAACTCAACCCAAAATGTATGAAGGTGTGATGATGGAGCAACCGTAAACAGAGTTATAAATTCACACTCCAGACTTCACGTGTATTTCTGTGCCCTATGTTTGACCTTTTGAGGTTGTCTAGGACGGTCAAAAGGAGTCTGTGTCATAGCGGTACATACACGCTCCTTCTGTACTGCCCTGGGGGGACCAGTAGCCACGGAGCACATTTGGCATGTTGAACATAAACAGAATTAGCAGTGTTCCCTGACATGTGCTGTTTGCTCTAGCTACAAGACCATCTGGGAGTGGTGCTCAACCATGACCACAGGTACCCTTTTGACAAAGAGTCCTGGAGAGAGTGGAGTCACAGCTGCTCCAAGAAGATACTTTAAAACCACAGACACCGCATTGGTTTAGTGTCAATACAAATATTTAGAAATATTGTGGTTGATGCTGAAATTTACGTGAACTTTACTGTGCGCCAAGACAAACCGTAGCGATTCACAAGAATAGAAGGTGCAAGCATTTACATTAAATAACATTAAGCCTTATTTTAGAGCTTGTCGTGTGACAATGTCGTGTGGTGAAAAATTGCAATCTACAATCTCACAGTGAGTTAACCTTTACATCCTATTAGTTGACCCCAGTTTCCCAGGGCTCTATAGAAGGTCAGCTTCTTGTCTTGCTCTGTCTAGTCTCTAGACCAATTCTCTTTATAAAATATTTACTAAAGAGCTGGAGAGATGAGGAGACCCCTGTTCCTGAAGAAACATACAGTATACCAACAATTACTTCTGGAATATAGAGCTATTTAAAACAAAACAAAATCTAAAAAATAAGGTATTTTTTTGTTGTTAGTTTCAGTCTTGCCTTTAGTTGACTATAATAACCCTGCTGGGTGTAGCATGCCTTTCAGATGAATTAGGAAGCTGTGGTCTCGTGTTTCATACAGTAGTGTTTTTTTTATGGATGAGGGTTTCGCCTCGGGGACACAACGGGCAGCTGCTGCTGGCTGCCTGCTACTGTATGGTCACTTCCTCATCTGTGTGCCTATTGTTTACTGTCGTCTTAACGCACGGAAGTGCACCACCTTGTGGCCATGATCTCATTGTAGCTGGTGCCCTATGTTGGCCCCTCTGATTAAAAATGTGTTCCGGGTTGTTCAAAACACACATATCCACAACTCAAAGGTCATGCATTTTTGTGAGGTCGTGCATGAATGCATCCTCGCTCCCCCAATGGTTTCTAGATATTTTGTGTAGAGCAACATTGGAGAGATAATCTCTCCATTCAGCACTGTATTGTAATGCTGTTCCTTAGTCTTTTCTGTCTCTTACACTTTGCTCTTTGGCTTTATTTAGGCATTTCAAAGGAAGGCAACAATATGTAACTTTCACAATCTACCATAATACAGTAAAAACCAACATTTATTTGAGTTGTCATCTTGTTTTCTCTGTGCCGTTCGTCCCCCAGATCACAGCAATCATGTATTGATTGATTGATTGATTTATTGAAATATGTATTAACAGTTTGCAGAATTACAGTACATTTCAAGCACAAACTCAATACAAAGACTGTTAACTGTGAGTGGACGACCCAATAAAGCATTACACTTGTTTACAAGAGGGTCCACCTTGTTCAATTCATCAAAACATTTAGAGACGTACAAATAGACACTTCTATATAGTCAAAGAACAGAACAGGAATTCACCATAAGGGAGGTAAAAAGGGAAAAAAAACATACAGTGAGGGGAAAAAGTCATGGGGGGGGGGGGGGGGGATTCAGATTTGACGGAGGCCAGTTTCGAATTGCAGTACATGACTCTAGTAGACGTCAAACCCATTCTTATGTAATGTTCAATGGAACGCTGTCCCAATAAGCATGTGCTCTGTCCCAATAAGCACGTGCTCTGTCACAATACGCACGTGCGCTTGTTTTCTAGGTCACTTGGATCCACTTTAAAGGCCCGTTGTGTGATACATGGCCTCTGCTGATAAACAATGGGAATTACGCTGTCGTGATTGAAAACAAGCCACCTCTCCCCCCCCTCTCCCCCTCCTCCCCCCCCCCCCCCCCTCTCCCCCTCCCCTTCACACGTACAGTACCCAGTACAAGCCTGAGTGTTCATTTAACTCTAGACCAGGGGTGGGCAACTGGCGGCCCGGGGGCCACATGCGGCCCCCCACCTTCACTTAATGCGGCCCTCAGGTTAATGTCAGAATACTGATATAATATTGGTTTCAGCTGTTTACAATTCCACAACATGCAAACATGACCCGCTGTAATTACTTCTAAAGTCTAAATTAGTAGCTCATTGCTCAACACAAGTATAATTAAAGGCATTTGAAATGGCATAAAAATGTAAATTCTCAGGATTCCAATTCAAAAATAGCAAAAATTCAAGATTTCAATTCGAACATAGCAAAAATAGCCGATCTACAAGCTCAAAACGCGTCGCAGCGCGACGCGTTTTGAGCTTGTAGATCGGCTATTTTTGCTTCGACAGCAATATATGGCCCTATAGGGAGTGAGTGTGGAAATATAGTGGCCCTCTCCATCGTCAAAGTGCAAATGTGACCAGATTTGACCAGATGTCTGAAATAAGTGTCAGAGCTGAAATCGACATGTAAAATATATGAAATAAATGCTTAAAGGAGCATTCAGTGATTTGGGTGATTTGGAAAACCACCCAGTCCGCCCCGGTAACAAAATGTGCACATGCACGCTCTACAGTGGGGGAAAGTGCAACAGGCCAACAGCATGTGCACCAAGGCGCCCCCAGTCGATCATGATTGGAGGAAGGCCCCTCTCATCTTGATTGGATGAAGGCTTTGCCACCCGCCACCAAAACTGAAACTAGGGTTTTTTGACCCCAGGGGCTCACTGGGGACAGGGAGGAACTCCTTATATGGTCAGCACACTCTATAGTAGGGAGGATTATCCAGAAAAAAAGAAAAAATAAGTGATATTTGAATTAAGTAAAATCACTGAATATACCTTTAAACATGTAGCTAGGTGTAATGTTAGAGTCCACAGAAGTGAACCTTTCAAGCCTGTTTTCTCAACTTGTTGTTTTCGGCAAGACATTACTCTATAAGCCATATCTTCAAAACTGGTGTCTCCATTTGAAGCTATGATTCCCTGCTTTCATATGATATGAAAAAACGAAAATTCAAAAAAAATCCAATGGCAGTTCAAATTTGGTGTTTGTTGATAATTATAATTTTTTACAACTGAGCTAATAGAGCTCACCTTCTTACTCACAGGGAAAAAAAATATTTTTGATGCGTCATTCCAATGCCAAAGCCGAGATTCTCTTCTTTTATTGATTCAGTTTGAGATCGCTCTCCGATCAGCGTCTCCGTTGCTAGGAGATACACTGGAAATGGTCTGTCCGTCAGTAAAAATGTTCCCCCTCGTTGACTTCAATGTTAACCGAAATCTTTAAATCTTTTATCTCGGATACTTTTTCCCAGATTGAGTTAAAGGAGCATTCAGTGATTTGGGTGATTTGGAAAAAACCCCGGTCCGCCCCGGTAACAAGATGTGCACATGCACACGCTCTACAGTGGGGGAAGTACAACAGACCAACAGCACGTGCACCAAGGCCCACCCCACTCGATCATGATTGGAGGAAGGCCCCTCTCATCCTGATTGGATGAAGGCTTTGCCGCCCAAACCGAAACTAGGGTTTTTTGAACCCAGGGGCTCACTGGGGACAGGGATTAACTCCTTATATGGTCAGCACACTTTATAGTGTTGTGAGCTTGTACATCGGGCTATTTCTGGCAGAGATTTGGTGTTGGCGGAAGGAAGTGGTTCAACAGAGCCAAATCCAGGTCCAGTTTACTAAGTCTATTTACTCTAGTGGGCTTAAGTATCGGCCAGACAGACATATCGGTCAGGCTCTGGGCTATTAAATGCAAATACATGGGGGGGGGGCACGCTGGGTGTGAGAGTGGGGGGCTTGGAACAACAACATCCACACAGATGATCGCCTCACACATTGATTCACACAAGACAGAGTGTTCCTCAGAGTCTCCGTAGAGAGACCAGCGTGTCCTGGCATGTGATGGCAACAACAACCCACACATGGGTTATGGGCCCAGATGTTCCTGCCGGCTGATGAGGCTAATTAACCATCATCTTGTTTGTGTGCAGACACGCTGATGGCTCTGTTTGTACACCTCTACTATGTGGGTCTGTTTGTACACCTCTACTATGTGGGTCTGTTTGTACACCTCTACCACGTGGGTCTGTTTGTACACCTCTACTATGTGGGTCTGTTTGTACACCTCTACCACGTGGGTCTGTTTGTACACCTCCACCATGTGGGTCTGTTTGTACACCTCTACTATGTGGGTCTGTTTGTACACCTCTACCACGTGGGTCTGTTTGTACACCTCCACCACGTGGGTCTGTTTGTACACCTCTACTATGTGGGTCTGTTTGTACACCTCTACCACGTGGGTCTGTTTGTAAACCTCTACCACGTGGGTCTGTTTGTACACCTCTACCACGTGGGTCTGTTTGTACACCTCTACTATGTGGGTCTGTTTGTACACCTCTACTATGTGGGTCTGTTTGTACACCTCTACCACGTGGGTCTGTTTGTACACCTCTACTATGTGGGTCTGTTTGTACACATCCACCACGTGGGTCTGTTTGTACACCTCCACCACGTGGGTCTGTTTGTACACCTCTACCATGTGGGTCTGTTTGTACACCTCTACCACGTGGGTCTGTTTGTACACCTCTACCACGTGGGTCTGTTTGTACACCTCTACCACGTGGGTCTGTTTGTACACCTCGACTATGTGGGTCTGTTTGTACACCTCTACTACGTGGGTCTGTTTGTACACCTCTACCACGTGGGTCTGTTTGTACACCTCTACTATGTGGGTCTGTTTTTACACCTCGACTATGTGGGTCCGTTTGTACACCTCTACCACGTGGGTCTGTTTGTACACCTCTACCACGTGGGTCTGTTTGTACACCTCTACCATGTGGGTCTGTTTGTACACCTCTACCACGTGGGTCTGTTTGTACACCTCTACCACGTGGGTCTGTTTGTACACCTTTACCACGTGGGTCTGTTTGTACACCTCTACCACGTGGGTCTGTTTGTACACCTCGACTATGTGGGTCTGTTTGTACACCTCTACCACGTGGGTCTGTTGGTACACCTCTACTATGTGGGTCTGTTTGTACACCTCTACCACGTGGGTCTGTTTGTACACCTCGACTACGTGCACAGTAAACAATATGTTCTATGTATCTACGTATATAAAATTGCATTGTGTTAAAAAATAGCAGACCTACAAGCAAAACCTATGAGCTTGTAGATCTGCTATTTTTCAATAGCTAAAGCATAACATAATGCACCAAAAGGGGTTCCCGCCCAAAATGCGTTAAGCCCCTCATATTAATATTTAGTCTCCTTTCAGTTCTAGAGAAGAGTGAGTTCAAGGACGAGTCTCAGTTCTTCCGGTTCTACGCTGACGAGGAGACGGAGGGAACCGGCGCTAAGAGCAAACAGCACCAACGCACCGACTTCAAGCTCATCGAGAACATCCTGGCCAAATCTGTAGTGGTGAGTAAGACTTCAAGGTCATCGAGAACATCCTGGCCAAATCTGTAGTGGTAAGTAAGACTTCAAGCTCATAGAGAACATCCTGGCTAAATCTGTAGTGGTGAGTAAGACTTCAAGCTCATAGAGAACATCCTGGCTAAATCTGTAGTGGTGAGTAAGACTTCAAGCTCATAGAGAACATCCTGGGGAAATCTGTAGTGGTAAGTAAGACTTCAAGCTCATCGAGAACATCCTGGCTAAATCTGTAGTGGTAAGTAAGACTTCAAGCTCATCGAGAACATCCTGGGGAAATCTGTAGTGGTGAGTAAGACTTCAAGCTCATAGAGAACATCCTGGCCAAATCTGTAGTGGTAAGTAAGACTTCAAGCTCATAGAGAACATCCTGGCTAAATCTGTAGTGGTAAGTAAGACTTCAAGCTCATAGAGAACATCCTGGCTAAATCTGTAGTGGTGAGTAAGGATGGACGGTAACTAAGTACAAAAGTAAATGTATAAAGTATTTTTATGTAAATAGAAATCTTGGAACCCAAACATTACAAATACTTTTTACCAGTAAGACGACCTATAAAGGGCGAGGTCGCGCTGAAACAAACAACAGAGCTTCTTAATACGGCACAGTTGAGAAGCAGGAGTTAAACTATTAATCTGGTGTCAGTGAGGTCAGATGTACAGTTGCTGGCCGACTCCATATATGCAGATATAATAATGTCAAACCATGTATGGCTATCCAGGGTTTGATGAGGTCAGTGCCGTGATCTTCATATATGGAGATCCAGGTGATGATAGTCCGCTCCACATATGGAGATCCTTGTGTTGTACCAACTTGGTTCATTTGCAAGTGTGACTCGCATCGCGGCGACCACACTGGTTATCATGAGACTGTCACAATATGGCCATATACTGTATTGACATTCCCATATATGGGGGGCGATGTTGTCTATGTCCCAACGCCAAATGATCCGCTGATGAATAACTACCCTATTAACACATTGAGAGCCCACGCAAAACTGCCCAAAATCACTTTCACCTAGAAAATCCATTCATATTTTTTATAATTCAGCTGACTGTGGAGACACATGCTGGAACTTTTTACTTTGAAATGTTTTATAGTTTCTGAGTTATTTAATTTAAACGCCAAATGCATTCTCAATGGCGAAAACACAAACTTTGGCACCACGTGTAAAAAAAAAAAAAAAAAAAAAAAAAAGTGTTTTGATTTTTATGATTTTTTTAAATAAAATAAAAATAAAAATAAAATAAAAATATATATATAATTTTTTTTTTCAAAGACGTCCACAGACGTCTTGGGCTATGCACGTGCAGTAATACCCAGGACGTCCACAGACGTTTTGGGCACAAAATGTGTTAAGACAGATGCCTTCTTGTGCTGGCGTGCCAACATGGACATCAAGCCAGTCACAAGCCGCCATGCCATGATCCAGTACCTCACCAAGTACGAGCCCCATTCTGAGACGCTCAAGGAGCTTACGGAGGAGTTGCAGAATGGCGACTACACTAGGTACGGTGATGCGTTTGCCAAGAGGCACACTGGTCGGCTCTGTGGGGGATCGCGACTACGCATATGCCCATATAGATGATCCCTGATGATGTCACGAGGCGTGACCATATATGGAGGCGTGACCAACGTGAAATGCTCGTTTTCATAGTAAATGCAACCTGTGGTCGCAATGAATTAACCACTTAAGCCCTATTTCAAAATAATATAGTACATGTATGAGATTGTAGATCGGCTATTTTCACTATTTTTGAGAGATCCTGAAAATGCATGAGAAGTGCTGAACATTTCTGAAAATGTACTTGGTACTTTGTCTACCACTGGTGGTAAGTAGGGCTGCAACGGTTATTCAGACTAATCAATTAAATCAATAATTAAAACAATCAATAATTTTATAAAATAATAGATTAATAACTATCCCTATTTCCACAAATGTGAATTGTGAAAATTGTGAATGAGTCCCACCGTGGTGTGTCTCTCTGTGTGTAGATTCATCCTGAGGAGGAAGACTACGGCTTTGAGATCGAGGAGAAAAACAAGGCCATCGTGGTGAAATCTGTCACCAGGGGCTCACACGCTGAGGTACAGTATGGTCAATATGGACACGCTCGCACAGGCACACACACACACACACAGCGAGACATGCACGCACACAGACAGTGACATTCTGTCCAATCCATTATTCCCAGTAGGTGAGGACTGTCACTCCTGTTCTCAACAGCTTAGAGGCCCATTAGACATGCTGACTCACATCACTCTGAGTTTACACGCACGCACGCACGCACGCACGCACACACACACACACACACACACACACACACACACACACACACACACATATTCTGGTGTGAACATTGGCTTAAAATAGCACATCTACCACCAACTCAGTTGTCGAGCTTGTAGCTGTTCAGAGTGGGGGGAGAGCAGACTAAGTGCAAAAGCCAAGTGTCAGGTTGACTATATATTTAAGCTCAAGGAATAGAGATTAACCTATGATGTCATGATATACTTTTTATTTGTGTTTTTTCTATTCACTTGGTCATTAATACTTTCAGCGCCATTGCCGACGATTAAAGTCAATTGAGCCTAATTTTGATACTGACGCTTAACGCCATTGCCGACGGCCTTCGGCAATTGGGCTTTTATAGCGCGTTCGATTGCTCGAGCCATAATGCTACTCACGTTAGCCGGTTAGCTAGCTGTGTTGTTAGCACAGCACTGGATCGCCCATCTTAGATCGTCGTCGCCATAATAATCCATTTTATCCATTTATTTCAATCGCCTGTATCTCCTATTCCTTGTCCCAGATGGCATTTTGGTCAAAACAGCGTTTCTTTGACGGCACAGATCTGACGATGTAGAGCTCTCCAGAGCTCCGGTCTGGATTCAGATTGTAAACAAGGCCTGCCTAGCTCCGTGTAGATTCCAAGGTTATGACTACTGCTCATGGACCGGAAATGGCGGCTTTTCAAAATAAGAGCTAAAATTTAAAAAATGCTGCCGTGAATTAGATCCTAATTTTTCAATAAATGCTAGCGGGCTAAGTGTTAAGGTCCACAGAATGAGAGGTCTGCTCTGCCGGAAACATTGTGAAAAAATCGTTATGGCCATTTTTGTAAACCACACCATAGACAACCAATATTAGGCAAAACTGACTACTTTAAGTAGCATGTGACATGTCAAACTAGGGGGTTTTCATGATTCTGAATCCATTCCGAGCATTAGTTTTGCTCGAAAAATACTTGTTTTTTTTGGACCACAATGCTCGGAAATGACTTCCGTGAACCGGGGGAATCGAGGGGATGAGCGAGTGGCGTCAGGACTTCGGCGCTCTATGGTGTGGCATACAAAGATGGCCATAACTGTTTTTTTCGCGATGTTTCCGGCAGAGCGGACCTCTCATTCTGTTGACCTTAATGACCAAATTAATAGAAAAAATCACACCTGTGTGAAGTGAGGGGCGCTAATATATTAAAGTCTAACTCATGTTGATTAGGTGATGTGATGTAAAACAAACGGTTAATAGTATTAAGGGCCCATAATTAAAAGCAGCCTGGATCCAACCCTGTTTCAGCCTAATGCATGAATAGTGTCAAATAACTACTCTATGTAATAACTAACCGACTAACCAAGGCTAACGGTGTGAGCGTTTCACGACCCTCGCTCAAATCATCTTCTATAGCCATGCAGTCGTCTGACAACAGACGCAGAAAGATAATAATGATGTCAATGACAACATGCTAACATCTGTACTTTGTTATTGAGACACAAAATAAAGGATCACAGACACAATCTTGGCTTCTTAACATTGCTGGCAATGAATAATAAAAATGTATAACTTGCGAAGGGAAAGTCGAAGGACATTACCCATGTTTATGTAAAAGGTGTGTTGACAAGCATCCAAGAGTCTCATTTAAAAAAAAGAAACTGATTCATACCTCTGTTGTTGTTGTAGTTATTATTAGTATTATACTGGAATCGGTGACCCCTTGAAGGGCCTTTGACCCTCGCTTTCCCCCCTCTTAAAAACAGGCATTTCACAGTGCGGGGGGGGGGGGGGGGGGGGGGACTATTTGGAGGCCCTTGGCATGGAAAAGAAAAGATTGGGAAGCCCTGGGAGCCGCTGGCTCCTCTCCCATACTGTCTCGTCTGCAGGACTCTCTGTAGTTTTAACTGTAGTTCTTCCACTTGTTGTAATTCTTTATTTCTGCCCCCTCCAGCATTCCAGCACAGTAATAATGCACGCACGCACGCACGCACGCACGCACGCACGCACACACACACACACACACACTCTTCACTTGAGTATTTCTCAATACTTCATACTTTCACCCGACTACATCTCAGAGGCAAAGTTGCAAAGCGCTGTGAGCCTAAAGATTTTGAAACATTTGAGTATTTTTACTTTGGTACTGTAAGTATTTTGATGCTGAATACAACACTTTAACTTGTATTGTGGTATTGCTACTTTTACTTAAGTAATCAATCTCCACCACAGACCCCTGCACCCCTCCACAGACCCCTGCACTTCCCAGCAGTATGATCACCATTTGGGGCACATGAACCCCTGTGTGCCAACTCAGTGAATGTGCTCATTCCCACGGGGGCCATGACAACAGGACAGAGACAGCCAGAGAGACTAGCTACTAGATTCATGACAACAGGACGGAGACAGCCAGAGAGACTAGCTACTAGATTCATGACAACAGGACAGAGACAGCCAGAGAGACTAGCTACTAGATTCATGACAACAGGACAGAGACAGCCAGAGAGACTAGCTACTAGATTCATGACAACAGGACAGAGACAGCCAGAGAGACTAGCTACTAGATTCATGACAACAGGACAGAGACAGCCAGAGAGACTAGCTACTAGATTCATGACAACAGGACAGAGACAGCCAGAGAGACTAGCTACTAGATTCATGACAACAGGACAGAGACAGCCAGAGAGACTAGCTACTAGATTCATGACAACAGGACAGAGACAGCCAGAGAGACTAGCTACTAGATTCATGACAACAGGACGGAGACAGCCAGAGAGACTAGCTACTAGATTCATGACAACAGGACAGAGACAGCCAGAGAGACTAGCTACTAGATTCATGACAACAGGACAGAGACAGCCAGAGAGACTAGCTACTAGATTCATGACAACAGGACAGAGACAGCCAGAGAGACTAGCTACTAGATTCATGACAACAGGACAGAGACAGCCAGAGAGACTAGCTACTAGATTCATGACAACAGGACAGAGACAGCCAGAGAGACTAGCTACTAGATTCATGACAACAGGACAGAGACAGCCAGAGAGACTAGCTACTAGATTCATGACAACAGGACAGAGACAGCCAGAGAGACTAGCTACTAGATTCATGACAACAGGACAGAGACAGCCAGAGAGACTAGCTACTAGATTCATGACAACAGGACAGAGACAGCCAGAGAGACTAGCTACTAGATTCTGAAAGTGTTGTCATGTCAAGGAAACCCCAAATTGATATGGATTTTGGCTGCATCCCCCCCCCCCCCCCCCCCCCCATCTAAAATCATGTGGCATTCAGAGTTTTTTTTTTTTTGTACTATTTTTGAATAGATGTATAATAGATGTATACAATAGGATATACCTAACCAACAGACATTGAGGGTGGCGTGTGATTATTTTTTGAGGGGCACTAGCCAGTCCTATATACAGCTTTTTGGTCTCTATTGGAAACTGTGTGTCCAAACAGATGGCTATGACCCCTCCTATTTAATCTATATATGCTTCCCCGGCCTAGGACAAATAATAAGCAATAATAAAGTAAATTACCATAATTATGCAGATGACACGCACATTTACATATCAGTTACATCAACTGACTATATGGTCCTGTTGATTCCCTCTGTCATTGTATTGAGGAAATCAATGACTGGAGGGCAAAATGTTCTTCAATTAAATAAAGATAAAACTGAAATCATAGTTTTTGGACCACAGAATCAGAGACGGAGTGTAATCTCTCACCTTGAATCACGGTCTATTATACCCAAGAGTCGGGTGAGAGAGCTTGGTGTACAGTCTGTACACGTACATATTCTCTTATGGGTTCTTTACAAAAGGTTTGACTACTGTATACAATTGCACCCCTATAACGGTTGCACCCCTATTTTCCTTTTAACCCATTTTGGACGGGAACCCCTTTTGGTGTTTCAAGAATTATGTTACACTTTAGCTATTGAAAAATAGCAGATCTACAAGCTCATAGCGCGCCACCGAGTGGCGAGCTACGAGCTTGTAGGTCTGCTATTTTTGAAAAATCGTGAAAATGCGGCACAAATCTTTGAATATAATATTCTTTCAGAGCGAATGTTTTTAACTCAAATCTTTGCTTCTGAGGGGTTCCTGGAACAACATATTTTCAGATGGGGATCGTGGCCAATTACATATCATTTTTGGGGTTCTTGACATGAAATATGGAGCACCACCGATACAGAAACATCCTTCAGAAAACTGTCAGAAGTTAGAATACATTTTTAAAATTTCGACGTCAGGCCTAAATGGGTTAATTTCATTTTGTTGTGGTGATGCGTTGACAAGCGACAGCTTGGGAGTGTCACTCCAGGACAAGTCTCTGCCTGGAAAGAGAACCTTCTGATGTGCGTGCGTGTGTGTGTGTGTGTGTGTGTGTGTGTGTGTGTGTCCAGATGGCTGGTCTGCAGGTGGGCAGGAAGATCTTCACCATCAACGAGGACCTGCTGTTTCTCAGGCCTTTCGCCGAGGTGGAAACCATGATCAACCAGTGCTTCTGCATCCGACGTTCTCTCCGTCTACTGGTGGCCACCAAGGGCAAAGAGTGAGACACTTCTCAATGTGACTTTTAGGATCTTTTTTGGGGGGGCTTTCCCCTCACTTTGGTGTAAATGGGCTTCACATATTGCAGTGTGATCTTTCGGAATTATGTTTTTTTTCTATGTGTAAAGCCCGGGATTTGAACCCTGGTCTCCCGCTTTGGAAGGGACAGTTAAGTGCCAAGCATGTTAGCCACTAGCCTAAGAGGGAATCCCTCCTTAGCTGGGGGAGATATTGGCTCTTTCGTCTTCAGGCAGAGGCCCGAGCCACTCTGCTACACATGAATGAGTGAAATGATATGTTATATTGTTCTGGGGCGACTGTGGCTCAGGAGGTAGAGCAGGTCGTCCAATGATCCATGGGTCGGCGGTTCGAATCCCGGCTCCTCCTGTATACATGTCAAAGTGTCCTTGGGCAAGACACTGAACCCCAAATTGCTCCCGATGTGCTGGTTGGTACCTTGCATGGCTTCCGCCGCAATCGGTGTATGAATGTGTGTGTGAATGGGTGAATGTAATGTACTATATGTAAAGCACCTTGGATAAAGGCGCTATATAAATGCACCATTTCTGTTTTTGTAAACCAGGATTGTGAAGATCCCTGACAACCCAGACGGCCTGTATAAAGGCGCTATATAAATGCACCATTTCTGTGTTTGTAAACCAGGATTGTGAAGATCCCTGACAACCCAGACGGCCTGTATAAATGCACCATTTCTGTGTTTGTAAACCAGGATTGTGAAGATCCCTGACAACCCAGACGGCCTATATAAATGCACCATTTCTGTGTTTGTAAACCAGGATTGTGAAGATCCCTGACAACCCAGACGGCCTGTCCTTCAGACTGTCTGGTGACAGCCCTCCTCATGTCCACGCAGTCAGGAAAGGTTGGTGTCACTTTGTCAACCACTTTGATAGCAGACCTACAAGCTCATAGCGCGCCACTAGGTGGCGCGCTATGAGCTTGTAGGTCTGCTATTTTTTAAAAATCGTGAAAATAGAATTTTAAAAAAAATCTTTTTTTCTTTTTTTTTGATAATATTTTGGGGACCCCCCAAAATAATTTGGCGACCCCCCGAGGGGTCGCGACCCACGGGTTGAGAACCCCTGATCTAGTGGGAATTGCCAAAAACGTTGAAAACCCCTGCACTAGATTGATTGATTGAATACTTTATTAGGCAGAAAGGTAAACAGTACAGAGTACAGTCAAACACTTAGTCCAAAAGGACATCACTGAAAAAGTCTAGTTTACATTCAGGTCCTGGGTATTCAATTCATAATCATGACGTGAAAAATAACAGCAAAATTAAAATCATCACCAAAAATGGTGACGATTGGTGGATGGGGTTATAAAGAGGTTATAAAGAGGTTAGTCATTTGACTAAGGGAGGAGTGATCATGTCCTCTCCCTTTCGCCTGCTGAAAGGTGGATTTTCAGCCCTGTTTTAAAGAACCAGAGCCATATATATTCGCCATTATTTGACATGCACTTTTAACCTGGCGTCCCTATTTTCTAAGCTTAAAAGAAAATCTGATGAATGTCAAATTCATAACTTGAGGGTGCTTGACATGAAAAGGTTTGAGAACACGAAGCGATCTAGAACAAATAGACGTTTGAAACGTCTGGTACGAACAGAAACCAAAGCACAAAGATGAGGAGAAAGTTGAAGAATCCGACACCTGTTACACTGTAAAACCCTGAGTGTTAATGTGCCTCTGTGGGTGTACAAAGGGATCCACTGTGGTTCTGTGTGAGTTAAAGGAACACTAACTCACTGAGGATCTGACGGTGTGTACCGTCTGTTTCACTGTGAAAGCCATGCTGGGCTTTTAACTGCCACCTGTCAGCCACCTGGTCCGGGGTCAAAGGTCAACCCTGTAGTACACCAAACGCCCTTTTCAAACATGTGCACATTTACAGGCACACGCAGTCGCTCGCTTGCGTGCGCACACACACAAATCATTGGAGTGTTATTATTTACACCACTTGGCTCTCTTCTGACAGTCTTCAGACCAGATGTTCATAGAAAGGCAATTCAATCGTGTATTCCCACTGAAACAAACACAGACAGACTACACACACACACACACACGCATGTGTGCGTGTGTGCGTGCACACAGTCGCACCCTTCCCTAAGTGAGGTGAGGAATGTGGCCTTGGTTTGAGGTCATGACCACTCTGCTCTCTTTCACTTTCTCACACCGTCTGCCTCATGTTTCATGACTGGATGTCTACTTGTATATCAGGGTTGTGTTAAAGTCCGGGGTGGCCAAAATCCCGGGGCTGGTCCTCGTTGATGGGATTTTGGCCTTGCTCTGCGATGCGTTGTGTGAGCTTGTAGATCGGCTATGTTTGGCCAATGTTGTATGAATATGAAAGAATATGAATGTTGGTGCTGGGGTTCAATAAAGCAGTGGTTCCCAAAGTGGGGTCCAGGGACCCCCAGGGGTACTTGAGGGAGTTCCAGGGGGGACCCAGCTAAATGATAATTTGTGACCAAATGGACCCTTATGGGTCTGTAACTCAGAGAGTGTACAAATGGAACCAAATGGACCCTAACGGGTCCATTTGGTTCCATTTGTACACTCTCACAGTTAAATTAACAGTGGTTTTACAATATAAAATGGGGTCCCAGAGATAGAAATTCCATTCAATTGGGGGTCCGTAGACTAATGCGTGTGAAACTGGGAGTCCTTGAAATTAATATGTTTCGGAATCACTGCTGGAGCCGTAAAAATCCTCCCTTATCGGGGTCACTGGCATATGTTTTCAAATGGGGGGTCCGTGGCCTAATAAATGTTGATTTGGGGGTCCTTGACACGAAAAACGTTTGGTAACCACTGCAATAAAGTGAGCGTTCACCCCTGCAGGTCCACTCTATATGTTGTGGTTGTCCATGCAGGTGGAGAGGCGGCGGCCGCTGGCCTTCAGCCAGGCCAGATCGTCCAGAAGATCAACGGAATCAACCTGAACCACAGCAGCTACCTGGAGGCTCTGGAGCACTTTACTGCCCAACACACACACCAGTTACCACCACCGTGGGACCCTACGGTACGCATGCACACACACACCAGTTACCACCGCCGTGGGACCCTACGGTACACATGCACACACACACACACACACACACACACACACACACACACACACACACACCAGTTACCACCACCCTGGGACCCTACGGTACGCATGCACACACACACACCAGTTACCACCACCCTGGGACCCTACGGTACGCACGCACACACACACACACACACACACACACACACCAGTTACCACCACCGTGGGACCCTACGGTACGCATGCACACACACACACACACACACACACACACACACACACACACACACACACACACACACACACACACACACACACACACACACAGACGGACGGACGGGCGGGCGGGCGGGCCAAACCTATGGGCTGCAGATTATTATTATTCAGACTGAACGCCCCCCCCCACGGCAGCAGTTTCTGGAATGGGTGTTGTCAAAGCGACAGTACTCTCCGGCGATTGGTTCAAAGCAGATGATGTCGTTGTCAGTGTGGCTAACCCGGTTGCTAACCAAACAGACGAGCGCTACTAGCATGTAAACAACATGTGACATATGTCCGATGATGTTTGTAAAAAGCGTTTTGTAAAGAAACTATTCATAATAGGGCGTTTTAATAGCCAGATCGATACGGTCACAAGTTACCATAGTGGGTGCAGCCATGTTTGTTGTTTGACGTCATGGAGTTGAAACGGCGCTGATGGCCAATCAGCCGCTGTATCCGCCATAGACACCAGACCTGAATCGCCAGAACATTATGAGAGATGCTAGCCCCTCCTGTGAGAGACGCTAGCCCCTCCTATGCCCAGCTTTGTTTGTTTGTGTGAACACAGACATTGGCTGACGATTGGCTGATCACCCCATAGCGATGATTTGATTGGCTGAGCAAAGTACATATTGAAGGTAAAAGTGACAGAAAAGACGTCAAAAGTGATTGGCTGGATGATGATTTGATTGGCGGATTGTGACGATGTATGAGGATGATGTATGAGGACAAGAGCACACCTCACCTCACACAAGTGTGAGGTTTGTTTTACAGCAGATTAGACGTTACATTACAGTCTACAGGATAAGCCCAGTCAGTTCCTGGCAGAGCATTAGAGAGAACTCGATAATGCTATGGACTCGCTAATGCTGATGCTGGGGGTTCCTGGGCCCCACTTTGAGAAGCACTGCTTTAAAGTAAACCCATTCTTCTATTACAAGAATCCACTACAAGACCTTTACTGACTAATGACGTCAGGCAGCCGGCCAGTCCTGGCATGATTGAAGTTCATTGGTTATTGTGTGTGAACATTGTATGGATGGAGCAGCCATCTGGGACCCGGAAGGTTGCTGCTACAGTCCTAAGGTCCTCCTGGCTTCCTGGCCAGTGTTGGGCCGTGACATATTAAGTAATATATTACTGTAATGTTATTACTTTCCCCAGTAATGAGTAGTGTAAGGCAGCGGTTCCTGTGAGGGTCTCCCTCAGTACCTCATTTTGAGAACCACTGTAATACTTATATTACAATTACTGTGTGTGTGTGTTTTAGTGTCAGTGGGTGTACCATCTATTTGAGGATGTGTGTGTGTGTCAGTGGGTGTACCATCTATTTGAGGATGTGTGTGTGTCAGTGGGTGTACCATCTATTTGAGGATGTGTGTGTGTGTGTGTGTGTGTGTGTCAGTGGGTGTACCATCTATTTGAGGGTGTGTGTGTGTGTGTGTGTGTCTCAGTGCCAGTGGGTGTACCATCTATTTGAGGATGTGGAGGAACTACAGCGAGGAAGAGGAGGTGCAGATGAGGAGGAGGAGGAGGAGGGTCCCTTTAGGACCTACTCCATGGAGGATTACTCCCCTGAAGAGGACAGTCCCAATGGAACAGGTGACGCACGCACGCACACGCACACACGCACGCACGCACGCACGCACGCACGCACGCACGCACGCACACACACAAACCTCTTACACAAATAAACACATGGCATTCCTATTTTGGGGTCATGTCATTACAGGCAAAGGTTTTCAAAGGTTTTTGAAATCTTTTGAATAGGGTCCTTAAATAAGATAAAGTTTAGTATATGAACTATCTATCGAAACTTATTTGTGTTTATTTACTTTACTTTATTTGTTTATTTAGACAATGCATATTAATGAACATTACATAAATGCAATGTAAATACACCAGATTTAGCAAAAATTCTCATCCGCAGTCCCCACATAAAAACATAAAACAAAACAAGCAAACAGTACCTTACATTAGGAAACAAAGCATTAAAAACATACGTACACAAGGAAAGTACAAAGGTGTAAAGTGCATCTATATAATTTTGCAGCGTTTTTTTGTAAGGGCGATATGGATTCACAGCTAAAGTAACCTGTGCATAAGGTTGACAGATTGTCAAAGTGCACTAGACTATTATACCTGTAGTATAGGATACTCTGTCAAAGTGCACTAGACTATTATACCTGTAGTATAGGATACTCTGTCAAAGTGCACTAGACTATTAGACCTGTAGTATAGGATACTCTGTCAAAGTGCACTAGACTATTATACCAGTAGTATAGGATACTCTGTCAAAGTGCACTAGACTATTAGACCAGTAGTATAGGATACTCTGTCAAAGTGCACTAGACTATTATACCTGTAGTATAGGATACTCTGTCAAAGTGCACTAGACTATTAGACCAGTAGTATAGGATACTCTGTCAAAGTGCACTAGACTATTAGACCAGTAGTATAGGATACTCTGTCAAAGTGCACTAGACTATTAGACCTGTAGTATAGGATACTCTGTCAAAGTGCACTAGACTATTAGACCAGTAGTATAGGATACTCTGTCAAAGTGCACTAGACTATTAGACCTGTAGTATAGGATACTCTGTCAAAGTGCACTAGACTATTAGACCAGTAGTATAGGATACTCTGTCAAAGTGCACTAGACTATTAGACCTGTAGTATAGGATACTCTGTCAAAGTGCACTAGACTATTAGACCAGTAGTATAGGATACTCTGTCAAAGTGCACTAGACTATTAGACCTGTAGTATAGGATACTCTGTCAAAGTGCACTAGACTATTAGACCAGTAGTATAGGATACTCTGTCAAAGTGCACTAGACTATTAGACCTGTAGTATAGGATACTCTGTCAAAGTGCACTAGACTATTAGACCAGTAGTATAGGATACTCTGTCAAAGTGCACTAGACTATTATACCTGTAGTATAGGATACTCTGTCAAAGTGCACTAGACTATTAGACCAGTAGTATAGGATACTCTGTCAAAGTGCACTAGACTATTAGACCAGTAGTATAGGATACTCTGTCAAAGTGCACTAGACTATTATACCTGTAGTATAGGATACTCTGTCAAAGTGCACTAGACTATTAGACCAGTAGTATAGGATACTCTGTCAAAGTGCACTAGACTATTAGACCAGTAGTATAGGATACTCTGTCAAAGTGCACTAGACTATTAGACCAGTAGTATAGGATACTCTGTCAAAGTGCACTAGACTATTAGACCTGTAGTATAGGATACTCTGTCAAAGTGCACTAGACTATTAGACCAGTAGTATAGGATACTCTGTCAAAGTGCACTAGACTATTATACCTGTAGTATAGGATACTCTGTCAAAGTGCACTAGACTATTAGACCAGTAGTATAGGATACTCTGTCAAAGTGCACTAGACTATTAGACCAGTAGTATAGGATACTCTGTCAAAGTGCACTAGACTATTAGACCAGTAGTATAGGATACTCTGTCAAAGTGCACTAGACTATTAGACCAGTAGTATAGGATACTCTGTCAAAGTGCACTAGACTATTAGACCTGTAGTATAGGATACTCTGTCAAAGTGCACTAGACTATTATACCTGTAGTATAGGATACTCTGTCAAAGTGCACTAGACTATTAGACCTGTAGTATAGGATACTCTGTCAAAGTGCACTAGACTATTAGACCTGTAGTATAGGATACTCTGTCAAAGTGCACTAGACTATTAGACCAGTAGTATAGGATACTCTGTCAAAGTGCACTAGACTATTAGACCTGTAGTATAGGATACTCTGTCAAAGTGCACTAGACTATTAGACCAGTAGTATAGGATACTCTGTCAAAGTGCACTAGACTATTAGACCAGTAGTATAGGATACTCTGTCAAAGTGCACTAGACTATTAGACCAGTAGTATAGGATACTCTGTCAAAGTGCACTAGACTATTAGACCAGTAGTATAGGATACTCTGTCAAAGTGCACTAGACTATTAGACCAGTAGTATAGGATACTCTGTCAAAGTGCACTAGACTATTAGACCTGTAGTATAGGATACTCTGTCAAAGTGCACTAGACTATTAGACCAGTAGTATAGGATACTCTGTCAAAGTGCACTAGACTATTAGACCTGTAGTATAGGATACTCTGTCAAAGTGCACTAGACTATTAGACCAGTAGTATAGGATACTCTGTCAAAGTGCACTAGACTATTAGACCAGTAGTATAGGATACTCTGTCAAAGTGCACTAGACTATTAGACCAGTAGTATAGGATACTCTGTCAAAGTGCACTAGACTATTAGACCTGTAGTATAGGATACTCTGTCAAAGTGCACTAGACTATTAGACCAGTAGTATAGGATACTCTGTCAAAGTGCACTAGACTATTAGACCAGTAGTATAGGATACTCTGTCAAAGTGCACTAGACTATTAGACCTGTAGTATAGGATACTCTGTCAAAGTGCACTAGACTATTAGACCAGTAGTCTAGGATACTCTGTCAAAGTGCACTAGACTATTAGACCAGTAGTATAGGATACTCTGTCAAAGTGCACTAGACTATTAGACCTGTAGTATAGGATACTCTGTCAAAGTGCACTAGACTATTAGACCAGTAGTATAGGATACTCTGTCAAAGTGCACTAGACTATTATACCTGTAGTATAGGATACTCTGTCAAAGTGCACTAGACTATTAGACCTGTAGTATAGGATACTCTGTCAAAGTGCACTAGACTATTATACCTGTAGTATAGGATACTCTGTCAAAGTGCACTAGACTATTAGACCAGTAGTAGCCTATAGGATACTCTGTCAAAGTGCACTAGACTATTAGACCAGTAGTATAGGATACTCTGTCAAAGTGCACTAGACTATTAGACCAGTAGTAGCCTATAGGATACTCTGTCAAAGTGCACTAGACTATTATACCTGTAGTATAGGATACTCTGTCAAAGTGCACTAGACTATTAGACCAGTAGTAGCCTATAGGATACTCTGTCAAAGTGCACTAGACTATTAGACCTGTAGTATAGGATACTCTGTCAAAGTGCACTAGACTATTAGACCTGTAGTATAGGATACTCTGTCAAAGTGCACTAGACTATTAGACCTGTAGTATAGGATACTCTGTCAAAGTGCACTAGACTATTAGACCAGTAGTATAGGATACTCTGTCAAAGTGCACTAGACTATTAGACCAGTAGTATAGGATACTCTGTCAAAGTGCACTAGACTATTATACCTGTAGTATAGGATACTCTGTCAAAGTGCACTAGACTATTAGACCAGTAGTATAGGATACTCTGTCAAAGTGCACTAGACTATTAGACCTGTAGTATAGGATACTCTGTCAAAGTGCACTAGACTATTATACCTGTAGTATAGGATACTCTGTCAAAGTGCACTAGACTATTAGACCAGTAGTATAGGATACTCTGTCAAAGTGCACTAGACTATTAGACCAGTAGTATAGGATACTCTGTCAAAGTGCACTAGACTATTAGACCTGTAGTATAGGATACTCTGTCAAAGTGCACTAGACTATTATACCTGTAGTATAGGATACTCTGTCAAAGTGCACTAGACTATTAGACCAGTAGTATAGGATACTCTGTCAAAGTGCACTAGACTATTAGACCAGTAGTATAGGATACTCTGTCAAAGTGCACTAGACTATTAGACCTGTAGTATAGGATACTCTGTCAAAGTGCACTAGACTATTAGACCAGTAGTATAGGATACTCTGTCAAAGTGCACTAGACTATTAGACCAGTAGTCTAGGATACTCTGTCAAAGTGCACTAGACTATTAGACCAGTAGTCTAGGATACTCTGTCAAAGTGCACTAGACTATTAGACCAGTAGTATAGGATACTCTGTCAAAGTGCACTAGACTATTAGACCAGTAGTATAGGATACTCTGTCAAAGTGCACTAGACTATTAGACCAGTAGTCTAGGATACTCTGTCAAAGTGCACTAGACTATTAGACCAGTAGTATAGGATACTCTGTCAAAGTGCACTAGACTATTAGACCAGTAGTATAGGATACTCTGTCAAAGTGCACTAGACTATTAGACCAGTAGTATAGGATACTCTGTCAAAGTGCACTAGACTATTAGACCTGTAGTATAGGATACTCTGTCAAAGTGCACTAGACTATTAGACCTGTAGTATAGGATACTCTGTCAAAGTGCACTAGACTATTAGACCTGTAGTATAGGATACTCTGTCAAAGTGCACTAGACTATTAGACCAGTAGTATAGGATACTCTGTCAAAGTGCACTAGACTATTAGACCTGTAGTATAGGATACTCTGTCAAAGTGCACTAGACTATTAGACCAGTAGTATAGAGGATACTCTGTCAAAGTGCACTAGACTATTAGACCAGTAGTATAGGATACTCTGTCAAAGTGCACTAGACTATTAGACCTGTAGTATAGGATACTCTGTCAAAGTGCACTAGACTATTAGACCAGTAGTATAGGATACTCTGTCAAAGTGCACTAGACTATTAGACCAGTAGTATAGGATACTCTGTCAAAGTGCACTAGACTATTAGACCAGTAGTATAGGATACTCTGTCAAAGTGCACTAGACTATTAGACCAGTAGTATAGGATACTCTGTCAAAGTGCACTAGACTATTAGACCAGTAGTATAGGATACTCTGTCAAAGTGCACTAGACTATTAGACCAGTAGTATAGGATACTCTGTCAAAGTGCACTAGACTATTAGACCAGTAGTATAGGATACTCTGTCAAAGTGCACTAGACTATTAGACCTGTAGTATAGGATACTCTGTCAAAGTGCACTAGACTATTAGACCAGTAGTATAGGATACTCTGTCAAAGTGCACTAGACTATTAGACCAGTAGTATATAGGATACTCTGTCAAAGTGCACTAGACTATTAGACCAGTAGTATAGAGGATACTCTGTCAAAGTGCACTAGACTATTAGACCAGTAGTATAGGATACTCTGTCAAAGTGCACTAGACTATTAGACCTGTAGTATAGGATACTCTGTCAAAGTGCACTAGACTATTAGACCAGTAGTATAGGATACTCTGTCAAAGTGCACTAGACTATTAGACCAGCGACTATACATGGTCATATTTGCTTATACAGTTCAGTGTTCTCAAATAGAAATATAAACTTAAATCAAATGGATTTTTTTTTTTTATTTTAATACTGTAGATTAGAACACCGACCATCGGTTTATGCAATGCGGTCATGAGGAATCACTTCAGGCATCTGCATTTCATGGACATAAAGAAGAAGTGCTTCCCGGTATCTTCTTAATTAATCGGGAAATGCATTACAAATTCCATCCGTTCTTCTGCACAGACAACCGGTTGAGCGCGTTGTCACTGTCGGAGGATCTGCCTGTGGTCAGCCTGGCTGTGGACAACGTTCACCTGGAACACGGTGTCGTCTACGAGTACGTCAGCACCGCCGGCATCAAGAGCCATGTCCTGGAGAAGATGGTGCAACCCAAAGGCTGCTTCAGTATCGCTGCAAAGGTCCCATTTTCACTTTATGTTTAGTCAGATTCATGCTGCGTTCAAGACAACTCTGTAAACACTATTACTTGACCGGTTAACTTGGTTGACTCCTATTTTTCCCTCCACACCAAATCTCAGGTTATTTTATAAGAATTTAATTCAAATTTCTGACCTAAAATTCTGAATTGGCCCTACCTCTCTTCTTATTTTTGCCTTGAATGCAGTGTTGTTTTTGGCAGCAGATTTTAGTTTTAGTCGTAGTCTTTTGAATAGTTTTAATTTAGTTTTAGTTACATTTTAGTCACCTGGAATGTTTTAGTGTTGGTCTAGTTTTAGTCGACTAAATGTCATAAGATTTTAGTCGACTAAATCTACAGTTGATTTAGTTGACTAAAATGTATTTTGGCGGGCCTTGATGCCGTCGTAATGACTGTTTTTACACTTGCTGAAAATAGCCGATCTACAAGCTCACAACGCGTCGCAGCGCGACGCGTTGTGAGCTTGTAGATCTGCTATTTTCAGCATGCAACCAAGTGTAAAATGACATACTGAATCTCTTGTCCACTATAAGTCCCTTCCTAACATTTTAGTCTAGTTTTTATCTGTTGACGAAATTGTCAATACTGTACATTTAGTCTTAGTTTTAGTCATCATGGCTTAGTTTTCATTTAGTTTCCATTTAGTTTTCGTCAGTGAAAAAAGGTAGTCGACGGACATTTTTCGTCTTAGTTTTAGTCGACGAAAACAACACTGCTTGAATGCAGCATTAGTTTATTGCATAATGAGTCCTTTTTTTCCTAGTACGTTTGGGTACATCATGATGGCATCCTGGTGGAATTCAGTTCGCCACTGAAGAAACTTTGACATAATTCATATCAACATTGAACATTGGTAAAGCTAGCCGTCGATGGATGTTTACCAGTTTTTTTCCTGGCTTCTCAGATCCTGGAGGCGTTTGCTAGTGACGACAGCCATTTTGTCCAGAACTGCAGCCAGCTGATCTCGCAGAGCGACCGCGTGGTGTCCATGCCCCAGTACGAGTTCAGACAGATCTGTGACACCAAACTGGAGAGCGTCAGACGGCGCATCAGCAGCTATAAGCAGGTACTGTATTTGCGTCGCTGACGAGTGGGAACCTTTGTATGTCGAAAATGGTTACTTTTGGTTATTAGCTATTGAAAAATAGCAGATCTACAAGCTCATAGCGCGCCACCGAGTGGCGCGCTACGAGCTTGTAGGTCTGCTATTTTTTTTAAATCGAAGAACCACTGACATAGAAACATAGCTTTTGCAGAAAACTGTCAGGATGTAGAAGACATTTTTAGAATCTGATCTCAGGTCAAAATGGGTTAAAAAAAGAAAAGAAAAGAGGTTCAATGTTTAAGTGTGAGGACCAAGCACCATCTAATGAATGTATAACCATAGCAAGAGATGGGATAGTAAGAGATGGGATAGTAAGAGATGGGATAGTAAGAGATGGGATAGTAAGAGATGGGATAGTAAGAGATGGGATAGTAATAAAGTGTCACAGCACTGAAATTATTTCCCTTGTCAACCTTATGAGAACTTATTAAAAGAAAATAATTCAACAAACATGAATGAACATGAAAAAACATGAATTGACAGTGATGGTTGGGCTATGAAAAGTTTTATCTACACAATTTTATACAATATTATGTAGTGGGGGTCCCTGCTTCATCTTTATTTTTTTACACTCTGGATAGTACATAGCTGTAACAAAGTGAACATTCTGTACTGAAACTGGTCCGTGTGACCAAAGAATGGACAAGGGTCCTGAGGTCGACTGACCAGTCACTTCTTAAGGTCCCTAACTCAAAGCTGAAGTTCCGGGGGGTATAGGTCATTTCCCATCGCAGTGCCCACACTGTGGAATGAACTTCTACAGTGTCAGAGCTTCTCAAACCTTGCCTGTGTTTAAATCACGTCTGAAAACTCACTTGTACTCCCATGCAAAACAAAGTGGATTGGATTGGATATGAATATGTAGCGTTACACCTCAAATGTCTGTCTGTCTGTCTGTCTGTCTGTCTGTCTGTCTGTCTGTCTGTCTGTCAATGAATAGTTTATAAGACTAGTTGGGGAGCACCGTTTAATGGACTAGTCAACTAGTCGCTCACATCCCTATTTTAAAGAGTTCACCAGCTTGGGTTGAACTACATACTGTATCATGTCCATCATTGTATACATGTCCTTCTTCTGTCCCAGTTTGCTGTTGAGCTGAGGAGCAAGGCATGGCCCACCTTCAGGCAGGCTGGTACATGCCCTCACCCTCTGGGCTTCATGGACTTTGTACCCACCAACTGCCACATGAACCTGATGCAGGTCTCATACCCAAAGAGCACCACCTCCGCTGGCAGAACCTTCAACATCCGCTTTGGCCGGAAGAATTCCTTCTATGGCCTGGATCCTGATCAAGGTAATATCACACCTGGTCGAGAATTCCTTCTATGGCCTGGATCCTGATCAAGGTAATCACACCTTCTATGGCCTGGATCCTGATCAAGGTAATATCACACCTGGTCGAGAATTCCTTCTATGGCCTGGATCCTGATCAAGGTAATATCACACCTGGTCGAGAATTCCTTCTATGGCCTGGATCCTGATCAAGGTAATCACACCTTCTATGGCCTGGATCCTGATCAAGGTAATCACACCTTCTATGGCCTGGATCCTGATCAAGGTAATCACACCTTCTATGGCCTGGATCCTGATCAAGGTAATCACACCTTCTATGGCCTGGATCCTGATCAAGGTAATCACACCTTCTATGGCCTGGATCCTGATCAAGGTAATCACACCTTCTATGGCCTGGATCCTGATCAAGGTAATCACACCTTCTATGGCCTGGATCCTGATCAAGGTAATCACACCTTCTATGGCCTGGATCCTGATCAAGGTAATCACACTCACTTGCTAGGCCCCAAATAGAATCATCTTCCCGCTGCTCTCCTCTTAGTTAGGGAAAGTTAGCGTGTTAGATGTGTGGCAAATCTGAAAAAAGATTAAAAAAATGCTTACCACTAGCTTTCTTCACAAATGTGTTCATAAATGGTTTCTAGTTCAGTGGTTCCCAAACTATTTCATGTCAAGGACCCCCACATTTCTCAAGTACCCCTGGGGGTCCCCAGACCCCACTTCGGGAACCACTGTTCTAGTTGTCTACTATCACCTAAAGCATAATGACAATTTGAAAATGTTGCCTTATATTATATAGGTTGTTAATGGTACCCCAAGTTAATGTACTGTATGCTGCAGCCTTTAGTCAATTTACTATACTGTATATGCCGTTTGTGTTGGTGACTGTAATTGTTAACTTTGCCTATATTTCCACCTATTGGTGGCCTATAGGGTGTACCAAAACTCCTGGAGGGGGCGTCAACATATGTGTCACGTGGTAGCGGCCACCATACTTGCTGGCTTGTCTGGTTTGTTTACATTGAGCGACTATCCGTGTGCTTGTATACGTTCTTTTTTTAAACTGACCTCACAATGGTGCAGACTTGCTCAGTAAATAAGTGCCACAGCAGGTCACGTCGAGGAAATGAGCCAGAAAACGGAATTAGATGTTCAGCTTTCCAGCATGGAGACAGCATCAAGGAACCCAGATTGACAAGTTTACAAAAATACGTAGAATGGCTTGGATCGGCGCACGGGCGCAGAGACATAACGTTCAACAAAGTATCTAAGCACAGCCGTGTTTGTTCACAACATTTTCCTTGTCCTTGTAATGTATTTGGGCCCGACATTCTTTCTATCCATCCTGGTGTTGGTTCACTATGTTGTCGCCAAGAACGAGCTCAATATTTACAAAAACATACCACCGTCACTCTATTCTGAGTGATGTGGGCTAGAATTTAATGCCCACGAGAGGGCCGTCCCTAGCTTTTCAGACGCCGCCCTCCTCTTGGTGACGTACACGTTTTCACACGCTATAGACTATACACACCTGGCCAGCCCAGGCGCAGAAGGCCAGGTTGGATGTGCAGTCATCTTTATACTGTCTTTATATTTTATATTATTGTTACCCTTTTTCTACTTATATGTACTTGTTCTCTTCCCTTACGTTAAGTATCTACTGCTGTGCTTCTATGACAACGGAATTTCCCCCAGGATTAAAAAATGTCTATCTATTTATAGACTAACATTTTCACTGCACAACACTATCATATGATGTGGTATCAGATAGGGCTGTGGTTCCCGACCTTCTCTGGACCAAGGCCCACCTGACAATATCAAACGTGTTTGCCGCCCACCCATCTGACCACTAAATACGGCGGCCGTGCATTTTCAGAGCATGCTTATTTTAATGACCAATCAATTAAATGTGTTCCAGTTTGGATCAATAGAACAAACATATAGCATACTTTAAGTTCCTATTTATCAGTATCACAATGAAAACACTTTTTTCAATGTTTTTTTAGATGAATAATACTATGACGTTTTTTTTATATATATAAAGTTGTTATATAGGCCTATTATTAAAATCTTAGTGTTTTGCCAATTATATGGGTGCCCACTTGCAATACCATCCCTCTCCACAGGTTACTTGACAAGCACTGGCTCAAGTGGTTACATTTCACAGCACAGGAAAGGGAACGGTGCTCCGCTCTCCCCTCATTACCCGCGCTGTCTCACAGCAACTCCATGTCCATATTCAGTCTCCACTAGCCCGTGGCTAATGCTCCGTGGCGGGACGGCGTTACGTCAACACCATTGATAATGCATTCTATGGGTGTGTTGAGTTGAACACTGTTAACGCGCAGAGTTTAACCCATTTTGGGCGGGAACCCCTTTTGGTGTTATAGCATTATGTTATGCTTTAGCTATTGAAAAATAGCAGATCTACAAGCTCGGCTATTTTTGAAAAATCGAAGAACGACTGACATAGAAACATAGCTTTTTCAGAAAACTGTCAGGATGTAGAAGACATTTTTAGAATCTGATCTCAGGTCAAAATGGGTTAAATATTTTGACAAACTGGGAAAGCTCAGATGAATACATACAAGTAAGACGCGCGAACGCGGGGAGCGAACGCAGCTCGTAAATTGCAAAAACAACAATTAGAATAAATTACGTAATTTTTTAAGGTTTTTTTTAAGTTCTTTTTTTTGTGTTTACGTTTTTTTTTAAGTTAAGTTTTTTTTTAAGTCAAGTTTTTTTTAAGTTTTTCCTTTTAAAGTTTTTCCTTTTAAAGTTTTTCCTTTTTAAGTTTTTTTTTTTTTTAGGTTAAGTTTTTTTTTTTAAGTTAAGTTTTTTTTTAAGTTTTTCCTTTTTAAGTTTTTCCTTTTTAAGTTTTTTTTTTTTTTAAGTTAAGTTTTTCCTTTTAAAGGGGAAAACCACGCCATTAATATACCTTAGAGCTGTTGTGTGGAAATAATAAAAAAGTCCCTCCATTCTGTGTTTCCTAGAACTGTAATTATGAAGAAAATCATTAACATGGTGAAACACATCTTGATGACATCATCAAGATGTGTTTCACCATGTTAATGATTTTTTTCAGACCTCTAGTTCTAGGAAACACAGAATGGGGGAACTTTTTTATTATTTCCACACAACAGCTCTAAAGTACATTAATGACATAGTAAAATGTTGAAAATGAGTGGAATGCCCCTTTAAAGTTTTTCCTTTTTAAGTTTTTTTTTTAAGTTAAGTTTGTTTTTAAGTTAAGTTTTTTTTAAGTTAAGTTTTGTGTGTGTGCGCGCGTGCGTGCGTGTGTGTGTGCATGTGTGTGTGTGTTTTTGTGTGTGATACAGCTGCGCCCTCTGGTGGTGGGCGGGTGGTGTTACAGCGTGACACACACACACACACACACAGACAGGATCTGCTGGGTCTCATAGTAAATGCTCACTGCGTTCGCAATCAGCGAAGAGGGTGGCATGTCCCGCTAATAATTACTTGCTGAAGGATGTATAGTACACTACACGCACACACAACCTCGTGCACGCACAAGCATGCACATATACACAACACGCACAGAAAGGGTGCTGCATGTTTCAGCTGGTCAGGCATTTATAAGTGCAAATTACACCAGAAGTCGAGGTCAGATATCTGCTTCCCACAGCTGAGCTGCTGCCTGTCGTCACCCTAATTAATGCAGTTCCATGCAGTGGACAACATTAATGTATAGTCAGCTAATAGCATCATATCCAGTAGGGCGCCAGGGGTATTCAACTAGATTAGGTCGGGGGCCACAACTGTAGAATGATTGTGTGTGGAGGGCCGCACTGCGTGCGCGCAAAGCACAATTAGTTTTTGATTCTACAAATGCATTTTGTGTTCAAACACAAAGATCTATGTAGGCTAATACATTTGTGCACAGTATGAGCACAGGGTGATATATGTCTATACAAGTATATGCTATACCTTAGAATAGACCTATTTGACAGAACGAGCGTCAACGAGTACTAGCTGAAAATACAAACACACACACACACATACCTATAACTTTCTCTTAAAAAACGTTTTTTTTTTTTTTTTGTATTATTCCAAGGGCCACTAGGGGGCGCTCCGAGGGCCGCATTTGGCCCGCGGGCCGCCAGTTGAATAGCCCTGTAGGCTATGGTCTCGCATTGCCAGACGATGAGATCCCTGCCTACTGATGGTACCGAGTTAGATGCTTACGTCTACATTCAATGTGTAGATGCTGAAACAGTGAAAACCTCAGTTTTGAAAACCAATTAAATATTGTCCCAATATGAAGGCCCTACCTAAGTCTTTGCATTGATGCTGCAATGCATTTTTTTTTAATGTACAAATTGCTTTTCACCCAGTTTTCTTTCAGCCAGTCTCTAGTTTAGCGAAGCAGAATCCGCAATGTCTGTGAACTCATTTGTTTTCTAAAAGAGCAACCTTGGGGATCTGTTCCCCATGGAAAAATGTCATGGTCATTTTTTACTAACACAACGTTTTGTTTGTTGAAAATTACCTTTGCTTAGAGACACAACTCGACTGATGCTGCCGATGCTGATTTTGGAGAGTCCTAGATTGATTACCGATGTTGTAGCCTCGGAAACCCAGACGTTTTTATTTCCAGGGAGAAAAAAAAGTCTGGGTCCGAGTCCACTTCAATTCGGCAAACATCTCTCACTCTCTGCTGATTTCTGATCGTCTGCACCTTTGTTAAATTGACACACACACGCACACACGTACACGCACACACTCCTCTCTCTCTGTCGCTCTAAGTAATTAGTCTCATGTCGCGCAGCTGCGCATAGTTTCTCCCGGCGGATCCTGCCGGGAGCTGCCTATGCCATAAAAAGCATAGGTGAGTTCCAGGCTACCGATGTTGTGACCGATAATTTGTAAAAAGTTTCTATTTGAAAACATTTAACTCATAAGCAAACGAATAAATACACCTAATCTTCTCCATCTCCCTCTGTCTTTCCACAGCCAACCTGAACCCCATGTCCCACACCCAGCACTGTGTGACCAGCATGGGAGCTCCTTCCTGGAACTGCTCTGGCCTGGAGGGGGAGGAGCTAGACGCAGAGGAAGGGGAGGGGCTTATAGAGGATGGGCGAGCGGGCCAGGGGGAAGGGGGGCTGAGTCACCTGCTCAAACAGGAGGACATGGAGAGTCAAGACGCCTACATCCACCTGTACAGCCGCCTGGACGTGGCTGTGCGGGAGATGAGGCAGTACGTCGCGCAGATCGATGTGTAAGTGTGTCTATAACGGTCGATGCTCAGACATTTTCGCATCGAGGACCGCCAGTTTGATATGCATTGATTAGACCAGGGGTTCCCAAACTTTTCCGTTTCAAGGACCCCCAAATGAACATTTATTAGGCCACAGACCCCCCATTTGAAAACATATGCCAGTGACCCCGATAAGGGAGGATTTTTACGGCTCTAGCAGTGATTCCAAAACATGTTAATTTCATGGACCCCCAGTTTCACAGGCATTATGCCACGGATCCCCGATTTAATGGCATTTCTATCTCTGGTACCCCAATTTATATTGTAAAACCACTGTTAATTTAACTCCATTTGAACACTAATGCTGTGCATACAGTATGTGAGTGAGCAAATGTTGCAGACTTCACCATGCCATTTGATAATCTTAATAAAAATCACACCCGTGTGAACTGAGTGGTGTAAGGTCTGTCTGACGTAATGAAATCATGTCTGACGTAATGAAATCACACCCGGGTGTGATTTCATTACCTGGCTTTGTTTGTGCAGAAAAAATGAGCATGGTTGCTATGTTCACCCTGTTCACCCGGGTGTGATTTCATTACGTCATTACAACAGGGTGAACATAGCAACCATGCTCATTTTTTCTGCACAAAAAAGCCAGTTGTAGGAGTGGTTTACACCACTCAAAAAAATAAATAATAATAATACAGAATTCTTGGCTGCAGATTTGCTTCTCAAGACAATAAAACAACCCTTGTTTTAATTAATATTGAAGATGAGGCTTAGGGGGGGCACGGTGGTGCAGTCGGTAGCGCTGTCGCCTCGCAGCTAGAAGGTCCTGGGTTTGATTACCGCTGTGGGCGTGTTCTCTCCTCCGCGTCATCAGTGCCATTACCCTAGGCGGGGTTGAAAAGGGCCTTTCTGTGTGGAGTTTGCATGTTCTCCCCATGTCCCCTAGGCCCTAGGGTAGGTACCCTCACAAAAAACATGCAGTAATCCTGGCCTCTATACTGCCTCCCGCTCCCCCTGGTCAGCCGGGGCATCTGATGGAGGGGAAAGGAACTGGTTGGAATAACGTGTCCAACCGGGGAAACTCCCCCCTGTCAGGTGTGCTTGAGCGCCGCTCATGCATTGAAGGAAGCATGAGGTCAGTACGTTGCTCTCCCCAGGTTGGCGGAGGGAGTGTAGAGCCCAGGATTACATTAGATAATTGACACTGGGTGAAAAAATGGTTTACAAAATTGTGGGATCGTGTGTATATATACACATTTAATTTTGGTAAACCTGACTGACCGACCGGCTGAGCGTTTTTCACATTACATCTTTATGTATTTATTTGTCTAGTCTCTTGTCGTCCATCACGGAGCCCACGCAGCCCCAAGGAGAGGAGGGAGGGGAGCCCCCGGCCTACGAGGCCAGCCAGCCTCCCTCCGTGGCGCCCTGCGAGGACGGCTGTGACCAGGACAAGGTGGAGCACGGCGGCATCAAGAGAGTCTGCTTCAAGGTGAACGAGGACGACCAGGAGGACTCGGGTCACGACACCATGAGCTACAGGGACTCGTACAGGTGACTGTCTACCACTTTCACCCCGGGGTCCCAAACCTTTTCACTATTTCTTTAGGATAGCCGATCTACAAGCTCACAAGCTCGGCTAGCTTAACGTATAAGACATCTTGTGGTTTGAACCCTCCTCCAGTGTGCCATCCATGTGTATAGCAGCATGACTGCTAAAGAGAGTTAAACAGTAAATACAATTGTAAGGGGAACTCAACTAACAAGCAATATTTAAATATATTGATTTTCTGGTCAACTACACTATAAAAAGTGTAATTACAATTGAAATACAGTAGCATGTAGTTGTTAATAGAATAATAGAGGGTATGTGCATGCATAAAGTGAATGGCAGATCGAGTGGCAAATCGAGTGGCAAAGTGAATTTAATGTTGTTTAAAGTCATTTAATGCAATCAAATAGGACTTTTCTGTGTGGATGTAGGGGCTGTCAAGGCCAGAAAGTAGTTTTTTGCCACTCAGTAGGCGTTCCTGCATACCTTCCGGGTATGATGATGATGTCACACGCATACCCTCTATAGTTGAGTCTGCATAGTTTGGTGAATACATCTTACTTTTACCAATAAAAACCATTTATTGCAGTATAAATAGCATGTAATTACAATATAGCGTGGTGCAAATGTTGTGGAATTACTTCGTGGGAGAACCCTGTAATATACATAATTAAAAACATTAATTATAGTATAAATAGCATGTAATTAGTATATCACAGGCTATGAAGTGCAGAGGGCCTACTTTCTTTCCCCAACTATCTCTACATTTACAGATACAAACATAAATTACAGCCCAAATATAATGTAATTACTAATCAGGCAAAAAAAAGTGAAGTTGGCCAAAAATCCAAAAATCCAGTATGAACAATGTTGGTCTACACAGAACCCATTCTGAGCGCCAGGCTGACTTACTGTCCACTGTGACCTGAAAATAATATTTTATATAATATAATATTGATACAGTCACAGGAATAGGCATTAACTGAGTGCAACGTAAATTATTCCCCCTAATTACAATTACGCCATGACAGTCATAGCAGTATATTTAGCAAATTAACCCTGTAGTATGTGACACATTGTGAGCATGTAGAGCCTGTCCGAGAGGCCAGATCTTTGAGTCCAATACCGGTTTTGGAGCTACTGTATAGACCACCAATTACTGATGTTTTGACCGATATTGTCAGAAACAAACTCAAATTTGACATTATGCAATAGTAACCAATAACTGCAGCCAGATGCTATTACTATTTTGGGCTCTTTGCCATAGAAACGGTTGGGATCTCCTGCTACTGTGGAGGAACTCCCTTTTGTATACAAGTGTTCAAGTTCTCTGCCTTCAGACGCTGTGCTGTTGTTAGAGACTTAGAGTAGCCTGTAAATCACAGACACCCTCATGCGCTGAAACATAAATGAGCCTCCCAAGGCTTTCATTCGGGCTTCCATGTGGGCATTTTAACCATAGGACTGAGGGCTGGAAAACGTCACCAGAAATGTTTGGGTCCGACTCATTCACTTTCCCGTCGGACACACACTGTCATCTGCATTTCATTAAGCTCCACCCTCCACCACCACCACCACCCAGCGAGACAGAGGTGCTGGTCGTTTGGCGCGGAGCTCTGGTGTGTAATCCAGCTCAACGACTGGGCTGGGCCTCAACACACTCTGTCATTATCTCTCTACGCACTACAACTAACCCATCAAAATGGACAGACACACTGGAAGCATATGTGCAATATATATAGTATGCAAATATAGCCTGTTTGTCTGTCGGCACTGGTGAAAAAAATAAATGCTCAGATATTCCGAGTGAAAGTGGGAAATACTATGATGCAGAAATACTCTTACGAGTATTAATAATTCTAGTGTTGGCAAAATATACTTGTAAATGTAGTCATTGTGCAGAACCTTTATCTAGTTTTCAACATTTGTCGTCTTTTGAAAATAGCAGAACTATACAAGCTCACAAAGCACCTCTGCAATGTGATGCGTTGTGAGCTTGTAGATCTACTATTTACAAATAATAAATTGGGGATTAATTTGCTAATTATGTTCTGTAATGCGTCTAAATCTACAAAATAACTTCTAATTAAGAATACAAAAAAAATCGAATAATTGTAGTCAGAAAATAATTTGCCTCTGAGATGCAGTGGAGTAGAAGTATAAAGTATTGAAAGTGGAAATTCTAAGTAAAGGTCCCTCAAAAATTTGCTTAACCCATTTTGGTGTTCGCATTATGTTATGCTTTAGCTATTGAAAAATAGCAGATCTACAAGCTCATAGCGTGCCACCGAGTGGCTTGTAGGTTTGCTATTTTTGAAAAATCGAAGAACATAGCTTTTTCAGAAAACTGTCAGGACGACATTTTTAGAATCGTTCCCAGGTCAAAATGTGCTTAAGTACAGTAATGTATTTAGTTTCTTTCCACCACAGGCTGTCAGGCACAGCATGCACTCACACAAACAGCCACGTTATCCCTGGTGAAAGCACTCCTCCCTGCACTGATATAACAATGTCAGACTGAGGACATTACGGAGGAATGCAGAGGTGTGGTCCAACGTTCAGAAGCTCTGACATTTCCTGCTGTGTCCTTAAGGGAGGTCTATGAGAAGAGGATCAAATGAGAGTTTAAAATCAAATCAATCTGTTTTCTTAGGGTTGTGTGTGTGTGTGTGTGTGTGGCTGTGCATGTTTGTGTTATTGTACTTGTGAGGGTCAAATGTCCCCTCATACGTAGAAGTAGAATGTGAGAAATACACATTGTGTGCACCATAGATTTGGTTGTTTTGTGGTTAGACTGTTTGTTAGAGTTAGACTTACAATTAGGACAAGATGTGAGGGTTAGGCATCTAGCAATCTGGGAACCCATCAGCAAAGAAAGGGGGGGAAAAAACGGATGTCGGCCCGTTCACTCTCCTTCAGCTCTCCTCTTCTGGTGGTGCGTCTTTGTTTTCATTCTTACTAACAACAAACTCTGTACGTCGTAACGGTAGTTGCCGACAGATTCAGCAGCGGAGCTTTGATTATTGGCTCAGGAATGCGAAAAGAACAAAACGATCTCCATGAATTCAAGGCTTCATTCGGTGTGTTTTAATTGATTGAAAATAAGTCATCGGCAGTTAAGGGAGAAAAATAACGTTAAATTAAGGAACGATATTAGGAAGAAGGAAAGGGGGAGAAAGGAGGCTAGAGTGGGAAGGGAAGGAAGGAAGTATGCGTGGTTTGTGTTTGTTCAGTCACGTGTTTTCTGATGATTGCATAATGTATCTGACTCTAGACATGCACAGGAGTGTTGCCGGGTATTATGAGTCGAACACTTTATTGACAACGAATTGAAGGATAAAGGATAAAAGAGAACTAAAAGTCTAAACTATTTAACCCATTTTGGACTGAAGTGGATTAAAAAAAATGTCTTCTAAATCCTACATTTTTTCTGAAAAACCCATTTTTCTATGTCAGTGGGGCTCAACCTTTTTCATGTCAAGGACCCCCAGAATTATCTCTATTGGGCCACGTACCCCCCATCTCAAAATATGTAGTTCCAGGGACCCCCCAGAAGCCAATATTTTAGTTAAAAATGTTCGCTCTGAAATATATATTCAAAAATGTGTGCCACATTTTCACGATTTTTCAAAAATAGCAGACCTACAAGCTCGTAGCGCGCCACTCGGTGGCGCGCTACGAGCTTGTAGATCTGCTATTTTTCAATAGCTAAATTATAACATAAAGTTTAAAACACCAAAAGGGGTTCCCGCCCAAAATGGGTTAAATTCTTACCAACCGGTGTATATATATAATTAGACTATGATACTTCTCCCACCTGAACTGGGATCAGATCCCACCTAAGGCACG
Source organism: Electrona antarctica (assembly GCF_951216825.1). Taxonomy (NCBI): domain Eukaryota; kingdom Metazoa; phylum Chordata; class Actinopteri; order Myctophiformes; family Myctophidae; genus Electrona; species Electrona antarctica. The sequence continues at coordinate 3,960,451 of NC_136807.1, forward strand.
TCATTGCCCCCCCTCTCTCTCTCCTCAGTCTCCTGCCTCATGTCTGTCTCTTTATGTGAGAAAAATCAATCAATCCGTCTGTCTGGCTCAGCCCAGTGTCTGTCTGGCTCAGCCCAGTGTCATAACCGCTTGGGAACACAAAGAAGTGCTTCTATCTTTCAGACATAAATCATAAATCTTCACACAAGGTGTGACAAGATGAGGTACGACGGTTTTAAAATGACTGTTATTATTTAACCACACCCTGCTCGCATCACCCTAGCATCCCTATATTCCGGGGGCAAACATTACAACATTTACAAGAATATAAAAGATTTTACAAGATCCCAATGTATTGCAACGTGATTAGCTAGTGCAGAGCGAGAATGGAATCGGGCCCGGGGGACTCTGGTCAACTAACTATACAGGGTTTATGTGGTTAAGACACATTTTTTAGGAAATTATGTCTGTATGTTTATGTTTATTGGAATGTGACGCAGCTGCATGTTAACAATATTTCACTGAGGGACTTTTACTTCACTGTGGTGTCGCATAAATCACGAGTCAGAAGAGTTATTTGACTGCTTAATTACAAGATCCAGATTCTCTCTGTGGTTGGAAGGGAACTGTTGGCCTGTTATTGAACCTTATCAACGTTCAAGGTTTTTGTGTTTTTGTGGGATTTGGCACATGCACTAGTTTACAATCCAGCGGTGGCAACATTGCAGCCAGTGACATTCTTTGTACTGTACTTAGAGCCTCCTCTGCTGTGTGGACATAATATACAATGCAATGACGAGATCAAACAATCAATATAATGAAAATATAATGCAATAAATGGTATATAATATGGTGGTGCGACGTGTCATGAGGCGTAACCATATAATAGATGCATGACCATATATGGAGGCGTGACGTGACACACGGAAATGCAGGTTTTCATAGTAAATGCGACCTACGGTATGGTAGTAAATGCGACCTATGGTAATTAGTTACAATGTTCACCTACAGTATAATGATAGGGACTCCAGGTCAAAAGTGTTTCAAATTTTACCGTATAGAATTTGCTTCTGTAATGAGAATTGAGTGCAAACTAGAAAAAGTGCCCTTCCGGGCACAGGTCTCCACCAGGAGGATAGGAGTGTGTGTGATGTTTGGCAAAATGTTTAGGAGTAATGTTTAGGAGCCTTTGATGGCAATTGGATGATTTGAGGCATTTTGTTCCAAAAATGTGTTTTGCAAAAATCAACCTGTTGGTGGCGCTATAACAGGCCAATGTGAAAAGGGTGGGATATATTCCTCAGCCTAGTAAGAAAATGTGTGAAAGATTTCACGTAAATTGTATGCTGCGTTCATGATTTGAGGCTTTTGTTCAAAACGGGGCAATCTTGCAAACTGTGAAAGCCAATTATAGCCAATTAGGATGGAATATGAAATATCGGACAGATCCGACTTGAGCACATGACCATAGAGATACTGTGTAACGATTTGTGAGATTTGTGGACAGAATCTGGAGGAGTAATATCAAAAAAGGTGTTTTACAAAAGTCAGCCTCCTGGTGGCGCTATAAAAGGCAGATGCGGAAATTGCAGGTCAAAGGTTTGTCCTTGGCCACTAGGGAGTGTGCATGCAACGTTTCACGCAGATCGGTGCAGTTTTAGGTAAAAATGTGAAAAGCTGCCTCATGGTGGCGCTATAACAGGCCGTTCTGGAAAATGCGGGGCAGAGGTTCATCGTTGCCATCCAGGGAGTGTGTGTGCAAAGTTTGGCATCGACCGGGTTAACGGTGCCGGAGATTAGCTGTACACAGACGGACGGAAGGAAGGACGGACACACACACACACGGACGGACGGACACACACACGGACGGAGTGCAAAACATACTCTCTCCCCATGCCTTCGGCCTGGTGGAGACAACTATGTACTGGTAAACATTGGACATTAGGCATGTAACGATATATCGTATATCGATATTAATCCCGACGATATGAATCGATTCGAATCTTTTAGGGGGGCTAGTGTGTGATGTGAAATGTGAGCTTTAGTCATATTCCATCATATTCAAGTGCTTTTGGAGAGAAATGATAGTCACTTTCAGTAGTAGAGCACTGTAGAGGGGAGCTGTGTGTGTCTGTGAAAAGTAATGCTACTTCTTTTGCAATGTACTTAAATAAAACATCTCAGGGGGGAAGATAAATTATATAAAATTTAAAAAACGGTAATTTTTCTTTAAAATATTTGTTTTAATATCGTGAAAGATCGTATCGTGAACCTCATATCGTGATACGAATCGTATCGTGAGTTGAGTGAATCGTTACATGCCTACTATGTACTGGTAAACATTGAACATCATTGTCACCAAATTCCAAGAAACACCTGGCCTTGTCTCATGGCACACCAGTGTGTCTTGTGTAAAGGTCCTTCATGGCTTACCTGTGCGTATAAAGGTCCTTCATGGCTTACCTGTGCGTATAAAGGTCCTTCATGGCTTACCTGTGCGTATAAAGGTCCTTCATGGCTTACCTGTGCGTATAAAGGTCCTTCATGGCTTACCTGTGCGTATAAAGGTCCTTCATGGCTTACCTGTGCGTATAAAGGTCCTTCATGGCTTACCTGTGCGTATAAAGGTCCTTCATGGCTTACCTGTGCGTATAAAGGTCCTTCATGGCTTACCTGTGCGTCTTTCTGTCTATCTTGCAGTGAATGCAACAGCAACAGAGATTCAGTCTTGTCCTACACCAGTGTGCGAAGCAACAGCTCTTACCTTGGGAGTGATGAGATGGGCTCAGGTAAGGAATCATTCTACATAATATCTAGATATAGAGTCTGCTCACCTTGAAGTCTCATTTATGCTGGGATCTGTCACTTTCACAGTGTGTTGCTAGCTTGTAAATCGGTTGTTTTCGGCAAGTGACACGGTCAATGGAATATATATTAAGCGTTAAGCAGTGTTATGCCTTGTTTTTGAACATTAAGAATTTGCACTTTTCATGCCTCAGCCGGTGGACAGCCATGCTAGAGGCATTACATTTTGGGGTTTTGTTTCTAGGTCCTTATACGTGTTTCTAGGTCCTTATACGTGAACCTTCTGAATGTGATACCTCATGAATGCCTTGAGGGAATTTCATGACATTTTGCACAAACGTCCAATTGGACTCAAGGATGAAATGATTAGAAGATGATGGTCGAAGTTCAGGGTCACTGTGACCTCACTAAACACGTTCATTAAACGTGTCTTCATTCATGACATACGCATGGGTGGCATGCGTATGTCACCATCACCCATGCATGTATACAAATACAGTATTTTGAGTCTGGACAGACAGGGATGCAACCAGAAACTGCATACAACCACAATGCAACAATCAAATTTATGTCATTTCAGTGTCATGTGAACTTATGGTTGGTAGTCCGTTAACTATAAACAAGATCTAACATTTAATTACTTGTACAGTACCTATATGAGAAATGGAAATGTTATATATGTTTTTTATTTTCATCTTCGTTCACTTCGTTGTTTAGTGCTTCTGTATTATTCATAGTATACGTTTCGTCACTTATTCATTGCCTCTGTCCACTGGGCTCCTAGGGGACGAGTTACCTTGTGACATGAGGATCTCCTCAGATAAACACTTATTCATTGTCTCTGTCCACTGGGCTCCTAGGGGACGAGTTACCTTGTGACATGAGGATCTCCTCAGATAAACACTTATTCATTGCCTCTGTCCACTGGGCTCCTTAGGGGACGAGCTACCTTGTGACATGAGGATCTCCTCAGATAAACAGGACAAACTGCATGGATGTCTGGAGCACCTTTTCAATCAGGTAAAAACTCACCAGCAAACCTGGTTTTGTTCAAGATTCAAGATGTTTTATAACACTGTATATGAGGACCCAAAATTCTTTGGTTTTGGTACCTTAACCCGTTTTGGGCGGGAACCCCTTTTGGTGTTTTAAACATTATGGTATAATTTAGCTATTGAAAAATAGCAGATCTACAAGCTCGTAGCGCGCCACCGAGTGGCGCGCTACAAGCTTGTAGGTCTGCTATTTTTGAAAAATCGTGCAAATATTTATTTCAGAAAACTGGAGGATTTAGAAGATTTTTTTTAAATGTTAAGGTCAGGCCTAAATGGGTTTAGGAGCAATGCTCTCAATTGATGAGTTGTCACATGCTAAATAGGGCCCCCAAACTGCAGTGATGATAGAAGTACTCCCATTTATTTTTTTACTTTATGCAAAAGTCAATAAAAAAATCAAAATCAATACCCTATTGTAGAAAGTAAATGTCCGGTATTCAAAATGTACTCGAGTAAAAGTACAAAAGTATTTGCATCCAAATGTACTTAAAGTACAAAAAGTTAACCCATTTTGACCTGAGAACATTCACTTTGAAAGAATATATATTCAAAGATTTGCGCAACATTTTTACGATTTTTCAAAAATAGCAGACCTACAAGCTCGTAGCGCGCCACTCGGTGGCGTGCTACGAGCTTGTAGATCTGCTATTTTTCAATAGCTAAATTATAACATAATGTTTAAAACACCAAAAGGGGTTCCCGCCCAAAATGGGTTAAAGTACCAAAAGTTAAAGTACTCATTCTGCAGAAGGTACCAAAGTTTTCAAATGAATAAAATGTATAAAGGTCCTGTGAATATAACAGATCTACAAGCTCTGACCTTGTAGATCGGCTATTTTCAATAATAATCCAAATCTAGCCCAGGCGGTGGCGTAACCGTCTGGCAGGGCCGGATTAACACCTCTGAGGGCCCCTGGGCACTGAAGCTCGAAGGACCCCCCCCCCCTTCACGCGCGCGCAACATTTTTGCTGTTTTGGAGCCGTTTTGGGGCAGTTTTATGCCGTTATATTGGCCTATTTCCGGTCGCCTACCCCCCCCAGAGTGACAGCCAATCTAGCGCATTGTTGCTGCTTTACACACAATTGCACTTTTTAGCTGCCCTTCTCACCAACAATAAAACACTAATCTTTTTAGACACCATTTATTACATTCGGATTAGCAGGGAAATTTTCTGTGGAGATAAAAAAAAAAAAAAATCAAAACTTTTTTTTTTTTTTTTTTTTTTTTTAGGGGCCCCTGGTGCCCAAGGGCCCCTGGGCACGTGCCCAAAGTGCCCATATGGTAGATCCGGCCCTGCCGTCTGGGCACCCGACTGGTAATCCAGTCGCAGTGTGCCGCGGGTTCGACTCCCGAGCCCGACACGGCCTTTACTGCATGTCTTCCCCCATCTCTCTCCCGTTTCCTGTCAGCCTACTGTCTGTCCCTTCAAAAACCAATAAAAGGCGTAAGCCGCAAAAAAAATTATTAAAAAATAAAAAAATAAAAAAATAATCTAAATCTACAACGTAACCTAGTAACTAAAGTTTTCAAATTATTGTAGTGGAGTAAAAGTACAATATTTGCCTTGTAGATGTAGTGGAGTAAAAGTATTGAAATTTAGAAGTAAAGTAAAAAATACCTAAAAAATTGTACAGTAGCCTCTACTTGAGAACCCCTACTTTCCACCACTGCCAAACTGTAATGCACAGATACAGAGTTCGAGAGATGACTTCCGCACACCCGGTTCAATTTTATAGCAGGTGCGTATAGAGCGTCGCAGTCCCGCCTCCTACCCTGGACCAGGAAATGAAACCCAATGCATTATTCTCATAGACATTTCTTAAAGTATTTATTTAAAGACGGTTACGCCGCGGACAAAGCCAACTCGAGTCGTGACAACTCATGACAACACAAACAATATTTTGGACCAAACAAATAATTAGAAAGAAGAAAAAAACGGCAGGTTACAACACTTTTTTTGTTGTTTTTCTTCTTTGTAATTATTTGTTTGGTCCAAAATATTGTTTGTGTTGTCATGATTTGTCACGACTCGAGTTGGCTTTGTCCGCGGCGTAACCGTCTTTAAATAAATACTTTAAGAAATGTCTATGAGAATAATGCATTGGGTTTCATTTCCTGGTCCAGGGTAGGAGGCGGGACTGCGACGCTCTATAGGTCCTGGCAGAACAGCAAACGTTTTAAGGAAGGAGAAGAGACCCGCACACCGCCACTTCAAGAAGTTTATTTTGTTAAGAGTATTCAGGCATGCCTGAAGAAGGCCGAAAAGGCTGAAACGTTGCTACGACTCTGTGGCGGTGTGCGGGTCTCTCCTCCTTCCTTAAAAACAGATACAGAGTTACCATGGTGATAGTTATCTGGTGCTGCCATCTCTCTTCTGGTTTAGCATCCTGGTTTTCTCTCTGGACGTCACTCCTCTATTCTCACCAGTGTCACCAGACATATTATTGGTAGGTATGGACTGTGGATCTCTGACTGTCTGGCTGCTCAAGGCTCTCACTCCTCTGGCCTGATACTTGGAGGTGAGCCGTGTGTGTGGTGCACCGGAAAAAAGCAGAACTACAAGCTCACAGTGCGTTATGCTGCAACGCGTTGTGTGCTTGTAGATCAGCTATGTTCGGTGCACGACACCGGCACTCGGCCAAGTATACATAAATCACCAGTTCATCTCTCTGGTTTTCTGTCTTTCAGACATACGTAAGTAGCCTTGCCGAGCCATGAGGCCCATAGGGCAGGAGCCTATCTCCTGTTTCTGTAGCGTGAGGCAGCTTGATGTACAAGTACACCCCCTGGACATGCCGCTAGTATGTCGCAGGGATTTACCCCCAATCCAACCCTTGATGCTGAGTGTCAAGTAGGGAGGCACTGGGTCCCATTTTTAGAGTCTTTGGTATGACCCGGCCGGGGATCGAACCCCGACCTCCCAGTCTCAGGGCGGACACTCTAACCACAAGGTCACTGAGCTGGTATACTGAGACATACGTACTGTATGCATAACTGACATACAGTCAGTTTTCTCAGTTCAGGACTCCCATCTAGCCAGTATTTGGCCCAGAAGACTTCCTCTGTTAGACTCCTGTAGCTTCCCTGCGTGCCAATTGCCTCTGCAACATGTTGTTTGTTCTGACAGAGTCACTGCAGCCGGAAGCCATTTGGGACGTAGTGAGGCAGTCAGAATAAACGGGTGCACGTCTGTGTGTGCGTTTGACAGGAAACGAAGGAACGCGGTGGTTTTAACTGCCGCGGAGTGGGTTGGTTAACCACGTTCAACCTGGTGTTCCTATAAGCTCATAAAGCGTTGCATGCAACGCTTTATGAGCTTGTACATCACGTATTTCCGCCACGTGGCGCCGGCGCATGATCAGTAGAAATCAGAGTGGTTCAGGGTGTGTGTGTGTGTGTGTGTGTGTGTGTGTGTGCGTGTGTGTGTGTGTGTGTGCGTGTGCGTGTGTGCGTGTGTGTGTGTGTGTGCGTGCGCACGTAGGTGGATTCCATCAACTGTTTACTCAAAGGTCCTGTCATGACCAAGGCCTGTGAGGAAACCAAACACTTTGATCCTGAACACACTCAGCCAGGTACGCATGCAGACACTCACTGATGCATGCATGTGCACACAAGCACGCACACCCACACACTCACTGATGCATGCATGTGCACACAAGCACGCACACCCACACACTCACCACAGACTCGCATGTTTGTACTGCTATACTTGAGTAGCCTGGCGCAGCCACACTTCACCCGCTGATTAGCCCAGCGCAGTGGTATATTAGTATCGCAACGCAAGGCTAAGAGGACAGCAATTTTGTAAATGTAATTTATTTTTCACCCTATCTTTCGGTGCCCTTTTTAACCCTATCCCTAAAGCCTGAATTAGACTTGCATGGGAGTGACACGCGCACACACACACACACACACACACACACACACACACACACACACACACACACACACACATACATACATACATACACACACACACACACACACACATACATACATACATACATACATACATACATACATACATACACACATATATATATATATATACACACACACACACACACTCACAAAAGATCTGATCTTTTGTAGATCAGCTATTTTCAGTTCACAACACTGGCTAAATACAGCCTAAATCAGGCATAACTCCAACCCTATATGCTAAACCTAACCTCTAAATGTCTGATCCCAGATTCCCAACCCTAACCCCAACTATGAATCTTTTCCTAATTGTAAGTGTAACACTATGTTTTACCCAGAGCCATAGCATATAGACAGAGTTGCGACATTGAGGGGGCAGAAAACAGCCCGGTCACATGGTTCATGTACTCGCGCGAGCCCATAGACTCCAATGCATTCCGTAAACTTCCGCTGTCCCTGTTCGCCAATAGAGGGTATGCGCATGCATAAAGTGAATGGCAAATCGAGTGGCAAATCGAGTGGCAACGTGAGTGACAAAGTGAGTTTAATGTCGTTTAACATCGTTTAATGCAATCATATTGGACTTTTCTGTTTGGATGTACAGGCTGTCAAGGCCAGAAAGTAGTTTTTTGGCACTCAGTAGGCGTTCCCGCATAACTTCCTGGTTTGATGATGATGTCACGCGCATACCCTCTATAGAAGTCTGTGTAGAAGAGCCACCATTGGACTGGCCCCATGAAGTGAACGGAATTTGCCGTAACTCTGTCTTACTCTATATGGCTCTGGTTTTACCATAAAACAACCATTTATCTTCAGAGGACCAGGAAAATGGTACAATATCTGTTTCTAAAATTCTACTATACCTTTGGGTACATAATGGTGTATGGGAACGCACGCGCGCACACACAAACACAAACGCATGCTAAAGCAGTTTGGGATATGTGTGAACAGAGTTTCGGCACAATGAGGATTGGACAGCATGTTGTCGCTCCATCATCCACAAGAACATCCAGGAGGACCCTTGGAACCTTCCCAGTTCCATCAAGACTCTGGTGGAGAACTTGCAGAGATTTGTGGACGGTTAGTGAAAACAAATCACACCCGAGTGAACTGAGTGGTGCAACTCCCCTCTATTGGTTCTCTGTATCGTTCCAATTTGTATCGTTCTAATTTCAGTTCCTATTGGTTCTAACACTATCTCTCTCTCTGTTTCTGGCACAACAGCGCCACTTTTTCCCCTACTGGTACTCTAAACATAGTCCCATAGTGACATTGCTGTTCCTTGGAGTGGTTGCACCACTCAAAAATGCACACACCTATTGTGATATCTCGTCACTTTTGGTCAAAATACTTGCATATTTCTGTCTATAATAACATGCCTAAAATAGGTTAATGTAGGGGATTATGTGTAGGGGATAATGTTCACCAGTAACACATTGTTTCTACCTCTTCAGATGGAAAGAACCAACTTCTGCTGGCTCTGCTCAAGTGCACAGGTACGTCAGTCTGAATGCTGTCTGTATGTCAGTCACTTTGTTTGAGTGGTGTGTCTGTATGTCACTCTGGCAGATGTTTTTACACCACTTTGTTTGAGTGGTGTGTCTGTATGTCACTCTGCCTGAATGATGCGTCAGAATGAATGATGTGTGTATGTCACTCTGCTAGAATGTCGTATTCACTATCATGGAGTCAATTCAATTAAATTTTTATTAAAATGTCAAATCACAGCAAGTTATCTCAAGACACTTTTCATATAGTGCAGAGACCCAGATCCCACCCTGGCTGAGCAAGACATTTTGAGACAGTGGTAACGAAAAACTCCCCCTGCTCCCTCTGCTTGATGAAACGTCAAGCAGACCCATACTCTAGAGTGGGCGGGGCCATCTGCCTAATATATCGTGGTATAGTATAAGAATGTTAAGATAATATACAGTGTAGTGGTATAATATAATATGGTAGCAATCCATGGTCGTGCTCTGGGAAGAGGCCTGCTCCGCAGCTGGGGGTCCGTAATGGAGGTCCATGGAACTGCGGAGTGGGAGACACAAAAATAAACTCCGGGGAGCGGCTCCCCGGATGTCGAGTTAGTTGCAGGCCTTACTGGAGCGTGAGTCTGTATATTGTTATTTGTTAATTACAATTGCACTGATGGGACATCACCTGGTGGAGAGGGGAGGAGGAGAGGGAAAGGTCCATAGACTTGGCTGGCGACCGGTTATTTTTTATTAGTCTCTGAACAAACATTAAAAGTCCATAGACTTAACTGTCATATGAGTTAATTCTGGAATGCCATGCATTGGAGGGGATAGTGCCCCTCAAAAAAAGGATGAGGAAAAAAGTACTACATCCTGGATTTATGTCTATAGGGGCATGATTGATTAACTACTTAAACCCTATAGATATAATTAGTTAACCGGTGACCCCCAGCCCCAGGGCTCTATACTACACTAGGTATCTTCTCTTTGTCAAATAATAGCTGATCTACAAGCTCACAAGCTTGTTGTGAGGTTGTTGATCGGCTATTTCCGTCAAAGGTTCGCCCCCGGAATAGGCACACTAGTTGATTAACACTCCAGTGTTCATGTGGTTGAGTGTGCATGCACACAGTAAACCCCTTACGGGTCAGGTTTTATAGTAAAACCCCTTACGGGTCAGGTTTTATAGTAAAACCCCTTACGGGTCAGGTTTTATAGTAAAACCCCTTACGGGTCAGGTTTTATAGTAAAACCCCTTACGGGTCAGGTTTTATAGTAAACCCCTTACGGGTCAGGTTCTATTTCATACCTACTGACCGCCAGAGGGCGGTGATTTCATCACCTGGATATACATCGCGCGCACGCGCAGAGGTCGAATATTAATACCAACACTGTCACTCGTGACCCCCTGTGGGCGTGAGCCACCGATATAGGTGCCCAGTTCACAGGGTTCATCCTCTTTCATCTTTTCGCCTTTGAGCGCAGGTCGATTTATTTTATTGAGCTCCTGCTACTAGCCCTTCAAGGCTGTATGGGGGGGCTCTCGACGCCGGCCATGCCTAATAAGCCTCGTAACCGTTCGGTTGGAGCTACCTTGCGTCCTCCAGAGGCTTCATGGCGGCGATAATTTTCCGCCGGGCTCCCTGGTCCAACTATTATGTTGGACTTTATTTTCTACAGGTAAGTTGCGTGTTACTTTACTTGCCCGGCGGGCGTGCCTGCTACAGCCTTGCGTTATTTTCGCTTTGCTGTGTGGCGTTACATTGGGTTGGTGACAGTGTTTGTTCGCTGAAATCCAACTTGTATGATTTGTTGAATTCGGTGGCGGCAGTGGCCGTCCATCCTCCCGATTAATGCATTAAGGGTTAGCGGTTGTGTGTTCACTAACTAAAAGCTAACTTTGTATTTAATGTTTCGTGGTGACTGTGTGCTGTTAGTGTGGCTCGCAGAGGTGTGCTTCGCCTCGACAGAGCGACCGCGGCGGCGCTTATTTGACTATTAATCAATACTCACGTTGAATGGCCGCGGCACGATGCTAAAATGAACAGCAACACAGCAATGTTTTATGGCGTCGGTAACTATGGGCTCATAGAGGTGTGCTTCGCCTCGATAGAGCGACTGCCGCGACGCTAGTCATGTTGAATGACCACTCCTCTCCACGTGTTTTCTGCAGAAGAGTGTGTTTCGCTCTGTCGCAGACGTGCAATCAACCACATATATGTGGCGCTTGGTTGCAACGAGGTCTACCAAGAGGAGGTTTGTGTGGTCGTGACGTTAATGAGCGCTCCTCCCCAGACGATTTCTGGTTAAGGAACAAACTTTTTCAAATGCATGTCAAGTTGTAAACGCAGCTCAGTGCTGACTTGCTAGTTTGTTTTGCTCGTTATATCAAGCAGGAATATGACAATGTTGTCACAGTGTGCTTAACGTCACAGCTTAACTTAAGTGTGTACTGCTATCTGAGATAGGCATAGTGCTTGTATTTCATAGCTTGAGTGTGATCCGCTCAGCTGCTGTTTGGGTAATACTTGTTTGTGCTTGGCAGTACAATTACTAATATAATGGTTCAAGCGTCTATCGCTTTACCATTGCGTGGTTATCAAACTATCTACTTGGCAGGGGCAGTGGCATTTACAGGCATTACATTTTGAGCAGGCAAGAATTACATCTTGGCCAGGCAGAAAATGGATTTGGACAGGCGGACGCCTGTCCTCTCCTTATTGTAGATACGCCACTGGGCATGGGCTGAGTGCTCTTCCCTATGTCTGCATAGTATTAGTAACATGTACTGATAAGTTGAGGTGAAGAAAATGCAGCACTCATGTATGTCCTTTTGCATGATTTGTATTTACCTCTGACGAGAGTGAACAAGCTTACGCGTTTCGGCCTGTATGGCCTTCCTCAGCGTTATACATGTACATAACATGTGCTGATAATCAATATCAATAGGCATATAATGCTATGCTTATTCCTATTTGGACTAGTCCTCATTAGCTGCCTTTGCAGCAACTGCCCTGATCCGTCTTGGGGGCAAGACAACAGGATACATTGGCGGGTACATATGTAGTGTACTTGATACTGTAGCTTTTGCTGCATTATCACTGACACTGGGGGTGTGTTTCGCTCCATTGCTGTCATACTGTGGGCTTGAGTGGTCTTAGCTCTTCGCCATGTCTACTGTACATAGAAGTACTGTAGCTTGAGTGATCATGCTCTTTTGCTGCATTATCACTGACACTGGGGGTGTGTTTCGCTCCATTGCTGTCATACTGTGTGCTTGAGTGGTCTTCGCTCTTCGCCATATCTACATAGTATTGTTGACATACTGTGTGTACTGATGGTCATTTTCACTAGCACCGAGGGCATGTACCGCCCCGCCACTATCATATTGTGTACCTGACATAGGCATGAGTGGTCTCCGCTCTTCGCCATGTCTGCATTGTATTAATGACATACTGTGCGTACAGATGATCAATAAGCGTAACGCTGTGGCTGACTGGTTCACTGGCATTGAGAGTGTTTCGCTCTGCTGCCATTCTCTGAAGGTTACGCAGTAACCATGGTTATAAGAGATATAAGCGAGGCATGCGCGAGTACGTGCTTTTATGCCCTCGTCGAGAGGGCACGTGCTACGTCATGACGCAAAAGAGGCCCATTCTCTTATATACTTAATAGAATGTGAGTGTACTATAAGTACTTCTGTTGTCCGCGCCCAAGTTGGGACGCGTCCCATAGCGAACTGCTGAGGGTTAGATCTTCGTATAACCACGACATTGTGTACCTGGTACTCACTACTGCTTTGACATGTGCAGTATACTGTGATTACTTGCTATCGTAGCTTGAGTGTACGTCGCTCTGCTGCTGCCAGATATTACCAATATGCTTGGTATTAAAATGGTTGTATATGACAGTCCAAGTGTTTGGCCTTGCCACTATACTATGGCACTACTTGACACTGTAGCTTGAGTGATTTTCGCTCTTTCGCTACAACTACATAACCAGTAGTATTTAGAGTGTCTCGCTCTGCTGCCGTTCATGGATTAGTGCAACATGCTGGTCCTCTCTGGTCCCACAGAGGAGGTCCATTACTTGCGCCTGTAGTCGGGTTTCGACTTGGGCGCCGGACACAGGCTACGGCTGTGGTTCATTCTTCCATCCATCTCCAACCGCTTATCCGTAGTCTGGAAACAGCTCCATACCGAGAGCTGCAGACTTCCTCTCCAGAGCAGCATTAGTAACTTCATTCTGGGGGATCCCGAGACGATCCAAGGCCATTTTGAAGATATTGCTGTTATTGTGGCTGCATACTGCTGGCACGTATGCCAACTGTGTTGGCCGTGGTTGTGGCTGATTTGCCTCCCACAAGGATGCTAGCGTTGTGAGATGATGCTCTCTCAACTAGGGGAAATTTCAAGGTGGTACTCTTGGCCACCAAGTTGCTCAGGTTAAGAACGTCTTAACCCATTTAGGGCCGATGCTGTAAACACCTTCTGAATCCGGACCTAGGTCTCGGAATGATTTCAAATGTCGATTTGATGAATTGAGAAGAGTATACATATGGCTATATACTTTACATAGCAGCGGCAACCCAGACTTGTTCCTGTCTTAATGGGTTGATACATGGGTGCTGCTCTTTTCCTGCTGTTTCCAGAGCCGCTACTCGTGGTCTGTGATGAGTAGCACTGACCTTTAGATTGCCTTCTGGGGGTGACCAACGAGACAGGGTCCCTAACCCTGGACTTAATGCCAGCATTGCTTCTCTGGTGGTGTCACTAGATGAAGCCTTCGAGCTAGTATGGCTATTGCCCATGGCCGCACGCAGTGTAGAGTCACTGGTCTGCCAACTAGATCCATGCCACGGCAGCTGGACTGGGACGTGTTGGACGGTCCCTTAATGGTCACCTCATCCTGGCCCTCTGGCCTGCGCGCATTGATGCGCAGGCACGGCACCTATGGGTGATGCTTGTTCTAGGCGTTAGCTTACGGGGTAACTAACTACCCTGATGATGTTGGGGCCTAGTGTGGCCCAGAGGGGCGGCCACGGCGGGTTAGTGAGCCCGCCTGGCGACCCAGAGCCCCTGGATGTCCCGGGTTCAATGCCAGATCCGGCCAGCAATGTGTCCATGTGTGTCCCGGTCTGAGCCCCTAATTGCTCCCAGAGCGCTGTAGAATGGCTGCTCATTGCTCCTAGTAGCAATAAGATGGGTAAATGCAGGGGATACATGTTGTGTATGTGCAACCGTACAGCTGAACTAGCTTGCACATCAATTATAGACTCAGCATTCTAACAGGCCCCACTTTCAGGGAAGTACAGTGGGACACTTAACACTCTGCCTGTCGTTCCAGGCCGGATGTTTGGGCCTGCCACCCAACAGACCTTGCAGCATAGTGCACGGTGAACAAGCAGTTTGGTTCAACTGAAGGTTTCTCCTTGATTCATGATGTGACTGATGAAGGTGGTGGTTTTCGCCTGATCCTCGATCTCAGACCTACCAGTTGCCTCTGGTCATGTATGCTGGGCACAGTGGAGGTGCTCCAGGCGGTGCCAGATTGAGAATGGTCTGCAAGCATGGCCTTGCTTAAACTCTTAATGGGGGGCTGACGGACAGCTTCCACTGACCTGTCTCGTCTTGGACGAGTACAGTGCTGCCAGCCAGTTCCTCTGGTTGTTGGGCACACCGAAGCGACGTAGACAGTTGCTTCTCTAGGGCTGCTTTCATTGCACCCTTTTACATGTTCTGTCTATAATTTCTGGGCCTCGAACCCCAGAATTCTGCCTACCACCGTGGATACAGTTGGGTTACTGGTTCAGTTATGTACAGGCATGTAAGCGTGCTTCGCTCTACTGCCTACCATCTCCAGCCAGTGTCTGTGATGTACTGGGCCAGTGTGCAGTGGACTTGGCCCTTGGGATGTTTAGACTTTGTTCGTAACATGATATGTCAACAGTCTATCTTCCGACCCACTAAGGGGTCGCTCGATCCAGTCAGTCTCTGCAGGAGGTCTTGCCTCATCTTGCTGGTTTCATAGCAATGCTCTTGTTGGGTATACAGTCCAGGCGGCGGACATGCTTCCCATTTAAGCCTCTTGGATCCGATGATGTTTCGTATCACTGGGCATATGTACGGCAGAGCAGGATCTTTGGCCTTGAGCGCTTGGCGCGTGGCCAACTGTAGTTCTCCCTTCCGGCGCTGACCGTTAGGGCAGGACACTCTGGCCCACCCCTGGCCAGGCGACTTCTTGTAAGTCTTCTCTACACTGCAACTTTTGGTGTCGTGTATCCTTCACAGGATAGGCAGAGGCAGTCGCACAGTAGTATGGTGCCACCATACCGGTCAGGAAGTATGAGTTTCCATGTTTCCGCCTCAATTTGTTTTTCATATTGGGCGGGCTATACGTGACTTGAGGTTCGTTTTTGGTTACCACTGCAGCCGAATCCTCTACTGCAGCTTCTCGATGAAGTGCTTTGGCCTCCCCACAGACAGAATCCCCTGTCAGTTTAGGGAGAGGGTGCATTTTCACCCGGGTCACCTTCGGCTGCGTAAACTGACCACTGACAATCATGCCTATTGTCCGAACCCTACTTGATTCTTGTGCATCCTGCACCAGGGCGTTGCACGCCAACACAAGTAAACTGTGGTTTAGTTGAGACAAAGCACCACCACGTTGCTCTGTGTTTTCAATACCTGCCTGTGATATTGGCAGCCTTAACCTCTCCACCAGGAGAGTAATTGTGATTGAGAACTGTTGTGCCCAGTACTGGCCCTGAGAGCCTATTATGTTAGACCTACCACATGCACTTGGTGGTCAGAACGGCTCTTCATTGGCTATGATGGCTCTAATAAAGGTTGCGCTCTCTCTGGACAGCGCCTGTCACACTTTATTGTGGGTATGCCATCAGCCACGCTGACGGGGCGAGCAATCGCCCCCTACCATCTGGTACGAGGTACCACTCTACCAGGTTTGGATGGACTTTGTCCCCAGCCCTTGGATCGGGCCGTTCTCAAATGGCTATCTGCTAGTACCATTTGCCCTCACTGCGACCCTACGGAAGTGAGTAGGTTGTCTTCAGGCCCTGCCCGGTGCCTGAGACTGGGATGCCGATGGGTCTGGGTTTACCATTCGCCAATCCCTCTTATGTCTTCAAGGACTTTCTGCCTTTCACGTTGGCTAGCCTATCATTTTTAGTTTGCTCCACAGCCAGGCATGGAGCGTTCTAGTACCTGCCTATTGTGCCCTGTCCGGGCTCTGTGGCACGGCATAGCTGTGATGGCTGTTTTTGTCTGTGACAAAGGGCACAGGAAGGGCTGTGCCTTGATTCAACAGAGACTAACGCAACACTTAGAGATTCTTTGATTGTTGCGTTGAGGTAGATTTCTTCAGTAGGCCTCAAGGCCTCCCCAGAGGCATTTTGACATGCCAGACCAGGGGGTGGACATCTGTGCTGCAGTGCAGCCAAATGGGCTCCATCTGTTTTGGGCTTTTGCCAAGAGTCAGCCAACCTGACTCTCCCTCACCCTGTGGTGACGGCTGTTTGGCTGTCCATTAGATCTGCAAACCGACCTCGGTAAGCGCAGATTCCTCGTGACCATGTTGGTATGAGTCATCCAGGTGATGAAATCACCGCCCTCTGGCGGTCAGTAGGTATGAAATAGAACGCAAGTTATGTATATAACTATGGTTCTATGAATACCGGATGACCGCCAGAGTTCATTGTCACTCGGAATCCCGACGAAAAGATTTCATGAGGATGAACCCTGTGAACTGGGCACCTATATCGGTGGCTCACGCCCACAGGGGGTCACGAGTGACAGTGTTGGTATTAATATTCGACCTCTGCGCGTGCGCGCGATGTATATCCAGGTGATGAAATCACCGCCCTCTGGCGGTCATCCGGTATTCATAGAACCATAGTTATATACATAACTTGCGTTTTATACTGTCAGAGTTAATCACCACTTAGGCTTTTACTGCGTACGAAACAAGGAACCGTGCAGGAAACACTTCAACATGTGCAGAGGAGCATGTCGTTGCCATTGGGCAGAGGAGCATGCCGTTGCCATTGGGCAGAGGAGCATGCCGTTGCCATTGGGCAGAGGAGCATGTCGTTGCCATTGTGCAGAGGAGCATGTCGTTGCCATTGTGCAGAGGAGCATGTCGTTGCCATTGGGCAGAGGAGCATGTCGTTACCATTGGGCAGAGGAGCATGTCGTTGCCATTGTGCAGAGGAGCATGTCGTTGCCATTGGGCAGAGGAGCATGTCGTTGCCATTGGGCAGAGGAGCATGTCGTTGCCATTGGGCAGAGGAGCATGTCGTTGCCATTGGGCAGAGGAGCATGTCGTTGCCATTGGGCAGAGGAGCATGTCGTTGCCGTTGGGGGCGGCGGTGGCTCAGGGGTAGAGTTTCCGGATGGTAACCGCAAGGTTGCCAGTTCGAACCCGGGCTCCCCCAGAGTTAGTGTCGAAGTGTCCTTGTGCAAGACACTGACTGAACCCCTAATTGCTCCTGATGTGCTGGTTGGTACCTTGCATGGTTTCCGCCGCCATCGGTGTGTGAATGTGTGTGTGAATGGGTGAATGTAATGCACAATCTATGTAAAGCACCTTGGATAAAGGCGCTACTGTATATAAATGCACCATTTACCATTTATTGGGTATAATCTTGTATCTCCATACTTCAATCTTTATGTTTTTTTTCGTAAATGAATGCCCTACTAAGGCCTACTTAAAATAGCAGATCTACAAGCTCACAATGCATTGCAATGCGTTATGCAGTACAGTAACATACGATACAACTTTATTGTCAGTTTACACTGAAATTTGCTTTGCGTCCATGACGTCACCGTTCAAGAAACAGACAAGACATAGACGTACATTACAAAATGGTACTGTACAAAGTTTCCGCCCGACTGCGACGATACGGTGGTAGTTAGAGTTAGATGTACAGGGTTTATCATGAGATTACACTCCAGTGATGAGGAGTAGACTGATAGACAGGCTAACAATCGGATGCAGGCGAGATGAGAAATGAGGAGCCTGATTTACAGTCTGTCATTTGACTGTTGCATGATGATAATGACATGGGATACTGTAGATATATGTGTGTGTGTATGTAAGATGGAGCTTAAATTGTTAATCAGACAATTGATTTATGCTCAATTTAAAAATTTAATTTCATGTTGATTTGTGGACACACTTAAAACACACTTGATTCAATTAATCCAAAAATAATAATCTCTAAGAAAATAATTGATAGTAGCAGGTTTAGCCGTACACGAGCCACACCCCATCCCTCTTTCAAACCCTTCTTCCTTTCCGTTTTCTCCTCCGTCCCTCATCCCCTGTCCATCTCTCCGTCTCTCTCTCCATGTCACCCACCCCATCCCCCCCCCGCACACACACACACACAGACACGTCTCTCCAGTTGCGGCGGGATGTGATCTTCTGCCAGGCGGCGACGGGCGCCCTGTGCACGCTGGCCGAGCAGCTGCTGACGGCGCTGCGCGGGCGCTTCAACAACGCCGGCGAGTACCAGGAGGACGGCAAGGAGACCAGCCGCAAGTGGCTGGAGCAGATCTCCGTCATCGGCGTCCTGCTGCACTTCCAGACCACGCTGTCGCTGCACGTGGTGAGAGACACACATCTGGACACACATCTGGCTACAGCCTGATTAATAATTCGTCCCACGACGGTGTTGCAGAGCGAAAATATTTTCGGTCTGTGACGGATTTATGGAGCATAAATTAGGCATGACACTTTCTAAGAAGCCCGTGTCTGTATAATGCTGCATTCACATGGAATCTATCAGACAGGCAAGTAGGCGGTAGACGGCAAACGGCAAAACCTGCTGGACGGCACGGAACAGTAAAAAGATTAAATATTTGAACATTGATGCCATCTGCCGTTAGTACCGTTACCGTCGCCGGTTCTGGCTGCCGGCCTGTTCTGTTTACCGTCCTGCTCCCGTCCACTAAAATGACTTCCGGTTTGCTGTCTACCGCTTGCCTGATCCCATGTGAATGCAGCATAATGCATTAGAAAGAAACCTGCTTATAACACTTGTTACTTGTTAACCTGACCAGAATATGGATGGTTCATATGGTTAAAAGAAGATACGCTTACAGTCAATGATCATTTAACTAAAATGTTCGCTTCTGGGGGTCCCTGGAACAAAATATGTTGAGATGGAGGCCAAACGCATATCATTTTGACATCTTGACATGGAAAGGTTTGAGAACCACTGACAGAGACAGTTTAGTATATGTTTTTCAGACAACTGTTAGATTTAGAAGACATTTTTGGAATCGGACTCGGGTCTTAATGGGTTAAATTAACACCTCCTCTCCTCTCCTCTCCTCTCCTCTCCTCTCCTCTCCTCTCCTCTCCTCTCCCTCTCCCTCTCCCTCTCCCTCTCCCTCTCCCTCTCCCTCTCCCTCTCCTCTCCTCTCCTCTCCTCTCCTCTCCCCTCCCCTCCCCTCTCCTCTCCTCTCAGAAGGAAGAAAGGACCATGCTGGAGGACACTAAAGCAGCTCTGTTGGATCTGGATAAAATCTCAGTGTTCTTCAGACCACTAGTGAATGAATATCTAGTCGCAAGTAAGTTCCTAAAGTAACTCATTAACATTGTTAGAGTCCCTTCAAACTTGTTTTGTTTTTTTTGTAAACGAAAAGCCCTGCTTTGTCATACAAGAATTCCACAAAGAATAGCATCTAAATAGCATCTTCAAGCTCACAATGAGTGGTTAACTCTGTTTTATAAACATTTAACCAATGAAAACTATTCAAAAAGAGAAACTAAATTGGAACGTATGTTCTGTTTTTCTATCATATCCTGGAATGTAATGGTATTTGACAAGCAAGGTTTCTGCCCGACACTGATAATATACAGTAGTACAGTCTGTAGCCACCACATTGAAAATATGTGCTGTAAGCCAATGCTGGCAATTCAGCATTAACCCATTTTGGGCGGGAACCCCTTTTGGCTATTGAAAAATAGCAGATCTACAAGCGAGTGGCGCGCTACGAGCTTGTAGGTCTGCTATTTTTGAAAAATCGAAGAACCACTGACATAGAAACATAGCTTTTTCAGAAAACTGTCAGGATGTAGAAGACATTTATAGAATCTGATCTCAGGTCAGAATGGGTTAAATAACAGTTTGATTATGTGACGCATGCTACTGTAGGTGTTGAAGTTCTATCGGTCGTTTTATAAATTGGATTTTCCATGTTTTCAAATGGACACAATAAGCAACGTTAATATACAGGCTCCATAAATCATCCTGTACGACTCGTTGCCCTTGGCTTCCTACTGTACCTAGTTTACATGACAAAGGGTACGAGGGCCTCGTCACCTGGCTATTTCCGTCTTTGACCTTGGCTAAAACAGGGCCGAACCAGCTGATATAACCCATTTTGACCTGAGATCAGATTCTAAAAATGTCTTCTACATCCTGACAGTTTTCTGAAAAAGCTATGTTTCTATGTCAGTCGTTCTTCGATTTTTCAAAAATAGCAGACCTACAAGCTCGTAGCGCGCCACTCGGTGGCGCCCTATGAGCTTGTAGATCTGCTATTTTTTTTTTTTCAATAGCTAAAGCATAACTTAATGCTAACACCAAAAGGGGTTCCCGCCGAGAATGGGATAAAGGACCACGGAATCCTCAATCCTTATTATTTCTTTCAGCAACTTCCAAATAGCCAGCAGCATTGATTTGTTCTTTAAAGCAAATTCACAAGATGCACTTCCTCCTTTGCAAGGCCACAAAGCTGTGGAGAAGGGTTTGCTCTTTGCCAGCTTAGTGAATGTCAGTCAACAGAAGTGGGTATTGAGTCTATTGACACTAGCAGCAGAGCACACACCACCACACATGTACAGTAGTCACATAAACACTAGCAGGCAAATATAGACACACATACTCATACTAGTACAATACAATACTGTGCACTCCCTCAGGCAAGCAAGAACAAGAATAATATCCACCACCACTTGAATTCATAGGTACACATTCACTTTCACTTTTTTTCCTCTTAATTTTTTTTTTACCAGTCATGGCATGTGTGCAACAAATGATCTTTCATTGCGAACGCACTGAGCACTAACTATGAGACCTAGCAGAACATGTCTGTCTGTCTGTCTGTCTGTCTGTCTGTGTCTGTCTGTCTGTCTGTCTGTCTGTCTGTCTGTCTGTCTGTCTGTCTGTCTGTCTGTCTGTCTGTCTGTCTGTCTGTCTGTCTGTCTGTCTGTCTGTCTGTGTGTCACGCTGTAACACCACCCGCCCGCCACCAGAGGGCGCAGCTGTATCACACACAAAACACACACACACAACTTGAATTAACTTAAAAAAAACTTAACTTAAAAAGAAAAAACTTTAAAAAAAACTTAAAACGTAACTTAAAAAAACATAACTTAAAAAAAATCTTAAAAAAAAATACTTAAAAAAAAAAGAAAAGAGAACTTAAAAAAGTACGTAATTTAGTCCAATTGTTGTTATTGCAATTTACGAGCTGCGTTCGCTTCCCGCGTTCGCGCGTCTTACTTGTACTCTAGATCTGACTCAGTGGTGCCCCTGCTAGTAGAATTCTGACTCAGTGGTGCCCCTGCTAGTAGAAGTCTTCAGTGGTGCCCCTGCTAGTAGAAGTCTTCAGTGGTGCCCCTGCTAGTAGAAGTCTTCAGTGGTGCCCCTGCTAGTAGAAGTCTTCAGTGGTGCCCCTGCTAGTAGAAGTCTTCAGTGGTGCCCCTGCTAGTAGAAGTCTTCAGTGGTGCCCCTGCTAGTAGAAGTCTGCTAGTAGAAGTCTGCTAGTAGAAGTCTGCTAGTAGAAGTCTGCTAGTAGAAGTCTGCTAGTAGAAGTCTGCTAGTAGAAGTCTGCTAGTAGAAGTCTTCAGTAGAAGTCTGCTAGTAGAAGTCTGCTAGTAGAAGTCTGCTAGTAGAAGTCTGCTAGTAGAAGTCTGCTAGTAGAAGTCTGCTAGTAGAAGTCTGCTAGTAGAAGTCTGCTAGTAGAAGTCTGCTAGTAGAAGTCTTCAGTAGAAGTCTGCTAGTAGAAGTCTGCTAGTAGAAGTCTGCTAGTAGAAGTCTGCTAGTAGAAGTCTGCTAGTAGAAGTCTGCTAGTAGAAGTCTTCAGTGGCATTCTACTCTGACTGTTTTGTTTCCTCTGACTCTTGTCTGAGGCAATGTCATCATGGTTGACATGTTCGTGTGCGGACATTCCACTTTCTTCTTCATTCAATCATGGTTGACGCCCTCATTAGCCCCAGTTATCTGGGTGATGACGGTCCCTTTGTCAACTCATCTCTGAACTAGTGGGGCAGGCGGGAAGGAAATTAATCTGGGACTTTAACCCATTTTGGGCGGGAACCCCTTTTTGGTGTTAGCATTATGTTATGCTTTAGCTATTGAAAAATAGCAGATCTACAAGCTCATAGTGCGCCACCGAGTGGCGCGCTACGAGCTTGTAGGTCTGCTATTTTTGAAAAATCGAAGAACGACTGACATAGAAACATAGCTTTTTCAGAAAACTGTCAGGATGTAGAAGACATTTTTAGAATCTAATCTCAGGTCAAAATGGATTAAACTGCCACCAGACTCCACCCGACTGGTGTCACGTAATGTCCAACATAGACGGTATACTACAAAATATAATAGGTAATTGAAGTTAAGGAATAAAAAGTTATAATGCAGGTCAAGGTATTGATTGACTGATTGAAAGTTGTATTAACAGTTTGCAGAATGGGTACAGTTCACGGAAAGTACAGGTAAATACAAAATCTGCTAAGAGGATAAAACCAGAAAAAGCACTAAGACTTGTTTACATAAGTTTACATTTTAAATTCATCAAAACATTTAAAGACATACAAATATACACTTCTGTGCAAAATCATAATGACCTATTGAATCATACTCGATAACAAAGGTGTGTGTGTGTGTGTGTGTGTGTGTGTGTGTGTGTGTGTGTGTGTGTGTGTGTGTGTGTGTGTGTGTGTGTGTGTGTGTGTGTGTGTGTGTGACTGTGTGTGACTGTGTGTGACTGTGTGTGTGAGTGTGTGTGTGTGAGAGAGATTCGGAAGCCTGGGCCATGTGCATAAACTGACCATGAGTGGCCTAAGAATAGCTGGCATGACAAAAAGCAAAGTCAAACAACTTGCCAAATACTGTTCTGTTTCGGCTGTTATGGGCAGTTTGTCTGTGTGGAGGAGGAGGTGCCATGTGAACATGAACTGTCAACCCCGTTATATTTGTACGGTTGTAATTTGTGGATTCAAATAAATAAATCGAAATGTGTGTGTGTGTGTCTCGGTGTGTGTGTCAGACACCCCCGTGTGCTACCAGGTGGAGGGCAGCAGACAGGCCCTGCAGGTCACCATGTAACTGTGTGTGTGTGTGTGTGTGTGTGTCTCTCTGTCTCTGTGTGTGTGTGTGTGTGTGTGTGTGTGTGTGTGTGTGTGTGTGTGTGTGTGTGTGTGTGTGTGTGTGTGTGTGTGTGTGTGTGTGTGTGTGTGTGTGTGTGTGTGTGTGTGTGTGTGTGTGTGTGTGTGTGTGTGTGTGTGTGTGTGTGTGTGTAGACACACCCGTGTGCTACCAGGTGGAGGGCAGCAGACAGGCCCTGCATGTAACTCTGTGTGTGTGTGTGTGTGTGTCTGTAGACACTCCCGTGTGCTACCAGGTGGAGGGCAGCAGACAGGCCCTGCAGGTCACCATGTAACTCTGTGTGTGTGTGTGTGTGTGTGTCTGTAGACACACCCGTGTGCTACCAGGTGGAGGGCAGCAGACAGGCCCTGCAGGTCACCATGTAACTCTGTGTGTGTGTGTGTGTGTGTCTGTAGACACACCCGTGTGCTACCAGGTGGAGGGCAGCAGACAGGCCCTGCAGGTCACCATGTAACTCTGTGTGTGTGTGTGTGTGTGTGTCTGTAGACACACCCGTGTGCTACCAGGTGGAGGGCAGCAGACAGGCCCTGCAGGTCACCATGCACATGGACAGCTGTCACTTCAGTGAGCTGCCCAGTCGCCTGCAGAACGGAGGCAGCCTCAAGCTGCACACCGTGCTCTTCAGCAGGGGTGAGTAGTGAGCCTCGCTCGTTGATTCATTGGTTCTTCAGCAGGGGTGAGTGAGCCTCGCTCATTGATTCATTCAGGGGTGAGTGAGCCTCGCTCGTTGATTCATTGGTTCTTCAGCAGGGGTGAGTGAGCCTCGCTCATTGATTCATTCAGGGGTGAGTGAGCCTCGCTCATTGATTCATTCAGGGGTGAGTGAGCCTCGCTCATTGATTCATTCAGGGGTGAGTGAGCCTCGCTCATTGATTCATTCAGGGGTGAGTGAGCCTCGCTCATTGATTCATTCAGGGGTGAGTGAGCCTCGCTCATTGATTCATTCAGGGGTGAGTGAGCCTCGCTCATTGATTCATTCAGGGGTGAGTGAGCCTCGCTCATTGATTCATTCAGGGGTGAGTGAGCCTCGCTCATTGATTCATTCAGGGGTGAGTGAGCCTCGCTCATTGATTCATTCAGGGGTGAGTGAGCCTCGCTCATTGATTCATTCAGGGGTGAGTGAGCCTCGCTCATTGATTCATTCAGGGGTGAGTGAGCCTCGCTCATTGATTCACTGATTGAATACTTTATCAGTCAGGACTGTAAACGGCACGTGGCACAGTTTAAAGCTAAAAGGATAACACAAAAAAGTCCCTGGGACTCGTTTCCATTGTGGTGCTATGTTTTCAATTCATCACATTTTTTAGCAAAAGGCCGATGCACACCTCAGAAGGCTAGTGACAGGTGCGTAGGGCAATAAAGCATACTTAAAAAGGTTATCTTTGAAAAACAAAGAAGGGTCACACTGTCAGAAAACCTGCCAAAAATGTTGCTCTTTATTCAACGTTTCGGTCTATTCGACCTTCATCTGTCCTGATGAAGGTTGAATAGACCGAAACTTTTTCAATTCATCACATAGCATACAAAATGAATACAATAATACATATCATCAACAAACACTATACAGTATGTATGTACAAAAGAGATGACAGATGACCTTTATTGTCCAAAATTACAAAAGTGTACTGGATTCTTTTTTTTTTGGAAAGCCACTATGAGCCGGTTGAAATAGGTTAATTGAGCTCTATTGAAGCCTCTTAACCCATTCTGGGCGGGAACCCCTTTTGGTGTTTTAACTAAGCATTATGTTATACTTTAGCTATTAGAAAATAGCAGATCTACAAGCTCATAGCGCGCCACCGAGTGGCGCGCTACGAGCTTGTAGGTCTGCTATTTTTGAAAATGCGGCACACATCTTTGAATATATATTCTTTCAGAAGACTTTGTTTTTATTTCGACTCATCTTTGACCTGCATCTCCTGGTTGTTTTCCTTTGTGTTCAGCCAGGTATGACTGGATGATAGATAGCATGCATCATTCCTAACTGATGGCAAACCATGAATCTTTCATATTGGACCAGCTGCTGTGGGAACACTAGTTTTATCCATACAGACAGACACTGTAGGTGGACCAGCTGTAGGTGGACCAGCTGCTATGGGAACACTAGTTTAGTCCATACAGGCAGACACTGTAGGTGGACCAGCTGCTGTGGGAACACTAGTTTAGTCCATACAGACAGACACTGTAGGTGGACCAGCTGCTATGGGAACACTAGTTTAGTCCATACAGACAGACACTGTAGGTGGACCAGCTGCTATGGGAACACTAGTTTAGTCCATACAGACAGACACTGTAGGTGGACCAGCTGCTGTGGGAACACTAGTTTAGTCCATACAGACAGACACTGTAGGTGGACCAGCTGCTATGGGAACACTAGTTTAGTCCATACAGACAGACACTGTAGGTGGACCAGCTGCTATGGGAACACTAGTTTAGTCCATACAGACAGACACTGTAGGTGGACCAGCTGCTATGGGAACACTAGTTTAGTCCATACAGACAGACACTGTAGGTGGACCAGCTGCTATGGGAACACTAGTTTTATCCATACAGACAGACACTGTAGGTGGACCAGCTGTAGGTGGACCAGCTGCTATGGGAACACTAGTTTAGTCCATACAGACAGACACTGTAGGTGGACCAGCTGCTATGGGAACACTAGTTTAGTCCATACAGACAGACACTGTAGGTGGACCAGCTGCTATGGGAACACTAGTTTAGTCCATACAGACAGACACTGTAGGTGCTTCAGTGAGTGGTGGTGCAACAAAAATGGATATAAGGAGTTATAGAAAATAGGATAAATAGATATGTAGTGCCACCTACTGGCGCTTTGCATGGACTGCAGTTTGGGAGCAGTATGGAGTGTGCATTTGTGGTGTGTGTTACTATAACTTACTAATGGTTTCCAGTTGAAAATCGATTTTGTTATCTGATAAAGTATAAATGAAGCATCAAGCTTAATTTATAAACCGTTATGCAACAGTGCTGCTTGCTGAAAAGCACTGATATTAGAACTAAGAATGCATTGTAGACAATGATTGTACATTACATTCACTCACACAACAATGGCAGAGGAAACCATGCAAGGCACCAAGATGCTCACCGGGACTCGGGAGCAATTAGGGGTTCAGTGTCTTGCTCAAGGACACTTCGACAGTAGCCTCGGAAACCCAGACGTTTTTATTTCCAGGGAGAAAAAAAAAAGTCTGGGTCCGAGTCCACTTCAATTCGGCATAGAGTAGCGCAAACGTCGATCACTCTCTGCTGATTTCTGATCGTCTGCACCTTTGTTAAATTGACGCACACAGGCACACACACACACACACACACTCCTCTCTCTCTGTCGCTCTAAGTAATTAGTCTCATGTCGCACAGCTGTGTCTAGATTCTCCCGGCGGATCCTGCCGGGAGCTGCCTATGCCATAGAAAGCATAGGTGGAACCCAGGCTACTTCGACAGTAACTCTGTGGGAGGCCGAGATCGAACTGGGAACCTTCCGGTTTCCAAGCGGCTGCTCTATCTCCTGAGCCACTGCCGCCCCTTGTTGTGTTGTTAGCGACAGCGTTAGGTCTTTCCGTGAGGCATTAGCATGTGCCAGACTCTCTTAAACTAAACATGTACATAAATGTCTCTCAGGTCTGGAGCGTGCGGAAGGCGTGACCCAGCAGAACTACATTGACATGGAGGAGTTCCAGCAGCGTACCAACGCTGTCTCACTAGAGAGAGTCAAAGCCTATTACCGTAGACTCAGGTAAAATACACATCACTGCACTGTATCATGTACTGTAGCCCAG
This sequence comes from Electrona antarctica, assembly GCF_951216825.1. NCBI lineage: Eukaryota > Metazoa > Chordata > Actinopteri > Myctophiformes > Myctophidae > Electrona > Electrona antarctica. The sequence goes on from NC_136807.1 coordinate 3,987,906, forward strand.
GGGTTCTCAACCCGTGGGTCGCGACCCCTCGGAGGGTCGCCAAATTATTGTGGGGGGTCCCCAAATTACATTAAAAAAAATAAAAATGCAACTGAATGGCTGGAAAATGGAAAGGAAGAGTTTACATAGTACACTTTGCATACACCTTCCCTAATGTATATCTGGTTTCAGTATTTATTTATGGTGTATTGTCTCTATTATTAAGGTTATTGTTGCAGTCAATTTATATTGGGGGTCGGGAGGGGACGGGGCGGGGGTCCCGAGACATTGCCAAAACAGTTCAGGGGGTCCCCGGCCAGGTGCTTGCATACATGTATGCAAGCAATATCTTTTTTCTTTTTTTTTTCAATGAAACAAAATAAATGTATCTCATGAGCATAATACTGAACTCATAGCTTCACCCAACTGATGGATGCTCAGATGGCCATGGTGACACTTTTAGTTTAGGGGTCTACTGTCTTGCTCAGGGACACATAGACATGGGTGGGCTCGGAGGAGGTGGACCCCTCTACACATAGACATGGGTGGGCCCGGAGGAGGTGAACCCCTCTACACATAGACATGGGTGGGCTCGGAGGAGGTGAACCCCTCTACACATAGACATGGGTGGGCTCGGAGGAGGTGAACCCCTCTACACATAGACATGGGTGGGCTCGGAGGAGGTGAACCCCTCTACACATAGACATGGGTGGGCTCGGAGGAGGTGAACCCCTCTACACATAGACATGGGTGGGCTCGGAGGAGGTGAACCCCTCTACACATAGACATGGGTGGGCCCGGAGGTGAACCCCTCTACACATAGACATGGGTGGGCCCGGAGGTGAACCCCTCTACACATAGACATGGGTGGGCTCGGAGGAGGTGAACCCCTCTACACATAGACATGGGTGGGCTCGGAGGTGAACCCCTCTACACATAGACATGGGTGGGCCCGGAGGTGAACCCCTCTACACATAGACATGGGTGGGCTCGGAGGTGAACCCCTCTACACATAGACATGGGTGGGCTCGGAGGTGAACCCCTCTACACATAGACATGGGTGGGCTCGGGGAGGTGAACCCCTCTACACATAGACATGGGTGGGCCCGGAAGTGAACCCCTCTACACATAGACATGGGTGGGCCCGGAGGTGAACCCCTCTACACATAGACATGGGTGGGCTCGGAGGAGGTGAACCCCTCTACACATAGACATGGGTGGGCTCGGAGGTGAACCCCTCTACACATAGACATGGGTGGGCCCGGAGGTGAACCCCTCTACACATAGACATGGGTGGGCTCGGAGGTGAACCCCTCTACACATAGACATGGGTGGGCTCGGAGGTGAACCCCTCTACACATAGACATGGGTGGGCTCGGAGGTGAACCCCTCTACACATAGACATGGGTGGGCTCGGGGGTGAAGCATGATTGAACCCTACAAACCCTCCCGCGCACTCAGATCAGCCAACGCAGGAAAGCTGGAAGTACCCTCACTAAAAACGCCGGGACAACGCTCCACACGTCCCAAACTCTTCTCCCTTCTGGCCCCAAAACTGTGGAATGCAATCCCCGTTGCAATCAGAACTGCAGCATCACTCCCAATCTTCCGCCGTAGTCTGAAGACCCACCTTTTCAGACTCCATCATGGCCCATAGCACTTATCCTACCCCCTTAGATAGCACTTTTTAGACTTAGATAGCATTTGAAACAGACTTATAGCATGTCATGTAGACAGCACAATAATTGCATTGTATGTAGTCATAGCACATCATAGTACATATGTATAGCATAGTATAGTATATATGTATAGTTAATATGTATAGTGTCATTATATAGATATGTTCTAGTTACGTTCTTAGCTTACGCATGTTTCTTGATAAATGCATTTTATATATGTGATGTATTCCCATACTTTTGTTCTTGCCTAATGTAAATCGCTCTGGATTAAGAGCGTCTGCTAAATGCCTAAATTGTAAATTGTAAAATTGAACCCCTCTACACATAGACATGGGTGGGCTCGGAGGTGAACCCCTCTACACATGGACATGGGTGGGCCTCGGAGGTGAACCCCTCTACACATAGACATGGGTGGGCTCGGAGGTGAACCCCTCTACACATAGACATGGGTGGGCCTCGGAGGTGAACCCCTCTACACATAGACATGGGTGGGCTCGGAGGTGAACCCCTAGACCTCTACACATAGACATGGGTGGGCTCGGAGGTGAACCCCTCTACACATAGACATGGGTGGGCCCGTCGGAGGTGAATCCCTCTACACATAGACATGGGTGGGCTCGGAGGTGAACCCCTCTACACATAGACATGGGTGGGCCCGGAGGTGAACCCCTCTACACATAGACATGGGTGGGCCCGGAGGTGAACCCCTCTACACATAGACATGGGTGGGCCCGGAGGTGAACCCCTCTACACATAGACATGGGTGGGCTCGGAGGAGGTGAACCCCTCTACACATAGACATGGGTGGGCCCGGAGGTGAACCCCTCTACACATAGACATGGGTGGGCCCGGAGGTGAACCCCTCTACACATGGACATGGGTGGGCCCGGAGGTGAACCCCTCTACACATAGACATGGGTGGGCTCGGAGGTGAACCCCTCTATAGACATGGGTGGGCTCGGAGGTGAACCCCCTCTATAGACATGGGTGGGCTCGGAGGTGAACCCCTCTACACATAGACATGGGTGGGCTCGGAGGTGAACCCCTCTACACATAGACATGGGTGGGCTCGGAGGTGAACCCCTCTACACATAGACATGGGTGGGCCCGGAGGTGAACCCCTCTACACATAGACATGGGTGGGCCTCGGAGGAGGTGAACCCCTCTACACATAGACATGGGTGGGCCCGGAGGTGAACCCCTCTACACATAGACATGGGTGGGCTCGGAGGTGAACCCCTCTACACATAGACATGGGTGGGCTCGGAGGTGAACCCCTCTACACATAGACATGGGTGGGCCCGTCGGAGGTGAACCCCTCTACACATAGACATGGGTGGGCTCGGAGGTGAACCCCTCTACACATAGACATGGGTGGGCTCGGAGGTGAACCCCTCTACACATAGACATGGGTGGGCCTCGGAGGTGAACCCCTCTACACATAGACATGGGTGGGCTCGGAGGTGAACCCCTCTACACATAGACATGGGTGGGCTCGGGGGTGAACCCCTCTACACATAGACATGGGTGGGCTCGGAGGTGAACCCCTCTACACATAGACATGGGTGGGCTCGGAGGTGAACCCCTCTACACATAGACATGGGTGGGCTCGGAGGAGGTGAACCCCTCTACACATAGACATGGGTGGGCCTGTCGGAGGTGAACCCCTCTACACATAGACATGGGTGGGCTCGGAGGTGAACCCCTCTACACATAGACATGGGTGGGCTCGGAGGAGGTGAACCCCTCTACACATAGACATGGGTGGGCCCGGAGGTGAACCCCTCTACACATAGACATGGGTGGGCTCAGAGGTGAACCCCTCTACACATAGACATGGGTGGGCCCGGAGGTGAACCCCTCTACACATAGACATGGGTGGGCTCAGAGGTGAACCCCTCTACACATAGACATGGGTGGGCTCGGAGGAGGTGAACCCCTCTACACATAGACATGGGTGGGCCCGGAGGTGAACCCCTCTACACATAGACATGGGTGGGCTCGGAGGAGGTGAACCCCTCTACACATAGACATGGGTGGGCTCGGAGGAGGTGAACCCCTCTACACATAGACATGGGTGGGCCCGGAGGTGAACCCCTCTACACATAGACATGGGTGGGCTCAGAGGTGAACCCCTCTACACATAGACATGGGTGGGCCCGGAGGTGAACCCCTCTACACATAGACATGGGTGGGCTCAGAGGTGAACCCCTCTACACATAGACATGGGTGGGCTCGGAGGAGGTGAACCCCTCTACACATAGACATGGGTGGGCCCGGAGGTGAACCCCTCTACACATAGACATGGGTGGGCTCGGAGGTGAACCCCTCTACACATAGACATGGGTGGGCTCGGAGGAGGTGAACCCCTCTACACATAGACATGGGTGGGCTCGGAGGAGGTGAACCCCTCTACACATAGACATGGGTGGGCTCGGAGGAGGTGAACCCCTCTACACATAGACATGGGTGGGCCCGGAGGTGAACCCCTCTACACATAGACATGGGTGGGAGGGTGAATGACATCATGGATGAATGATATCATAGTACTGACATCATAGATGACTAATGCAATTGACGAGATCCAGATGGAAGCCGCCGCGTTATTGGGCCCTGTATACTAGTAGACAACAATGATTCAAGTTTTGTTGTTGTTTCATGCAACCGCTTTTAATTAGGTTAAAGAGAAGTGGCTCGCGCATTGAAAAACCTTAAAAAGCAATACTTGAAGCTAAGAGAAAGTCGCAGTCAGCTCCTATGCTAATGATGGATTAGCGAGTTAATTAGCTAAAAGGGCCTTGATGTAGCAGAAATGCGCTGTGTACTCTCCGATACACACTACATGACTCAGCTCTCACACACGGTGACTCAGAGGAGACAGATTCTCTCAGCCGAGCCAAGTAGTTGTAAAAAGACTGTAAATACAACTGCCTTTTCTGCCCCAAAGGGCTTTCTACTTGGAGAAGTCCAACCTCCCCACAGATTCCAACACGACAGCTATGAAGATTGACCAGGTAAATACACATACACAATATGTTATATTCTGTTTTGTAATAAATAAATGATAGTTTTATTTTTTCCTCATTATTACAAATTGTTTATAATGGATTCTGCCACTGTCACTCGGTTACATTACTGGATTTGTTCCTAAAATAATGAAAATAGCGATTCTACATTCATCTAGTAGTATTAACCCATTTTGGGCGGGAACCCCTTTTGGTGTTAGCATCATGTTATGCTTTAGCTATTGAAAAATAGCAGATCTACAAGCTCGTACGAGCTTGTAGGTCGAGCTTGTAGGTCTGCTATTTTTGAAAAATCGAAGAACGACTGTCAGGATGTAGAAGACATGTTTAGAATCTGATCTCAGGTCAAAATGGGTTAATTGACAAAATAATAGAACATAAATAGTAGAAATATGAAGATGCAGTACAAGGTTTCGATGTGTGTGTAATGTGACATTATACTGTACATAATAATGTAATGGAAGCCCACATAATGCATGATTGTTTGACTGAATATTAATGCAAGCGCAGATACTGGGCCTTGAAGTTAGAGACCTCCACCCAAGCATTGCCAAAGTAAGATGAACTGCTACCTATTCCACTGGAATAGTCCTGCTAGCTCATCCACATCCCCTCATTAACCATTAACTAACCCTGACAACTCCATCATCATTTAATGAAACATGAAACTAATGGATTCCATCTAAACTTTACAAATGTAGAATTAATTTGAGTGCCTCGAACTGACTATTGGAAATTGATTCAAGCAACTGTAGTATAAATAGAATAGAAATAGAAAAATAACAGTTTAAAAAGTAGCCTTGAGATTAGAGCCTTAATATCAAGTTTACATCAACTTCCACTGAAGAATCATAGATCACATTGACCTGAGCAAAACACATTTCCCATGTGGATAATGAAGACATATAGAAAATGAATAAAATCCGCACTTCCAGTCGAGTAAGAGTCTTTGTTTAATGATGATAGTGCTCCGCAGCAGCAGTCATACCAGACAGACAAACGCGTTTCGGCGCGCAGGCCTTCGTCAGTGTCAACATTTTGACACTGAAAATTTTGACAAGACTCTTACTCTACTGGAAGTGCGGATTTTATTCATTTTCTATATGTTCATTTTGAATCTGCACCCAGCACACGCCTGCAACTATATAAAACTAGAGCGGGCCTTTTCCCTTGAAGTGAACTGATAATGAAGACATCTAATATAGTCACATAATTTAAACTTAATCCCCCTCAAGTTATTCTTGGCCATGTTCTTTTGCTACCTCCCTATGGCTTTGGTCAGACTGGCAGCCCAAATCCTATGGCTATGGTCAGACTGGCAGCCCAAATCCGGATCCAGATTGGATTCATCAAGTCTGAAAAGCAAGAAAGACACATCAAAACAGATTTTTGCAAATGAGATTTGTAATTTATAATTCATCTACCACTGCGCCGCTCGCAGAGAGTAGCTGATCTATGAGCTCACATGATACAACGAAACTCATTATGAACTCGTAGATCAGCCATTTCTGGCTCAGTGGCCTTGTGGTTAGAGTGTCCGCCCTGAAACTGGGAGGTCGGGGGTTCGATCCCCGGCCGGGTCATACCAAAGACTGTAAAAATTGGACCCAATGCCTCCCTGCTTGACACTCTGCATCAAAGGGTTGGATTGGGGGTCAAATCTACTAATCAAATGATTCCCGAGCGCGGCGCACGCTGCAGCTCACTGCTCCTTGGCTGCGGCTCAACCGCTCCAAGAGATGAGTCAAATGCGGAGAACAAATGTCACTGCGGTAACGTGTGTGACAAATCGTACGACTTTGACTTTGACACCGTCATACGACTTGCTTTGAGGAACAAATGGGATTTGCCTGCAGCCTGACCAAAGCCTATACTGTACGACTACAGTACTCACCCCCCGTTGTCTGCCTTGTAGCTACTGCGTCCCCTCAACACCCTGGACGACCTGTGTCGACTGATGCAGTCCTACGTGAACGTGCGTCCCAGCGCCCAGGGCCACCCGTCGGGGGTCAGCGTGCTGTGTGTGTCCTCGGAGCTGTGCAACCGCTTGGGAGCCTGCCACATCACCATGTGTGGCACCGGCATGCACAGGTCAGCCTTCTTGTGTATTGTAACTCCTGGACTATGAGGCTCAAACAAAGGCTTACATATTGACCTTTTTCCACAATAGCCATTTTGACGTGAAATTGTAGGCTCAACGCAGGTATTCCCAATGATATTATTTAAGGTAGCATTCTATTCCCGTAGTATAATTGGTAACACCTGTGTTTAATTAGCCTTCTATTTCATCATGTCCATATGACGCTGAGCTATTTAGCATCCTAATAGATTATCTCTTGACATACTGTAGCTGTGTGCACACATTGACTCCTTTGTTCTTTTACAGAAGTACCTTAAGTGTAACACTGGAACAGGCTATGATTCTGGCCAGGAACCATGGCCTAATACCCCGATGCATCATGCAGACCATGGACATCATGCGCAAACAGGTTACACCTGTGTACTTAATAATAATAATTCCCAGATCTGGTCTGGGAATTACAGCCTCGGTTACATCCGGCTTGAAGGACCAAATGTAACGGAGGCTGTAATTCCCAGACCAGATCTCAGGCTCTCTGATATAGAGCCTTGGTTACAATAATAATACACTTCATTTGGAGATTTTAAATGAGTAATTGTAACAAATTATCTCCTAGGGGACAAGAGTGGAGCTCTCTGCAAAAAATCTCAAGGTGATGGAACAGATGCCTGCCTCAGCCCCAAGGTAAGCATACATACACAACCACCTTCTGGTACTAATGAGTAGCTCAGTAGTACTAGTACCATCTCACACAACCACCTTCTGGTACTAATGAGTAGCTCAGTAGTACTAGTACCATCTCACACAACCACCTTCTGGTACTAATGAGTAGCTCAGTAGTACTAGTACCATCTCACACAACCACCTTCTGGTACTAATGAGTAGCTCAGTAGTACTAGTACCATCTCACAACCACCTTCTGGTCCTAATGAGTAGCTCAGTAGTACTAGTACCTGATCTCACATTGCATGTTCTCGTCCTGCAGGCTGTTCAAGCTGTGCCTACCACCTTCTGATGGAGATCTCTAAAGGAGGGGTCGCTCCAGTCTTACTCCACGGTGCATTTTTAAAGCATTGATCAACACACGCCTCATTTACTTGAATGTCACGGGTGGCGGTCGAGAGGAAGATGGCATGAGGGGAGGAAGACTCGCCGTGCACCCTCAAAGAGACGACAGTGGCAAGGTTCACAATGGCAAAGCCCCCCCCCCCCCCCCCCCATTTCAACATTGCAGCACCAGAGTTTTCTATGCATCGAATATCTTTGATGCCGCCACTATATCAGCATGACTATAAAACCAACAGAAATTGTGTCTGGACAAACTAAAACTGATATTTATGACTCGATAACCAATCAATGACTGGTCACTTATCGAGGACATCCGTTAAACATCCACATCTTGTGGAAAGTAGGCGCCAGTTTTGAGGACAGGGCTTAATAAAGAAGCTTTTATTAACTAGATTAACTTAACTACCTGTAGCCGACTACTTGTTCTAAAAGCAAATATGCATTTATGCCTCGAACTGCAAGTCCAGAGAACCGAGGCTTCAAATGGGTGGTCCAGGAGACCAGGACTGAATGCCAGGTTAACCAAGGTAGAAGAAAAAATGTTGATTTGAATCATATCATCAATAGCAGGAAGGTAAATGCAAGTAGGGGATTCAGGGAAGGATGGAACAGATTGACGGTATGGGCGCTTCACGGGGCGGCCCGTTGCATGCGGTAAATGTGCAATTACTGTAGGTTTAGTTTGAGTACTGTATTGCTGCACTATAAGAAGGATAGTTATTTATGCAGGAGCATTTTTATTCCTCACTTCTATCAAGTATTAAAGAATTTAAAAAAACCATTCCAGCTTACGTACAGAACAGTATTTAATGGGCCAATGTATGCCACGTTTAAGACTTACCTGCTTACGTGTTTGTTTTATTTATGTCTATGAAGATTCATTCTATCAGTAATGACTGGTTTATACTTGGTTGCCGCGCCGTGTTGCGGACGGCGCCGGAAATACCACATCTACAAGCTCACAATGCGCCGCACTGTGATGCGTCAGCGGATTCGACCGTTATCATACCATTGAATGGGGCCAGTATGGCCGTTATCATACCATCGAATGGGGCCAGTATGGCCATACTGGCCGACATTTCCAACATGGAAACTAGGGGCTACTAATATATACTATTCTCTGATCGAGACGTAACTCGGACGGCGCTGAGTCAGGTCTGGTGGCTGTCGCAACGCTCGGCACGGCGCCTCGCTCGGAGGTGCCTCAAGGCCACCAGACACGGCGCGCCTCCGTCAGGACATCAGTGACATTATCACCCGTCACATCGAATCGGTGATAATGACATACTGAAACAATGAGTATGCCAGTATGGCCATACTGGCCCCATTCGATCGTATGATAACGGCCATCCTGGCTCCATTCAATGGTATGATACCAGTCGAATGGGGTGGACGCGTCGTAGTCTTATAGATTGGCTATGTTCGGTGCATGACACCCGGCGCACAACTAGGCATGAATCACCCTTAAGTGATAAGCATCAGGGAGTGCTAGGGAGAGACGAGGAAGCTAGCATATCATAATCAGGGGAAATCAAGCTATAGCTAACTATAGAGTGTTTGTTTGTTAATATGCAAGTCATGAATCATTGTTAAATTATTAATATATTTGTTAATTGTGCTAGTTGAAGGAATGCCTTCTGTTGACTCGGACGTGGTGATGACGTGACGCTTTGCTGTGCTCACAGTTGATTTAAAATCTTGAGCTGTCCTGGCATGGTAGTATTTTAGGCAAAATAAGCACAATGACTCATCCAATCAAGCGTCGCGGTTAGCAAAAGGACTCTATGCCTAAGTGAAAAGGACTGGACGATTATAAAGAAAGGGATCATTTGAAGATTATTATTTTGACTGACGTGTTTATTTTCTCGTATATACAGAACAGTAACTATGTTACTATAGGGAAAAATAGGATATGGTATATGCCTTGTTGGAACAGAGCAATGCTGTCAAATTGGTTTATTTTTTTTGGACATAATATAGTAAAACATTTCAAGTTGTTTTGCATTGATGATTGTACATTCAAAGAGAAGCTGTTTCTCTTGGACAAGCCTAACCTCACTGACAATATTGTTTTATGTTTTTGCCTGTTAAAATTGCCTTTGCATATAGATTGAATCTGTGCTGAAATATTGCTTTCTCTAAACAGGTCATTCAGCCCTTTTTTTATTTATTTAAAAGATTTTGACAGGTCCCAGATAAACAAATTCACTATAGCGCTCTGACCACGGCTGCTACACTGTACACTGGTGAATATAACTATTATTTTGATATTTCACATTGACATCTTATAAATCGGCAAATTAGCTTGTGCACTTTTATATGAATATAAAATGGTCTTAATATTAGCCATGTCCCTTAAACCAGAATGCATTATTATGCTTAACTTGGTCTTAATTGATTCTTACAATTTTATGTTTTAAGTCAAGTCATTGTTTCAGAATGTGTACCTGGAAAGCAAATACTGTATGTGACTGATTATTCGTTTATTTGCATTATTGTATTGTCTCGTTGTTGTACATACTTTAGTTGTAATTTTATGTCGCGTGAAAATAACTGTACAAAGAATTTTCTTTTTTTTAAAATATCTTTCTAAAATCATGCTTTTAAATTGAACCTTAACAGGTAGTAAATAAAATATTCACAGTAACAGTAAGTAAGGATTTTTGTCTGACATTAAGTGCTGTAACATGACCTACTGTACGCAGGCCAAGCCTACTCCACACACCAGACCCTGTTGTACACAGGCCAAGCCTACTCCACACACCAGACCCTGTTGTACACAGGCCAAGCCTACTCCACACACCAGACCCTGTTGTACACAGGCCAAGCCTACTCCACACACCAGACCCTGTTGTACACAGGCCAAGCCTACTCCACACACCAGACCCTGTTGTACACAGGCCAAGCCTACTCCACACACCAGACCCTGTTGTACACAGGCCAAGCCTACTCCACACACCAGACCCTGTTGTACACAGGCCAAGCCTACTCCACACACCAGACCCTGTTGTACACAGGCCAAGCCTACTCCACACACCAGACCCTGTTGTACACAGCGTATTGGCCATTTGGTTACATTTGTACTCACGTTTTTTTACTTAAAGATGGAGTGCCGTAATTTTTTTCCACCCTAAAACATGATCATCAGGTCTTATTGTTATATATGGAGGTATATTTTGATAGTGTGATGTCACTATATTACTGTTTTTCAGTTTGACTGTCAAGGGTTCAGCCTCCAGGAAGAAACCCTAAATACAAAGTTAATACACCATTGCAGATAAAAACGACTCCAGGGTGTCTAATGAAGTACTGTCACTTCATAGACACATGAAAAATACAAATATTGTGGCACTCCATCTTTAAGTATGTAAAAGTACTCATTGTGCAGAATGTCCCATTTCAAAAGTTCAAAATGCATACAAAATCTTTTGAAAAACTAGCCGATCTACAAGCTCAGCATTGTGAGCTTAATTGTAGATCTGCTATTGTCAAATGGCCGAAATATATATATTTTGCTGAAGTGGTTAGTGTTTTGTGCTGTAGTGCCGAAATGATTTCGGCTCGTCAGAGATTTTCAGTAGCACCGAAGAGCCGACTTTAGGGCGGTACCCGCCCCCCCGAACCTCAAATGACGTCACACAGAGCTCTACAGAGCCGAACCGACTTTTATTCGGCTCTAAAATAGGAGTATGAATCAGCCCTAGGGGGTGATCAGGTGTGATCAATTGGCTAATTTGGGCCCTGTCCAGAGCCCAGGCATGCAGAGGCTTTTGTGCTGGTTCTGGACAACAACGGTGTATCTCACCGACTCAAGTCCGGGCACTGCACTCCCTGGTGGTGTGGAACGCGCGTGTCGAATTTGCAGTTGGTGGGGCGAACGGTTCTCGAGTTACAGTGCATGGATTACAGACGCACGTACACACACACAGAGACATTTATAGATAGATAATCAAAATCTAGAAAGCAACTATAACTAAAACAAAATACATGCATACATGGATGCACCTGGGACGTATCCTCAGTGATGTATCCCAAGGTCATCAGGGTTTCGGGTCTCCCAACATCATACCCCTCACTCAGGTGACCCAGCCGGGGTGATCAAGTCCCGACTTACGTCCCAGTAGCTACCCTCGATCAGTCCCATTAGGGAAAAAACAGGGCCACACAATCCGTTCCTCCTGAACTACTCTGCCGGGACTGGGAGGTACCATTCTGGCTCGTGGAAGGACTAGGCTCTGTGGGTTGACTCCTGTCCGGGCCCCTCCTACGTCTCACCAGGTCCACTCCTGCTCTCACCAGGTCAGGCCCTGTGCGTTGCACCAGACTCCCAGCACCAGGCACTTTATTCAGGAATGGTGGATTCTCGAGCCGCAACGGTTCCGCAGGCTCCACCTTGCCCTTGGTGGTGCCGCAGGCTCCGCTTGAGGCTTGAATGGCCTTTCAAATTTGTAGTGGAGTAAAAGTACAATATTTGTCTCTGAGATGTAGTGGACTATAAAGTAAAAGTGTTGAAAATTGGAAATACAGCAAGTAAAAGTATACCTGTGAACAAAATTGTACTTAAGTACATTACTTGAGTTATGTTGCACCACTGATTTGTAGACACTCAGGATTTCATAGTGTGCATGTTTTATTGACTACTAGCTTTGGTTGATTGCATGAGATGAGATCCATATTCATCATTCCTCAGTGACTTTTGTACACCTTCGGAATTAACTATATATCACTGATAATGATTGTAGTGGGCCTTAAGCTTCAATATGCGTGCACACACACACACACACACACACACTGGGTATTAGGTTTACTATTTTGCAATTAGATTGCAATTGATCTTCATTTGAACCACTGAGAAAACATTTGAGCTCTTAATTCCATTTCAGTCTCTTCTTCCTTACATGCTGAACAACATTCAGAGAGAGGCTGCATGTGGTGAAGACATGGCTACGCTGCTACAACATGAGAACATCCATTATCCTGACTGAAGAGAGGGAGGCAGATGAATACTGTATGAACATGTCGCATGCATCAGAAAATGTCAGCCTTCCTTTGCAGTAAAATTCTGAGTGTTGAATTTAAATTTTGGGCGGGAACCCCTTTTGGTGTTTTAAACATTATGTTGTGATTTAGCTATTGAAAAATAGCAGATCTACATGCGCATAGTGCGCCACCGAGTGGCGCGCTACAAGCTTGTATAGGTCTGCTATTTTTGAAAAATCGTGAAAATATTTATTTCAGAAAACTGGAGGATTTAGAAGAATCTTTAAATTTTGAGGTCAGGCCTAAATGGGTTAACTGAATGTGTAAGTGTGTATTAGTGATGGGAGATTAATCGGCAAACACATCGGTATCGGCCGATTCTAGTTGTTTCTAGATTAATCGGCATCGGTTTGATTAATCAATCAGACCGATGAATTAATCGTTCCGTTAATTCGGTCTGCCTTTATAAACAAGCCCAAAGTAACGGCATGAACAGATCTACGTACAAGCTCACAATATTAAATATAAGGTAAATCTGACTTGCCTAAACCTGCAGTGCAGACACCCTGTTACATGTATTTTTCAGAATGGACAAATTATTATTATTATTTTATACAGAATGAGATCATATCGACATCGGTTATTGGCCATAACAGCAATTAATTATATCGGATATCGATATCGGCCAAAATGTTTCTCAATGGATCTGTCAGAGGAGGGTTATTCAACTGGCGGCCCGCGGGCCAAATGCGGCCTGTGGAGCACCCCCTAGTTTGAAAACTAAAAAAAAAAAAAAGAGAGAGAGCTAATGAAAGTTAGAGGTGGCGTGTGTGTGCGATATGAAATGTGAGATTATCATACTGATAATCTCACATTTGGAGCTGGAGCTGCTCCTGGAGGGGTCTAACATCAGCTCACGTAGACCAGGAAGAGTGCAGTGTCAACAATGCATGGAGTGTTGCTGTCACATCATCTAGAACAGATGTAAACAAAAAACAATTGCGTGATTGAATAGGAGTTCTAGCGTTAGACCCCTCCAGCAGCAGCCCCAGCTTCAGCTCCCCTATATCTTTATTTATTTTTTAATATTTTGTTTTGGTCAATATAATTATCAAAAAAAAAAAAAAGGGTTAGGGAGAAATTCCCCTTTAATTATTGTGCCTTAACAGGTTTTTGACGGTGTCCATATGGATTTGGGACTCTCATGAATTTTCCCCGCATTTTTGCGATTTACATGGGGGCTCAATTTGTTTAATAACCCTCCTATGACAAATCCATTGAGACCCATTTGCTCTCCGCGGTCACGGAACTGCTGTAAATGACCCAACTGCTGCAGCCTACAAATGAAACCATGCACTCTGAGTTGCAAATGAATAAATGTATAGCCTACTCAACTGTCCATTTGTATTCTCTCAGCCAGGTGGAGAGTATAAGGGGCTGGCAGTTTATAGGGACTGACTTTTGAAATCAAGACAGATTAGATTTGCCTCAATGACGGTCCCCTAATCTACTGCAGGCTATCAATATCACTCAACAATCCAGCAAGTCATTTGCTTGAAGTGAGTGCAGACCCAGCTGTGTTTAAATTTAACTGATCATCCCAGTCATTGTTAATTTAACTCTAGAATGTTTGTTTGCATTATTTGTACACTCCCAGAGTAAAATTAACACTATCGGATGTTCACTCGGCACCCTCCCTGGCTAAAGCTTCTACATTGCAGTTTTTCCAGCGCTTGGATCTTGCAGTCGGTTCTCGAAAGGGACCGGTTCCGACTGCATTCACCAGCACGCGCGCGCGCACGCACGTGCTCACAAACCACAGACAGTCAGTCAGACAGACACACACACGCACCCTGCATAGCTGTAGCTTTATACCGGTGATGCATCCCCGCGGCCAGGACAGGACCAGCTCCCCGGCAGGCTGGTGGACCCGCATCCTTTAGAATGGTGAAGAAACCTCTCAACGGCGGGGTTTACCCGACTCAAGCCGATGAGAAGAAGCACAAAGTCGGGTTCGTCGGTTTGGGTCTGGACCCTGCGGCCCCCGAATCGAGCAAGGACGGGACGCTGCTGATCGCCGCCGGTTCGGAGGACAGCCCCATGAGGCAGAGGGGCAGCATCCTCCGGACCGGGAGACGGAGACCGGCCAAGCAAAACGCCAGTTTTCGCAAACTACAGAATTTCCTCTACAATGCGCTGGAGAGACCGCGGGGATGGGCGTTCATCTACCACGCTTATGTGTAAGAAAGAACCCTGCATGTTTATTATCACTGTCGTCCTGACTTCATTCATGGCCATGCCCCCATCAGCCCATGGCTGGATTTGGTTCCGGAGTTTGGGGGGGTATTTTTGCTTATGTTTGTGTTTAGTTTTTCTTCCGCCAAGACATATGCATAAGGAATACCGTAGGCTAGATTGATTTCTCATACGGTGTGTAACATCAAATGTGATCTGTTGTAGTTCACAACATGACGATGCAGTAGCCGTGCTTTTGCAGGATAGGCTACGTCAGTCAATTTTATAATTATTTGACATCAATAAGTTATTAATTCTACACAAGCCAGGACGGTCTTCTAAAGAAGGCCCATGAGCATGTGATTTCCATTGACTGTAGTTTTGATCGGGCTTGCCATCATGTTGCGGCAATTGTATGCGATCTGATTTCAGCACCACTTGTGTGGTCAGCTCCGTTCACTATACTCTGTCTACAGTAACACACTCTCTGTTCCTTTCATTCTCTTTTATTTCAAAGACCTCCAATTTTTAATTGACTTGCATTTGGCTACGGACCTCCATTTCGATAAGATTTGTATGTATTTTGTATTGTCCTATGTCCAATCTAAGAAATGTGTTATTGTTAGACATCACGCTGGTTATTTGAGCCAAAAGTCCTTTACTGTCTAATGTAGCCTACTGTATATAACAGTGAAACTCGGATAACCATTCTTGTGTATGCATGTAGGCTAAAGTGAGGATGAATTAATGAATCATTTGGGGACCCCCTATACCCTCACTAAGGACCCTTGAGGGTCTCCGGACCCCATATTGTGAACCCCAGACAGTGCAGTCACCTGGTGTGACCTGGACAGTGATCTAATCCAGTGGTTCTCAAAGTGGGGTGCAGGGACCCGTTGGGGTCCTTGAGCAGCTTCCAAATGGACCCTTACAGGTCTGCAACTGTTAGTGTATATGGAACCAAATGCACCCCTAAGAGTCCATTTTGGGTTGATACCCCACATCCTATAGGACTTTCGTCAAATAGTTGTGTTGACCAATTAGCTATTACATGTGCAGTACAATTACCAAGAAAATGTCCATTGGAAGCGTGTTTGTGTGTACACACACACACACACACACACACACACACACACACCAATCTAAGAACAGGTATGGTGACGTAGCCTAACGGGAGACATATTTTGCATTTCAAACATCAGTATATATTGTGATATGATGACAATACCACACTCATTAATCCCAAAGGATGTGTTCTTTACCCAAAAGACCCATAAAATCAGTTAGGCTCTCCCTATTCAGGGAACATCATAATAGGCAAACATTCGGTGAAAAGGGACACGGGGAAGAGCTGTGTGTTATGATTAACAACTCCTGGTGTATACACAGTATACACCATAGGCTGCCGGCCTCTGCTGTCCACATCTGGAATACATCAAGGCTATAACCTTAAAGTTCTCACCAAATTGGATCTACACATCATCACATGCAACACGAGAGGTGGGAGTGTGTTCGATCACTGCTACAACACCACCTTCCCAGAAGCCTGTAAGCCACTGCTCTGACCACCTTTGGCAAATCAGATCACCAGCTCCGTTTAAAGGAGAATTCCATACTAAAAGGCTTTCTTACCTTTCTTTGTAGTTACGTCCCCACCAAAGAGGTCCAGGTGTTATTTTGTGCAAAAGCTCCTTATTGGCTATTTCCCCTACCATAAGCCCTAAATGAATTGCATTGAATTGAATGGGCCTATGGGGTGTTGTGCTAATTCGCTTATTTTTTTTTGTATATATCCTCTCTTCATAATGTAAATAATATCCCAAGCGGCACACTTTACTACTTATTTCGATGGAAATAAGCGAATTAGCACAACACCCCATAGCCCCATTCAATTCAATGCAATTCATTGAGGGCTTATGGTAGGGGAAATAGCCAATAAGGAGTTTTTGCACAAAAAAACACCTGGGCCTCTTTGGTGGGGACGTAACAACTACAACGAAAGGTAAGAAAGGTAAAAAAGCATTCTAACATGGAATTCTCCTTTAACGACGCTCTGCCTATATACCGGCAAAGATTAAAACGAGAGTTGGTCAATCAGAGGGAAGTTCGAATCTGGTCTGAACACCAAGATGCTACACGATACAAGCCTGTTTTGATCACGTGGACTATGTAGGAGAGTTTTTGGCACGCCTCAATGTCAGAGTTCTCAGAAAAAAAGACATTTGGGATTTAACCAAGGCATAAAATATGGATTGACTGTGAGGTTTTGCTGCTGTGGATCTGCACACAACAGTGCCTTCAGCTCTGGGGATCTGGGGACCATCCATGCGGTACTGAAGAGGCCAATCAGGTTTACATGGTCAAACTGGAAGACCAAATAGAGAGTGGTGAAATGATGACCATGTGGCAAGACAATAATGGGCTTCAGAAGGAGAAATAGATGCGTAGAGAACCACTTCAGTAACAGCACCCACCAGCCTGAAGGCCTATTCATAGTCTGGATTTTCGGTGGTGAGGTGACCTCCGCTCCGGTGGTGAGCTGACCACCGGAGCTGAAATAACGTTGAGCGGTGGTGAGAGAAGGGCTGGAGCGGTGGCGGTGGTTTGCTCTTCACCGCGGCTCGTGACGTCATGTTGTAGTTCGGTGGTCACCTAACCACCGAAAATCCAGACTATGTATGAGCCTTGAGTCTGCACCACCGGTGGAGGCCATTCCACTGACCATCTCGGTGGCCGAAGTGCGTAGAGCAGTTAGGACCCTGATGGCAGGAGTGTATGCAGATATTTTTGCAAGCTATGGCCCCCATTGGGACTTCACACCACCCGCACCCAACTTCATGAGGGGAAGAACAAAATCAGTGAATACTGTTTGTTGGTGGACTACAGTTCGGCATTCAACACCATACTGTAGGTCCTACCAGACTTGAGGCAAAGCTCAGAGATCTAGGCCTACTTGTGTGGAGACTAGACTCATGTACAGCTGGACACTGGACTTCCTGGCATGCACCACCAGGTTGTGAGAATGGGCAACATCAGACACTGACCCTCTGCACAGGAGTCCCTCAGGGCTGCCTGCATGTCGAGTCTCCTCTACTCACTTTACACGCACGACTGTGGGGCCACACACAGCTCCAGTGTAATTATCACGTTGGCTGATGACACAACATTGATGGACCTGATCAACAACTACACGATGAGGTCAGATGGTGCCAGGAAAGCATCCTCACTCTCAGTCAAGATCAACAAGACCAAGGTGCAAATCATGAACTTCTGGAGGCCAAGGAGACAGTCAGCACGCCCCATACACATCGACAGTGCTGCAGTGGAGTAGGTCAGTTATTTCACGTTCTTTGGAATACACTCTTTGGAGGACCTCAAAAGGGCCACACACGTCAAAAAGGCTAAGCAACACTTCCACTTCCTTCCTGTAATAATGTGTGTCTTGCTTTTTACTCACAGGCAGCTGATCGATATAGTTCTGTGAAAACGTTGAGTACTGCCTTTTAGTTCAGGTTCAGGTTCATTTATTTGTTTGTCCCCGAGGGGCGATTTGGTGTACAGCAAGCGTCATAACAGGCAGACAACATGAATCACATACAATACTTAACATGGTACACATAAAAACAATAAAAAACAGGATGGTAGTTCAAGTTATCAGTGTAGCATTGAAATTCATATCACAGTGCAAGAACAGAATTGTATACAAGAAGCGACAAAGTTACCGCCTCCTCATATCGGCATTTAAGGCCTGGATAGATACAGGCACGAAGGACAATTTATATCTGTTACTAGTAGTGGCCCCTGGGACCTTTAGGCGAAGGCCAGAAGGGGAGCAGCCTGTATTCAGAGCTGAGGGGATGAGAGTTGTCTGTACAAATGGACTTGGCTTTCTTAAGCACCTGTCTTTGGAATACTTGATCCAGGCTACTGAAATTTACTCTGGCTATCTTTGAGGCCATTTCACAATCCTACTGAGGTGGTTTGTGTCCTTTAGGTTCAGGTTTCCATACCAACAAATTATGGAGAAGGAGATAATTGACTCAATGAAAGCACTGTAGAACAGTTTCATTAAAGATTTATCAACCTGAAAATTGGCAAGCTTCCTCAAACAAAAGAGGCATTGTTGACCTTTTTTACACAGCATTTGACAGTTCACAGCAATTTCAGCTTGTTGTCAAATGTAGTGCCCAAATATTTGTAGGTGGTCACCAACTTGCTCACCATGGACAACACTACTTTGGGGAACTGGGGGGGGGGGGGGGGGGGGGGGGGTCTGCTGAAGTCGACACACATCTCCTTGGTTTTTGCAACATTCAATTGGAGAAAGGCATCCCCACACCAGGAGAGAAAATCCTCAAGAACTTGGCCATGACCAACTTCATCATCATCAAGCAGGCTGACTATGATGGAGTCATCAGCATATTTAACCCATTTTGGGTGGGAACCCCTTTTGGTGTTAGCATTATGTTATGCTTTAGCTATTGAAAAATAGCAGATCTACAAGCTCATAGCACGCCACCGAGTGGCGTGCTATTTTTGAAAAATCGAAGAACGACATAGAAACATAGCTTTTTCAGAAAACTGTCAGGATGTAGAAGACATTTTTAGAATCTGATCTCGGGTCAAAATGGAATCTGTTGGCATGGGGACTCACACAGTCATTTGTGTATAGGATATACAGAAAGGCAGACAATACACAGCCCTGAGGTGAGCCGGTAGAAGATGTTAGTGGGCTGGATAACATTCCATTGACTTTTACCTGTTGTGATCTAATAGTAAGAAAGTCAAGGATCCAGCCTACAAGACCTGCATCTAGACAGAATAATTGTCTACGTTTGTCCGCCAGAACATGAGGCTGTATTGTATTAAAGACTGATGAAAAGTCTACAAAGAGCAGCCTGGCGTGCTTCTTACTGCCTTCTAAATGTTTGTATAGAAGGTTCCGTAAGGTCGAAGGTCGATGAGGCGTCTTGCACGCCTCTCCTGGTTCTGTAGGCAAACTGAAAGGGGTCTAACATAAACTCAGTTTTAACCAGGAGCTCTGTTTTAACCAGCTTTTCAAGTTGGTTGTAGTTGAACTACAAAAATAGCACATGATGTACAGTATACATTTCTTTGTGAAAAGCATAATGAGGAATTGTTTGGTCAGTGTTTTATTCCATGTTCTTATTTGTAGTGCATGTTTGACAGATCGATAAGCGGAACCGGAGTACCTTCATCTGGGTATCATCTGTCCACTTACCCCCTCTCTGTCTCTGTATGGATCATATGAGTATTACTTGTGAAATCTACACCTACATCTGATATTATGAATTTTGACAAGTCAGGGTATACTGAAAATATGAATTACTTTAAAAAAAAAACGGCACACCATTAAATGTACAAATAATGGTGGTGATATAAATTCAATGACCAAAAGCATAAATTAATATAAAAACTAATACTTGTTAGACAGATGATATTGGATTACTTAGACATACGCAAGCTTGTAAGCCAGCACCAAGTTGTATAGCAATTTTAACTAGTTACTAGTTAACTAACTAAATTTTGTAATGGGCGTGGCTAGAGATTCAGGGGCTTGAGCCAGGCTAATTTCACTCCATGACCTCCCTAGGATCTAGGACCTAGATCTAGGACCTAGGATCTAGGACCTATAGATGACATAAGGACGTGATGTTGAAGTTTGGTATTTTGGGGCTCAACTATGCACATCTTTAGGTTGCTGTTGCAGTCAGGAAAGTTACGGGCATGATATCTAAACATCTGTTTGATTTTGTATGATTTACTTGCAGTGGCGTGCACAGATAGACACTAGGGTGCTAGAGCACCCCCTGCCCTTTTGGCAATGTGCCCTTTTGGGGAAAAATAATAAAACTTATTTTGCACAGTGTACACTGTACAGTATGTGGACCGTGGTGACATTGATCAATTCTTGATAAAAAGCTTATAATATATGATTTAGTCCCCACAATCTATAAATCTCACACTATTAAGGCAACTGGCCGGTTCTACGCGCTGCACAAGGTGCCCTTTTTCACTTGAGCACCTGCCCCTCTAAATGTCTGTGCACGCCACTGTGATGTACTGTTTAGTTTCACTTTGTCGTAGTTGAATCTAAACATTGATGTTTGTCTTGTCTTCCAGCTTCCTGTTAGTTTTCTCCTGTCTTATACTCTCAGTGTTTGCCACCATCAAAGAGTTCAAGAACAGCTCGGAGAGTGCCTTGTACATATTGGTATGTTTCTACAAAACATTGCTTACCTTTTACTCATTGAAACCTGCAATCAAGCAACTTAGCCTATGCTGAGATTTAGCCACACAATCTAATAAGGGTGCAACAGTTAATTTAAGTTACCATTTGTATTGATTGTAAAAATAAATAACCAATTTTAGACAGATCTTTTTTTTAACATAGTAGCAAAAAATAGCAGATCTACAAGCTTGTAGATCAGCTATTTTCAATTGTTTTGAATGACCATTGTACACTAAAGTATAATGCTAAAGTGCTTAACCCATTTTGGGCGGGACCCCTTTTGGTGTTTCAAGCATTCTGTTATACTTTAGCTATTGAAAAATAGCAGATCTACAAGCTCATAGCGCGCCACCGAGTGGCACGCTATGAACTTGTAGGTCTGCTATTTTAGAAAAATCGTAAAAATGCGGCACAAATCTTTGAATATGTATATATTCTTTCAGAGCGAATGTTTTTTTTATTTCGACGTCGGGTCTAAATGGGTTAATCAGACTAATCCATTTAGTCAGTTATAAAAACTCAATGTTTTTCCCATTGATTCATTGATATATAATATAAATAACAATTATTGGATTAATTGGAAAAGATAGATAGATATAATAATCGCTAAGAAAATAGCCCTAATCTAATGTTCAAGGTAAAGCCTAACACACTGTAGTATACATACAGTAATAAGAACTGATCTTCAAGCTACAGTAACAACTTGAGGATGAGGTCTTGAGCTTGTCACAATTATTGACATTATTGCCTAATCACAATAATTTGAGATAATCGCAATTATTTTTGCATAATCGTCATACAGTAATCATTTCCATGTTGAAAAATGTTCATACATTTTCAGTTTCCAAAAATACAGCCTGTGTTGTAAGTCTGTAGATCAGCTATTTCCGCCATTTTTAAAAAAAAGTATAAAATTGTTGAATAATGAAGTTATTTGTCACATCTGTCCTGTGAAATTTGTGATCATAAAGCCTAAAAACACCAAATCAAAATTGCATTCATTATGTTGCAATGTTCAAATGCCAAAAACACAATGAAATCATTAATCACAATATGTGTGTGACAATTAATCGTCAACTTCAATTTTTAATCGTGACCTAATCCTATTTGGAGTATATGAAATACGGCGTAACCTAGCAACTCTTTTCCCCGTCAGGAACTCGTAACCATCGTGGTGTTTGGAGTGGAGTACATCGTGAGGATGTGGGCTGCTGGCGCCTGCTGCAGGTACAGAGGTTGGAAAGGCAGGCTGAAGTTTGCCAGGAAACCCTTCAGTGTAATAGGTGAGGAAAATAGGCTGAGCTCACATGGTCACCAACCTTTCCTTTCTCTTTGTCTCCCTTCCCCCCCCCCCCCCATATGTTGTGTTCAGACAGACACGATTCACAAAAGGAACAACTATACTACAACATCATTCACAATACAACAACTATACTACAACATCATTCACAATACAACAACTATACTACAACATCATTCACAATACAACAACTATACTACAACATCATACACAATACAACAACTATACTACAACATCATATACAATACAACAACTATACTACAACAGCATACACAATACAAAACAAATGCTTACATCTGGGGGATGTGGGATTTCATACCTTCTTTTTAATCCTGCAAAATGCATAAAATAGCACCACCAAACAATTTTTAGTTCCAATTGATCCAAACATTTTTCTTGTGATGTTTAGAAATCCGGGTCATGAATTGAAGGGAGAAAGTCTGGGTTTGAAGCAATTGGTGCTAAAAGTGAGAAGTAATTTTGGGAAAAAAACAGTTATGGCCAATATGTATTCTCACTTAAGCAGCAAATAATGGTCTTACTGGTTATATATGGTATATGATTATGTACTGTATATGGTATGTTATTTCTGGGGTTTTGTTTCTCCCCAGACGTCATGGTGCTGATAGCCTCGGTGTCGGTGCTGGCGGCCGGCTCTCAGGGCAACGTCTTCGCCACGTCGGCCATCAGGAGTCTGAGGTTCCTCCAGATCCTCCGGATGCTCCGTATGGACCGCCGCGCAGGCACCTGGAAGCTGCTGGGATCTGTAGTCTATGCCCACAGCAAGGTGGGTGATCTGTAGTCTATGCCCACAGCAAGGTGGGTGATCTGTAGTCTATGCCCACAGCAAGGTGGGTGATCTGTAGTCTATGCCCACAGCAAGGTGGGTGATCTGTAGTCTATGCCCACAGCAAGGTGAAGTTTGATCTGTAGTCTATGCCCACAGCAAGGTGGGTGATCTGTAGTCTATGCCCACAGCAAGGTGAAGTTTGATCTGTAGTCTATGCCCACAGCAAGGTGAAGTTTGATAGATTATTTCTTCTCCAACCATTTTAATGTCATGGACCCCCAGTTTGATATGCAATAGTCAGAGGGAGCAGGAGACATGTGGACGACTCTGCTTGCTTTGCTGAGATTTTATACAGGATGGGTTGATACAGAATGGGTTAGGGAAGAAAGTGTGTGTGTGTGTGTGTGTGTGTGTGTGTGTGTGTGTGTGTGTGTGTGTGTGTGTGTGTGTGTGTGTGTGTGTGTGTGTGTGTGTGTGTGTGTGTGTGTGTGTGTGTGTGTGTGTGTGTGTGTGTGTGTGTGTGTGTGTGTGTGTGTGTGTGTGTGTGAATAGAATAGACTGATGTTTCTGACTCGGAGTCTAATCGCTCCTAATGGACAACATTCAAAAGATCTGAGCTTTGTAGCTCATCTCTGAGTACAGGCTGAACAGTTGCATAATAAGTGGAGATACTGAAGGCCTAGGTGTCTAATGGCTGAAGGCCTAGGTGTCTCATGGCTGAAGACCTAGATGTCTCATGGCTGAAGGCCTAGGTGTCTCATGGCTGAAGGCCTAGGTGTCTCATGGCTGAAGGCCTAGGTGTCTCTTGGCTGAAGGCCTAGGTGTCTCATGGCTGAAGGCCTAGGTGTCTCATGGCTGAAGGCCTAGGTGTCTCATGGCTGAAGGCCTAGGTGTCTCATGGCTGAAGGCCTAGGTGTCTCATGGCTGAAGGCCTAGGTGTCTCATGGCTGAAGGCCTAGGTGTCTCATGGCTGAAGGCCTAGGTGTCTCATGGCTGAAGGCCTAGGTGTCTCATGGCTGAAGGCCTAGGTGTCTCATGGCTGAAGGCCTAGGTGTCTCATGGCTGAAGGCCTAGGTGTCTCATGGCTGAAGGCCTAGGTGTCTCATGGCTGAAGGCCTAGGTGTCTCATGGCTGAAGGCCTAGGTGTCTCATGGCTGAAGGCCTAGGTGTCTCATGGCTGAAGGCCTAGGTGTCTCATGGCTGAAGGCCTAGGTGTCTCATGGCTGAAGGCCTAGGTGTCTCATGGCTGAAGGCCTAGGTGTCTCATGGCTGAAGGCCTAGGTGTCTCATGGCTGAAGGCCTAGGTGTCTCATGGCTGAAGGCCTAGGTGTCTCATGGCTGATAGCCTCGGAAACCCAGACGTTTTTATTTCCAGGGAGAAAAAAAAATCTGGGTCCGAGTCCACTTCAATTCGGCATAGAGTAGTGCAAACGTTGATCACTCTCTGCTGATTTCTGATCGTCTGCACCTTTGTTAAATTGACGCACACCCGTACACACGCACACTCCTCTCTCTCTCTGTCGCTCTAATGAATTAGTCTCATGTCCAGCAGCTACGCACAGTTTCTTCCGGTGGATCCTGCCGGGAGCTGCCTATGCCATATAAAGCATAGGTGTGCTCCAATATATGGCTGAAGGCCTAGGTGTCTCTTGGCTGAAGGCCTAGGTGTCTCTTGGCTGAAGGCCTAGGTGTCTCTTGGCTGAAGGCCTAGGTGTCTCATGGCTGAAGGCCTAGGTGTCTCTAGGTGTCTCATGGCTGAAGGCCTAGGTGTCTCTTGGCTGAAGGCCTAGGTGTCTCTTGGCTGAAGGCCTAGGTGTCTCTTGGCTGAAGGCCTAGGTGTCTCATGGCTGAAGGCCTAGGTGTCTCATGGCTGAAGGCCTAGGTGTCTCATGGCTGAAGGCCTAGGTGTCTCATGGCTGAAGGCCTAGGTGT
The DNA here is from genome assembly GCF_951216825.1 of Electrona antarctica. Taxonomy (NCBI): domain Eukaryota; kingdom Metazoa; phylum Chordata; class Actinopteri; order Myctophiformes; family Myctophidae; genus Electrona; species Electrona antarctica. Next base: position 4,013,228 of record NC_136807.1, read on the forward strand.
CTCATGGCTGAAGGCCTAGGTGTCTCATGGGCCAACTCACACGGCCAGCAGCATGAGCAAGTTAGGTTACACGTGCGGGCGGCACGTGAGAACTGTGCACAAACAAACAACACATGAGCTACGAGCACAAGCAAGCAGACATGAACGTCTTAGAAGGGAAAAGCACATACAGAAGTGAAGACACAGAAACATTGAGCCAGCTGTAGACATCTGGAGAGCCATCAATCTCAGCGGTACGTCGATGTGTGTGTGTGTGCGTGCGGGTGCCCGCACGGCGTACTGATGCAACCCAAGAAAATAGTACAGAGTGTAGTTATCCCAGGACGGGACGGCAGGACGTTATCCCAGGACGGGACGGCAGTGCAAGAAGTTGCCAATGCAATGCACCATATTACAGTGGCCAAAATATTAGTAGGTCATGCCAAAGATTTGGGAAAAACAACAGAAGAACGGGGGCGTACAAGACGGGGAAAAGAGCGAATTGGCAGGGAATGGAACAAGAGTGGCAAAAACAAGGACGGGCAGGACGGACAGTAAGGGTTGAGAGAACAATATAAAAGGCTCTGGAGATTAAGACTCTGGGCACCTTTCTTCCGATGCAGCCGAAGGCCATGCTTCTCTGAATGCTGTTCTTTACTCTGCACTATTATGAATAAACTGGGACTACTAGTGTGTGTGTGTGTGTGTGTGTGTGTGTGTGTGTGTGTGTGTGTGTGTGTGTGTGTGTGTGTGTGTGTGTGTGTGTGTGTGTGTGTGTGTGTGTGTGTGTGTGTGTGTGTGTGTGTGTGTGTGTGTGTGTGTGTGTGTGTGTGTGTGTGTGTGTGTGTGTGAAAACACATTTTGAGATTTTTAAAGCCTTTTGAAATCCTAACAATAATATAATGCTTGTATTAATGGAACATCACGGTTTGTTTTTTGAGTGGTGCAACCACTCCCTTACGGAGTTGTGTGGCTGGGTGGGTCTGAGCACGAAAATAGCATGGTTGGTTTTTCACACAAACGCACATGCACGTATTAACTGTATATATGATTTCTCAACCGTTTCGGACGCGGGGCAGCACGCCGGAACCGGCCCGGCCCCCTGGGCGCATTCTTGTGGGTCTGGAACCCCCCCGGGGACCCCCACACAGAGTTGCACCACTCACTTCTCATCATCAAATCACGGGTGTGATTTTTCTCAACAGCGAGCAAGCAAATACCAGTGACATTCTAGCAATACAAATGAAAGCTTGTATTTGATTTCCTGATCTGATCGGATATCAAACTGATCCCAATCCTGTTTTTTGGATTTGAACTACCCAAACTCCTAATCTGATCCACTCGGATACAGGGATTAAACGTTTTGAACACTTGAGCGCAGGAGATGTGCTGCCAGTTGATAAGAGTCTCACATTTGGTACATCTAATCTAATCCATCGAAGCCATTTTGGGTTTTGCAGATAAAATAACTCAGCCATACAGCCTTCAAGCACTTTGATAACCTTGTTTGATAACAACATGTGTATCATCTGCAGTGAGTAGAGTAGTCTGGGGGAGGATTTATCTTAATGATAAATGTCCTACCCAGCCAGGGAAGAGGTGCTGTAGGCGGCCCATTGCTAGAGCCAATTGCTTAATAGTAATACGTATATGGAAGAGCATTGGCCCTGTCTATTCCCACTGTGAAGGGGAATGTTGCTCGGTAACGGTTCCTATAGATCTCATACCCTGACCCATTTGACGGCAACTGTAGCCGGGAAGGGCATGGCTTACGCTATCCCATTGTCCCGCATCAGTTGTTTCACCATGTATTATGCTTTGTGTTTCTTCATCACGACTGATGAGAAATCACAGTAGAATGACAGCCACTGTATGTAAAATGCCATCTTCACTGTTTCCATCACTCTGCTTGTCTCTGGATGTAGCGTCGGCCTGAATGTTTTATTTTTACATTTCACGTCTGGTTTTGGTGCCAGAAAGCCGTGCACTCTTTCCAGGTTTAAGCTCCTGGCTTTGGTAGTCGGATCTTGAGGGCTCGGGGCAGCATTGATTCAAAATAAATCCACTGGCTCTCCTGCCATCAGCCAAGCCAATGACCTCAATATTCAGGCGCCTGCTGTAGTTATAAAAAGAAAGCAGGGGCTCGCAACTCACTTTAAGATGCTCCAAATTTTATTTTGCGACAGGCAGGCAGAAAATACGACGTTTCGACCTCACGGTCTTTGCCATACTTGGCAGTGTGTCAGTGTGCGTGGTGTTTAAATAAGTGTGTGAGGGTTGTTACCTTGTCTTACCCGGCCATGTATGTCTGAGCAACGGGTGAGTCTTACCCGGCCATGTATGTCTGAGCAACGGGTGAGTCTTAACTGGCCATGTATGTCTGAGCAACGGGTGAGTCTTACCCGGCCATGTATGTCTGAGCAACGGGTGAGTCTTAACTGGCCATGTATGTCTGAGCAACGGGTGAGTCTTAACTGGCCATGTATGTCTGAGCAACGGGTGAGTCTTAACTGGCCATGTATGTCTGAGCAACGGGTGAGTCTTACCTGGCCATGTATGTCTGAGCAACGGGTGAGTCTTACCTGGCCATGTATGTCTGAGCAACGGGTGAGTCTTACCCGGCCATGTATGTCTGAGCAACGGGTGAGTCTTACCTGGCCATGTATGTCTGAGCAACGGGTGAGTCTTACCTGGCCATGTATGTCTGAGCAACGGGTGAGTCTTACCCGGCCATGTATGTCTGAGCAACGGGTGAGTCTTACCTGGCCATGTATGTCTGAGCAACGGGTGAGTCTTAACTGGCCATGTACTGTATGTCAGACTATGGTACTTCGGACTAACATATGCACCCCGATTGGGTGTGAGTAGCTGCTGCTCCACATGGGCAGACAGACAACAATACCTTCGTAGACTGATTGCATGGGGGTAGGGATGGGTCCCGAGGTTCGGGACCCATCCCTACCTGGGGGTATTCACTTTAACGGAGCCTCTTGTACTGTACCTGGTCTTGTCATTCAAAGACCTGATCGCCTGGGTGCAGTACTTAGTTTTAGACAATACTTATTTTAGACTAAGTAGCTTGAAGTAGCTACTACAGAGCCTGTTGCCCTTGGCCTTGTGGATGGCGAACCACTTACCAAGTGGCAGCATCTGAAACGGTCCGTTTGGGATAGTTAAGATCTTTGATGAGTCTACCGGCTTAGCTGTCCTGAAGGGAGGGAAACTCTCATCTGATGTGCTGAGCTGTCTGTAAGATTCTCTGCTATTGTATGTACAGTATGTACGACTAGCTCCGCCACTGTGGCCACAATAAATCTCTGCAACAGAATTGCTCCCTGATGAACATCGTTACCTGCTCCCTTTCACCTATTGTAGCAAGAACTATAAATCAGGAGAATGCCTATTGACTGTGAGAGCTCCAGTCATTATGAAGCTGGAAAATAGCCTCTATCCTCCACCTAACAGAGGTTAGCAGTTGACTTTTTCTTTACGCACACAAATGGGAAAATACTGTACTCTTCTGCAATATACTCTAATTTAGTTGAAGTACTATTTCTAATGCTTTATTCAGGGTTAAAGCATAAAGTAAAAGATATTTCTAATGCACTTTTTAATTAGAATGAAAGGGGTCAACACAATGTTTTTGAAGACATTAAACGTTAATCATTCAAATGAGATTAAATAAAAAGATTTGACATGAAACTGAGAGCAAATTACCCAATCGTGTGCACAACAACTTTACTCAAGCCAGCGATCTACAGAGCCTTGATCATTTCTACCACACAGTTGGGTTCATCAGTCACTTCTGTTGCTTCTGACAGTTAAGGTCCTTGCACACGTTTTTCAGATTTTTAGCAGCGTTTTTTCGCCGGTTTTCTGAAAAACGCATCCAATGAATGTATTACATCAAAACAAGGAAGGCAGTCTGATACAGGTAAACTAATCCAAAAAAGGGAGCAGGCAATATAGCCCCCTGTATGTATTGACATATCTGCTGATTTGTGCTGATGTTGGGCAATTATTGATTACAAAATGCACTGTATGGGCATAACAACATATAATATAATGGAACAGTGCACTACAGATGTGCCGTTTGTCTTGATAGACAAGAGACATATATACCATGCATGGTGCATGCAGTCAGTTGCAGTCGTACAGATTGAGCAGCTGTCGGCTCTGAGCAAATATTGCTGAAGTGAAAAATCTATACATAGTGCAAAAAGTATGGTGGTGTGCAAAACCCATGCATATTGCAAGGACATGCTATTGTGTGACCTCTGCAGAGCCTGAGGTCGACTAGGACCCCCCCCCCCCCCCCCCCACACACACACACACACACACACACATACACATACACATACACATACACACAGTCAGGTGGTCTTTAGGCATTTGGTTAATGAGCCTTGTGAAATTAATGTGTTGCTGAAACTGTTCCTCTAACTGGTCAGCATGTTATGGAGGGGGTGGTTTGTTGTTTTAATCATTAATTGCGAACGCAGTGAGCATTTACTATGAGACCCAGCAGATCACGTCTGTGTGTGTGTCTGTGTGTCACGCTGTAACACCACCCGCCCACCACCAGAGGGCGCAGCTGTATCACACACAAAAACACACACACACATGCACGCACGCACACACACACACACGCACGCAGGCACGCACGCACGCACACACACACACACAAACAACTTAACTTAAAAAAAAACTTAACTTAAAAAAAAACTTAAAGAAAAAACTTAAAAAAAAAAACCTAAAAAAGAAACACGCACGCACGCACACATACACACACTAAAAAAATAACTTGAAAAAACATTTAATTTAAAACAACTTAACTTAAAAAAAACGTTAAAAAGTACGTAATTTATTCTAATTGTTATTGCAATTTACGAGCTGCGTTCGCTTCCCGCGTTTGCGCGTCTTACTTGTAGTAGCAGCCTTTTACTAAAGGATGGACTTTATTGATTGTGGTCTTATATTCTTCATGTCTCTGCCCCATAAAGCAGGACTGGTCTTATATTCGTCATGTCTCTGCCCCATAAAGCAGGACTGGTCTTATATTCTTCATGTCTCTGCCCCATAAAGCAGGACTGGTCTTATATTCTTCATGTCTCTGCCCCATAAAGCAGGACTGGTCTTATATTCTTCATGTCTCTGCCCCATAAAGCAGGACTGGTCTTATATTTATATTCTTCATGTCTCTGCCCCATAAAGCAGGACTGGTCTTATATTCGTCATGTCTCTGCCCCATAAAGCAGGACTGGTCTTATATTCGTCATGTCTCTGCCCCATAAAGCAGGACTGGTCTTATATTCGTCTTGTCTCTGCCCCATAAAGCAGGACTGGTCTTATATTCGTCATGTCTCTGCCCCATAAAGCAGGACTGGTCTTATATTCGTCATGTCTCTGCCCCATAAAGCAGGACTGGTCTTATATTCGTCATGTCTCTGCCCCATAAAGCAGGACTGGTCTTATATTCTTCATGTCTCTGCCCCATAAAGCAGGACTGGTCTTATATTCGTCATGTCTCTGCCCCATAAAGCAGGACTGGTCTTATATTCGTCTTGTCTCTGCCCCATAAAGCAGGACTGGTCTTATATTCTTCATGTCTCTGCCCCATAAAGCAGGACTGGTCTTATATTCGTCATGTCTCTGCCCCATAAAGCAGGACTGGTCTTATATTCTTCATGTCTCTGCCCCATAAAGCAGGACTGGTCTTATATTCTTCATGTCTCTGCCCCATAAAGCAGGACTGGTCTTATATTCGTCATGTCTCTGCCCCATAAAGCAGGACTGGTCTTATATTCTTCATGTCTCTGCCCCATAAAGCAGGACTGGTCTTATATTTATATTCTTCATGTCTCTGCCCCATAAAGCAGGACTGGTCTTATATTCGTCATGTCTCTGCCCCATAAAGCAGGACTGGTCTTATATTCGTCATGTCTCTGCCCCATAAAGCAGGACTGGTCTTATATTCGTCTTGTCTCTGCCCCATAAAGCAGGACTGGTCTTATATTTGTCATGTCTCTGCCCCATAAAGCAGGACTGGTCTTATATTCGTCATGTCTCTGCCCCATAAAGCAGGACTGGTCTTATATTCGTCATGTCTCTGCCCCATAAAGCAGGACTGGTCTTATATTCGTCTTGTCTCTGCCCCATAAAGCAGGACTGGTCTTATATTCGTCATGTCTCTGCCCCATAAAGCAGGACTGGTCTTATATTCGTCATGTCTCTGCCCCATAAAGCAGGACTGGTCTTATATTCTTCATGTCTCTGCCCCATAAAGCAGGACTGGTCTTATATTCTTCATGTCTCTGCCCCATAAAGCAGGACTGGTCTTATATTCGTCTTGTCTCTGCCCCATAAAGCAGGACTGGTCTTATATTCTTCATGTCTCTGCCCCATAAAGCAGGACTGGTCTTATATTCTTCATGTCTCTGCCCCATAAAGCAGGACTAATTTTACAATGGAGTTGAAGATTCTGATTTTTGTTTTTTGCTGTATCTCTCTAGAGCGCCAGATGTTCTTGAGCAGTAGAAATGCTGTCCTAGCCTTCCCTATCCTCGCTTTCACATCTAAATGCTGTCCTAGCCTTCCCTATCCTCTCTTTCACATCTAAATGCTGTCCTAGCCTTCCCTATCCTCGCTTTCACATCTAAATGCTGTCCTAGCCTTCCCTATCCTCTCTTTCACATCTAAATGCTGTCCTAGCCTTCCCTATCCTCGCTTTCACATCTAAATGCTGTCCTAGCCTTCCCTATCCTCGCTTTCACATCTAAATGCTGTCCTAGCCTTCCCTATCCTCGCTTTCACATCTAAATGCTGTCCTAGCCTTCCCTATCCTCTCTTTCACATCTAAATGCTGTCCTAGCCTTCCCTATCCTCGCTTTCACATCTAAATGCTGTCCTAGCCTTCCCTATCCTCGCTTTCACATCTAAATGCTGTCCTAGCCTTCCCTATCCTCGCTTTCACATCTAAATGCTGTCCTAGCCTTCCCTATCCTCGCTTTCACATCTAAATGCTGTCCTAGCCTTCCCTATCCTCTCTTTCACATCTAAATGCTGTCCTAGCCTTCCCTATCCTCGCTTTCACATCTAAATGCTGTCCTAGCCTTCCCTATCCTCGCTTTCACATCTAAATGCTGTCCTAGCCTTCCCTATCCTCTCTTTCACATCTAAATGCTGTCCTAGCCTTCCCTATCCTCGCTTTCACATCTAAATGCTGTCCTAGCCTTCCCTATCCTCGCTTTCACATCTAAATGCTGTCCTAGCCTTCCCTATCCTCGCTTTCACATCTAAATGCTGTCCTAGCCTTTCCCTATCCTCGCTTTCACATTTAAAATGCTGTCCTAGCCTTCCCTATCCTCGCTTTCACATCTAAATGCTGTCCTAGCCTTCCCTATCCTCGCTTTCACATCTAAATGCTGTCCTAGCCTTCCCTATCCTCGCTTTCACATCTAAATGCTGTCCTAGCCTTCCCTATCCTCGCTTTCACATCTAAATGCTGTCCTAGCCTTCCCTATCCTCGCTTTCACATCTAAATGCTGTCCTAGCCTTCCCTATCCTCTCTTTCACATCTAAATGCTGTCCTAGCCTTCCCTATCCTCGCTTTCACATCTAAATGCTCGTCCTAGCCTTCCCTATCCTCGCTTTCACATCTAAATGCTGTCCTAGCCTTCCCTATCCTCTCTTTCACATCTAAATGCTGTCCTAGCCTTCCTATCCTCGCTTTCACATCTAAATGCTGTCCTAGCCTTCCCTATCCTCGCTTTCACATCTAAATGCTGTCCTAGCCTTCCCTATCCTCGCTTTCACATCTAAATGCTGTCCTAGCCTTCCCTATCCTCGCTTTCACATCTAAATGCTGTCCTAGCCTTCCCTATCCTCTCTTTCACATCTAAATGCTGTCCTAGCCTTCCCTATCCTCGCTTTCACATCTAAATGCTGTCCTAGCCTTCCCTATCCTCGCTTTCACATCTAAATGCTGTCCTAGCCTTCCCTATCCCTCGCTTTCACATCTAAATGCTGTCCTAGCCTTCCCTATCCTCTCTTTCACATCTAAATGCTGTCCTAGCCTTCCCTATCCTCGCTTTCACATCTAAATGCTGTCCTAGCCTTCCCTATCCTCGCTTTCACATCTAAATGCTGTCCTAGCCTTCCCTATCCTCGCTTTCACATCTAAATGCTGTCCTAGCCTTCCCTATCCTCGCTTTCACATCTAAATGCTGTCCTAGCCTTCCCTATCCTCTCTTTCACATCTAAATGCTGTCCTAGCCTTCCCTATCCTCGCTTTCACATCTAAATGCTGTCCTAGCCTTCCCTATCCTCGCTTTCACATCTAAATGCTGTCCTAGCCCTTCCCTATCCTCGCTTTCACATCTAAATGCTGTCCTAGCCTTCCCTATCCTCGCTTTCACATCTAAATGCTGTCCTAGCCTTCCCTATCCTCTCTTTTCAGCATCTAAATGCTGTCCTAGCCTTCCCTATCCTCGCTTTCACATCTAAATGCTGTCCTAGCCTTCCCTATCCTCGCTTTCACATCTAAATGCTGTCCTAGCCTTCCCTATCCTCTCTTTCACATCTAAATGCTGTCCTAGCCTTCCCTATCCTCTGCTTTCACATCTAAATGCTGTCCTAGCCTTCCCTATCCTCGCTTTCACATCTAAATGCTGTCCTAGCCTTCCCTATCCTCGCTTTCACATCTAAATGCTGTCCTAGCCTTCCCTATCCTCGCTTTCACATCTTAAATGCTGTCCTAGCCTTCCCTATCCTCGCTTTCACATCTAAATGCTGTCCTAGCCTTCCCTATCCTCGCTTTCACATCTAAATGCTGTCCTAGCCTTCCCTATCCTCGCTTTCACATCTAAATGCTGTCCTACCCTATCCTCGCTTTCACATCTAAATGCTGTCCTAGCCTTCCCTATCCTCTCTTTCACATCTAAATGCTGTCCTAGCCTTCCCTATCCTCGCTTTCACATCTAAATGCTGTCCTAGCCTTCCCTATCCTCGCTTTCACATCTAAATGCTGTCCTAGCCTTCCCTATCCTCTCTTTCACATCTAAATGCTGTCCTAGCCTTCCCTATCCTCTCTTTCACATCTAAATGCTGTCCTAGCCTTCCCTATCCTCGCTTTCACATCTAAATGCTGTCCTAGCCTTCCCTATCCTCGCTTTCACATCTAAATGCTGTCCTAGCCTTCCCTATCCTCTCTTTCACATCTAAATGCTGTCCTAGCCTTCCCTATCCTCTCTTTCACATCTAAATGCTGTCCTAGCCTTCCCTATCCTCGCTTTCACATCTAAATGCTGTCCTAGCCTTCCCTATCCTCGCTTTCACATCTAAATGCTGTCCTAGCCTTCCCTATCCTCGCTTTCACATCTAAATGCTGTCCTAGCCTTCCCTATCCTCGCTTTCACATCTAAATGCTGTCCTAGCCTTCCCTATCCTCGCTTTCACATCTAAATGCTGTCCTAGCCTTCCCTATCCTCGCTTTCACATCTAAATGCTGTCCTAGCCTTCCCTATCCTCTCTTTCACATCTGCATCCGTACCACCCTGACTGTTAATAATAGTCTGCAATAGGTGAATTAAGGACCTCTCCTACCGTGTTGTCACCTATAATGATTGGCTCTGCACTGGTAGTATTTATCCTCATATTTGTTGCTTTTCTCTCATGGATGACAAGTCCTACCTGTGAGGAAGTCTCTGCAAGTGTTTTGGTCTTGTCCTGCATCTGATGGGTGACTATGTGACAGTGTGCCAGGTCGTCTGCAAAGTCCAAGTCATCTAGCTGTGTCCATAATGTCCACTGTATTCCATTCTTCCTTTGTTCTGTTGTCCTGGCTTTCACCACCCAAGGTAAAGCGTCTTCGAACTGAAGAGCTTTTCTCTCCCAGGGCCGTGTCCTCTTTTTGTTTTCTTGTTGGCATTTCTGTAACTGAAAGTGTTTGGAGGGTGGAGTTGTTAGCCGCACACCCAACCCGGCAACCCCCAACCTGGAGGACCAGTTGCTGGTTTTCATCCGACCTCTATACTCTAACACCTGCCCGGCATGGTTGCATCTACTGGTTCTTTAGGGAGGATTTAAAATTGAAATGGTTGAGTCCTTAAAATTGTAATTGTTGTCTGTGTGTCTCACAAACACACACACACACACACACACACACACACACACACACACACACACACACACACACACACACACACACACACACACACACACACACACACACACACACACACACACACTGCCAGAGTTGAAATGTGTTGAATCTTTTCCTTTGTGACATTTATAGAATCACATCTATTCACGTGAGGAGTGCAGTGCATCCCCACTAATCCAAGTTAATTAGCAGGCATATTGTAGATTTGTTGTAGAGGGGGGGAGAAAATAGGAGACCAAGTATCGACCCCTGTAGGACTCCAGGCAACACAAGTATATAGGCTTTAAGTGGTTTAACCTTGTTGTATTCCCATGCAGGAGCTGATCACTGCGTGGTACATAGGCTTCCTGTGTCTCATCCTGGCTTCTTTCCTGGTCTACTCGGTGGAGAAGGACTCAAACGATGAATTTGAGACGTACGCGGATGCCCTTTGGTGGGGGCTGGTGAGAAACCCTTTTAATTAAAAACATATTCTGTTATTTTCTTGATCCTTGAATGGGCATCGGCATGATTTTAATTCCATTATCAATTCTTAAAAGGAGTACATTCAGTTTAAATAGGGCTAATTTAGGTTTACTGTCTCCATGTTAAATTATGTGTAAATTAAATTATGTGTAAATTAGGCTATGTTGTACTATGGTGCCACGCATTAAAAATAGCAGATTTAAACACATTGCATCAAACAATGCGCTGTGAGCTGGTAAATCAGCTATTTTCAGAATGTGACACCCTTGGCTTCAGGCTTTAGTCTGACCGAAAATGGATGACTGGAAGTGTCTGGAAGTGTCTGGAAGTCATCCATTGTCTGGAAGTGTCTGGAAGTGTCTGGAAGTCATCCATTTTTCATTTCATCTGGGTGCTGTTCTGTTCAAGGTGCCAGCAGGGCACTATTGTTATTGTTAACAATGGATTTTAAAATTAGATTTATCTGACATTATCATTCATGCTACGGTACTTGCTTGAGGGAAAGCAGCACTTGCTCATTAATACTGCGGCTGGGCTGACATAATGTTTAAGCATGTTTAGTTGTGGTATGACTACTAATAAATGCTTTGTTTTTTTGCCTATTTCCCTGTTGTCATCCAGTTTGGTAAAATACAAATCAAACCCGTGTGAAGTGAGGGGCGCTCTTATCATCATACATCGCCATGCATCATCTCATTCCGGCCAATCACAATTTGCATCCTCGCCTTCGTCTTCAATGTTTGTGTTTACGCAATGTTTGTGTAAACACATTCGTTGTCAATGGTACCATTCGTTGTCAATGGTATTCAATGTTAGTGTTTGCACAAACACTCAAAACTGGCCATTCATTGTCAATGGTATTCAATGTTAGTGTTTGCACAAACACTCAAAACTGGCCATTCATTGTCAATGGTATTCAATGTTTGTGTTAGGACAATGTTTGTGTTTACACAAACCCTCAAAGCTGGACATAGGAGGGGATAGCGACCCTCAAAAACAGTGAATATTTCCTAATTTCCCCCCTTTCTGCCATGGCTAAAGTCCTACATGAAAATAACCTTGGAGAGTGTGCGTCCCTTAGGTATTACATAATTGTTAGCAAAGCACAGTAATCAATAATTGTATATTACTGGATCTAAATGGTATCTGCAGTGTTTCTTGATTTCCATCCCTGGGGCTATTGAATAAATATAAAATGTTCCCCCATTCTTTATTAATACAGTGTTTGCTCATAAGACCTTTTACAGTGTACCTTTCCATGTGTCCACTAGATCACTCTGACCACCATTGGGTACGGCGATAAGGTTCCACAGACCTGGAATGGACGCCTTCTGGCTGCCACGTTCAGCCTGATCGGAGTGGCCTTCTTTGCACTTCCTGCTGTGAGTTTTGGAACGTTTCTTTATTCATGATTAGCCAATAATGTTACAGCTCTGTCCCTTTTTTAAAACGTATTCTTGTCAGAGTGGACTTTCTGAGTCTATATATGCTCTTTCAGATTCACACTTTATCCTGTGAAACATGCATACGCTCATACAACGTCACTTTGTGTCGCACTATGAGCTTGTAGATCTGCTATTTTGGAATAATCTTGAAAATTATTTGAATACAGTAAGTAGCCTTGCCGAGCCATGAGGCCCATAGGGCAGGAGCCTATCTCCTGTTTCTGTAGCGTGAGGCAGCTTGATGTACAAGTACACCCCCTGGACATGACGCTAGTATGTCGCAGGGACTTACCCCCAATCCAACCCTTGATGCTGAGTGTCAAGCAGGGAGGCACTGGGTCCCATTTTTACAGTCTTTGGTATGACCCGGTCGGGGATTGAACCCCGACCTCCCAGTCTCAGGGCTGACACTCTAACCACAAGGCCACTGAGTTGGTCATTTGAATACAGTACATATTATTATTATATATATATTTTTTTTTGTGGCTTTCGCCTTTATTTTATATTTTTTATGGAGGGACAGACAGTAGGCTGACAGGAAATGGGGAGAGAGATGGGGGAGTGACATGCAGTAAAGGCCGTCGGGATCGGGAGTCGAACCCGCGGCACACTGCCAGACTGGATTGCCAGTCAAGGTGCCTGGACCATTAAGCCATGGCCCAGGCCCCTCCCCAGTCAAGGTGCCTGGACCATTAAGCCATGGCCCAGGCCCCTCCCCAGTCAAGGTGCCTGGACCACTGAGCCATGGCCCAGGCCCCTCCCCAGTCAAGGTGCCTGGACCATTAAGCCATGGCCCAGGCCCCTCCCCAGTCAAGGTGCCTGGACCACTGAGCCATGGCCCAGGCCACAGTACATATTTTTAAAGAGAACATTTTTAACTAAAATCTTTGCTTATGAGCATTCCCTGGAACAAAATATTTTGAGATGGGGGTCCGTGGCCAAATTCATATAATGTTGGGGGTCCATGACATGAAAAGGTGTGAGCACCACTGATATAGCAACATAACCTTTTCAAGGTCGTAATGGGTTAACCAGCTCACGATTGTGAACACTACAGATTCTACTGAACAGCCTCACTGTGGAGGGTATGCTACAAGCTAAAATCCGGTACTTGTTTTTAGGAATACAATTTTATTTTCACCATTCTGTATGCTAGAGTATACCAATATAACTACATCTGCAGTGGTTGGAGATGGTTTAGCTACTCTTCCATTGAAAAACGTAGACCCTGGCTGGACACCTACTGGTTCACCATAAAGTAAAGTTATTTTAAGCAGACGGCACTCTGGATTGGACTCTCCATGTCCAGTCCTGTAGTTATAGACCTCTCATTCTCATTGGACTCTCCATGTCCAGTCCTGTAGTTATAGACCTCTCATTCTCATTGGATTGGACTCTCCATGTCCAGTCCTGTAGTTATAGACCTCTCATTCTCATTGGATTGGACTCTCCATGTCCAGTCCTGTAGTTATAGACCTCTCATTCTCATTGGATTGGACTCTCCATGTCCAGTCCTGTAGTTATAGACCTCTCATTCTCATTCTGGATTGGACTCTCCATGTCCAGTCCTGTAGTTATAGACCTCTCATTCTCATTGGATTGGACTCTCCATGTCCAGTCCTGTAGTTATAGACCTCTCATTCTCATTGGATTGGACTCTCCATGTCCAGTCCTGTAGTTATAGACCTCTCATTCTCATTCGTTCTCATTATTTCGATCGAGAGGCATAAACATAGTATCCTAGCGGCCCATCCCATATCAGATGAGGATATCTCCTGACACTCCGAGTATAAATGCCTCAGTGTTGTACGGCATGTATCGACACTTACAACATTAATGGGACCGCATTATTTGTGAATTTGAGCTGTCTGTACAGTCTGTACAGCTCTCTGTTCAATGAGAGTTTTTTTTCTTTTTTTTAAAGATTTGTTTTTGGCTTTTCTGCCTTTATTGATAGTATCAAGTGAAGATGGACAGGAAAGAGGGAGAGAGAGAAGGGGAGACATGCGGCAAAGGTCGTCATGAACGGGACGCGACGCGCTGTCAGGCCAGAGCCTATTATGTGGCGTGCGCCTGGACCACTTGGCCAGCGGGCGCCCCTAATGAGAGTTGTTTTTAAAGGACTTATAACATAAAGTTCAACTTTTCTATTTATTTTGTGTTTTTGGGGCTCCCATATGTGTTTTCTTTCCCCAAAAATAACCAATTTTGAACAATCAGGCTTTCATATCATATAGGCGCTTTAATGGAAATTGCTCTCAGAAACAGCTCAACTGATTTTGTCCTCATCGTGATGTCATCAATGTCACCCTAGTGACCCTACTTTGTATAATTCCTCCTCTTCTTCAGTTCCAAATTTGCATTTCCACTTTGTTTACAATGTCCACCATTGTTGATTTTCCAAGCTGGCATGGAATGGAAACAAGCCTGGTTTTATCTGACTCAAATATTAAATAATCTGCATTTCAGCACCCCCACCACCTCAGGACATTGTGGTACTGCAGCTAAAACTGCTTTCAAAGTCCAGAAAGAAATGACAAGGACTGGTTATATCAGAGGCTCAAACCATTAGAAATAACTTTGAGGGACATAGACAATATGATATTAAATATTAAAAGCAGTTATAAAATGCATGTTATTTGCGCTTTAAAACGACGACAACGACTTGACGATTGCCCATTCACTATTCATGCACCGATGTTTAACGCCTCCAGCTTGCGATCAGAAACCCGTGTACAGTAGTAATCACATACTGTATGTTCCCGTCTGTCACCTTCACATGCAGGGCATCCTAGGGTCTGGCTTTGCTTTGAAGGTCCAGGAGCAACACAGACAGAAACACTTTGAGAAGAGACGGCAGCCGGCAGCAGGCCTCATCCAGGTCATTATTCATCTGGTATTGTTGTACAGCAACAAAGGAAGATTCTGCTAAAAGACTAACTAGATTGTATATACTGTATCCCCAACCAGGGAGCATGGAGGTTTCATTCTACCAGCCTCACCCGCACAGACCTATTGTCCACCTGGGACTTCTTTGAGCAGACGGTGTCTGTTCCAATATACAGGTAACTGTTCTATGAGCAGACGGTGTCTGTTCCAATATACAGGTAACTGTTCTATGAGCAGACGGTGTCTGTTCCAATATACAGGTAACTGACCAAATAGCCTTTAAGAAATGTTGCCAATTGTTCACATTTCCAATAGAAAGATACTTTTTTGCTGGCAGATCATATTCTGCCATGATGCTTAAACAGTAGTTCCAGTTGAAAAATGATCCCAGCATATGGTTCTTGGGCTCATTTTCTGGTATTTCATTTCAGAAGTTATAGGCTTGTGTCATTAGTGAATGACCTCTATCTGGTTCTCAGTTGGTGTTCAGTTTTAGCTGTAATAGGTTCAGCGGTTGGTGAGTTAATTGGTGTAATATTTTGGAGTGCTCTTTGGCTCACAGGATATAAGTTGCTTTGCTTGAGCTAAAGCAGATCTATACACAAACGCACACACGCACGCACGCACGCACGCACGCACGCACGCACGCACGCACGCACGCACGCACGCACGCACGCACGCACGCACGCACGCACGCACGCACGCACGCACGCACGCACGCACGCACGCACGCACGCACGCACGCACGCACGCACGCACGCACGCACGCACGCACGCACGCACGCACGCACGCACGCACACACACACACACACACACACACACACACACACACACACACACACACACACACACACACACACACACACACACACACACACACACACACACACACACCTACACCCAGGGCCGGTCCTGAGCAATCTGGCGCCCCAAGCTGGATTTTTCGCGGCGCCCCCACCCCCCACCCCCCCTCAAAAAATATATATTTTTTATTTTATTTTTTATTTTTTATTTTTATTTTTTTGGCGCCCCCGTCCCCCATGGCGCTCGAAGCGGCCCGCTTCGTCGGCGTGTAGGTAGAACCGGGCCTGCCTACACACACACACACACACACCATCGCAACTACACATTACTCCAGGTATCAAAGAGTGGGTGAAGCTCTTCAGTACAAGTTTCCCATGAATTGCAATAAGAAGAGTATAAGAATATAATATCAAGGCATATATCAAATATGCATAGTGTGTAAAAAGTTCCTCAGTGTCACTGAGTTCCTCAGTGTCTTGTTCAAAGAGAAGACGTATCAAATGTATGTGAATTGGAGTGTACATGTGATATGTGATATTACCTATGGGAGCATGTAAACATGAGACAGTGAGCATGAGAGGCCTGATTATGGCCTGGCTGTGCAGACTGTCCATCATAGTCTGTTTGTTCAGCATTCAGGGCTATGGTCTGGTCTGCCTGATGGTAGTAGTGTGACTGTGAACACATCTCAGTCAGACACTTTCATCAAGATAAACCATTTCTTTCAATGATATTGCATTAAAGGACCACTTCACCACTTTTCAACATCTCTTCATATAATTGGTCCTCACATAGGAGGGCTTTGGGCAGTTCGGACACCCGTCCACCAGTGACATCATCATTAGGCAGATTTTTTTTAAAACAAGAGTGAGAACGATGGCTTCAACTTTTGCATTGCAACCTTTCAGGAAAAGAAAGCCTGCCGTTTCTATTAGCTTGGATTCACCATTGATGATGTCACTGGTGGACGGGTTTCTGAACTGCCCACAGCCTTCCTATGAGACACAGACTGAGTAGGAAAAAATTGTGGTATTTTATCATGAACATTAGTTAGGACCAATTATAGGAAGAGAAGTTGAAAAGTGGTGAAGTGGTCCTTTAAATGGGACAATCTGCGCATAACACAGAATCTGAGAACATGAACCACATCAAAGCAGAGGCAAAAAACAACAACAAACAACAACAAACTGAGATTACTGTACATAGGCAGAGATATTACATGGACATACCATTAAACTCTTCAAGGGCATACCTTAAGATACATAGACAGACAATATACAACATACCACAGAAATACATTCAGACGTGAAGAACTAAATGCCACAAGGGGGATGCAAAATGATTTGATTTTCTATTCTGTAATCGTACTGTAATCACTGCTGTGCAATAGCAATTTTGTTGACTTGCGTTTGCTAAGGCCAACAAGGGCTGGATGGTTTTTAACCCAAAGGCATCCTCTCTGATCTTTCAGTGCTAGGACAGTGAACAGTAGGTCCAGACCCTAGACTCCCTACTCTCTGACCACTCCACTGAGAAACAGGTCGACAATTCAGTCTGATATTAGGCTAAGTGAACAGTGTGATGTATTTTCTCTTTCTAGACTCATTCCCCCCTTGAATCAAATTGATCTACTGAGGAATTTGAAGGGCAAGACATTCAGGTATGGATTTTGATATGGTCATTATTTTGTATCTGCAATGGGGATATGCTCTGCCCCTCCTCCTTTAGTCTACTCTGAATACACGCATTTCCTTCTGATAAATAATATAATACCACAATTTAACAATTCAATTTGTGTGTGCGCACTCACGCGCGCACGTGTGTTTGGTGATGGACTAGCAGGAAGGATTCTCAAATGGAAAACACTCCCAGGTCAGTGATCTGATTGAATACTCCCCCCCCCCCCCCCCCCCACACGCACCCGCCACCACCATCACTACTGTACCATCACCTGTGCCACTTCAATTCCGCTTGTAGTTGCTGCTGAGGCACTCTTCTTGGGGGAGTGTGTGTGTGTGTGTGTGTGTGTGTGTGTGTGTGTGTGTGTGTGTGTGTGTGTGTGTGTGTGTGTGTGTGCGTGTGCGCGTGCGCGTGCGTGGCATCTGGCATGTGAGTGCGAGAGAGAGAGAGAGAGTGAACGCATCACTGTAAGACCAGAAAGCTGCAAATGAAATGATGGATATCCTGACTCTTAAGTGCCTCCTTCAAGAACAGTCACAGGCATTCACCACGTGATTATTCATTGTGTTGTGCCCGAGGACCCCCTCTAAAACGAGATGATACATCTCAAGGGGCTATCCTCTAAAGGAAATCAAATGTATATGCTCAAAGATGAAGTGCTAGCTATATTTTGTTTACAACCAGGGTTTGTCTTCAGCTATTCTCTGGCACTTCACATTTTATCATAAGTGATCATTTAATATGTAAGACTACATGAAAGGCCTTCCTTTATTTATAAAAATGTGTATTACTTATTAATATTATCAATAACACTTCATGATTATTTAGATCTTTGTAAAACTTTAAAAAAAAATATATATAGTTAGTTTCTTATTGGTAACTAATTTAAACTTAATTAACACTTTTAAGCTAATTTGGTAATGCTGTGTCCTATAGCAACTAACAATTTATACATTGTGCTGAGTGATTTCTTGTCAATTTGCAAAGGAATTATACAAAGTAGTCATTGTAAAGTGACATCAGAGTTTGTCATACACTGCACTTTTCGTTTTTAACAAAAGCACTTACAGTACATTATCCAATGCTATTTTATCTCTTGGGTCTCCGTTTTTATCAAAAGCACTTACTTTATCCAATGCTATTTTATCTCTTGGGTCTCCTCTACTGCCAGCCACTCCAGTATTGACAATGTACAAAATGACAGACTTTGTGGGTGCTGGCCAAGACCAATTAGGTATAGTTGATGCACAGATACTAACAACTGCACTGCAAGTATTTGAGTCTGTGTCCCGCCATACCTACCGCCGTCACTTCCCTCTCCTAACAGAAGTGTAGCCCAGTAGAGGAAGCACACTCCTCTTTCTTTGATACTGAGAATGTTGTGACCCAAATGAATACTCTGAAGTACGATAGTGTCGCTTGCCAAAAATAACTAACAAGCTAACGACACACAATGCAAATAACACAATGCAACACATTGTTAGTTTCCCAGTTCTTTTTGGCAAGCAACACACTTGGAGTATGGATTATAAATGATGCTTTGATGCTATGCTATGATGTCAGTCAGAAATAAATCCACTAACCCCGCTTCAGGTGTGTGATATTATCACCTTATTATGGTTGATTTACGGTTTCTCTTAAGTAAAGGCCTATTCATAGTCTGGATTTTCGGTGGTGAGGTGACCACCGAAGCTGAAATAACGTTGAGCGGTGGTGAGTAAAAACAGAGAGAAGGGCTGGAGCGGTGGTGGTGGTTTGCTCTTCACCGCGGCTCGTGACGTCATGTTGTAGTTCGGTGGTCACCTAACCCAGGGGTTCTCAACCCGTGGGTCGCGACCCCTCGGGGGGGTCACCAAATGATTTTAGGGGGTCCCCAAAAAAGATTTTTTTTAAATTTTATTTTCACGATTTTTCAAAAATAGCAGACCTACAAGCTTGTAGCGCGCCACTCGGTGGCGCGCTATGAGCTTGTAGATCTGCTATTTTTCAATAGCTAAATTATAACAATGCTTAAAACACCAAAAGGGGTTCCCGCCCAAAATGGTTTAAGGTTATTGTAGCAGTCAATTTATATTGGGGGTCGGGCGGGGCGGGGGTCCCGAGACATTGCCAAAGCATTTCCGGGGGTCCCCCCCGGCCAAAAACGTTGAGAACCCCTGACCTAACCACTGAAAATCCAGACTATGTATGAGCCTAATGTCTTTTTGGTTAATTTGCCTGCAGCCGTTTTTTTGCAGCAGCCCTTATGAACTGTCTGTTGAGTAAAGATGCATATTGCTGAATATAACCGTGCATTTTCTTTTGAACAGTTCGGATGAATTAGGTGGAGCAAATGATGAAACTTCTCTGCATGATGTCACTGTGTTTTACTTTGATATAGAATGAGACCACAACCCATTTTGAGGCCTGCCCGTGTCACTGTGCTTTCCATGCATGTTTGCTTGTTGCTTCCTGCTGCTATGCCTGAACCACTAACGCTGCCTGTGTTCACACACGGACACACAGCTCCTTCAACTGTAGGATATTTCCTTTGCGTTGTTTTGAAGGTAAGATTTCCTGTTGCATCAGTGCCTGACATTACAACTGCCGAACATTTACCCTAAGAGCCCAGCTGGAGAACAAGAATAAATCAAAGATACATTCATGCTTAATACTTTCTAATTATGTCCTGTCCATCCTGATTTCCTACAGCCGGAAGCCTAGCTTGAAAGAGAAGGTGTTCCCCAGTCCTTCCAAAACTCCTGGGCCCAAGGGCAGAAACCAATCACTTGGGGGAGAAGAGCCAGAAGGCAGCCCCACCAAAGTCAGCACGAGCTGGAGCGCCAAGACTGCCTTCCGTGTCCGAGGCAGACAGAATTCAGAGGGTATGGAAACTCCAGACTTGAAATAACGCTCCCACTGGATTGTTGTCTAGACAGAGCAAATAATCTTTTCATTAACAATTCATAGTCAGTTAATGTGCAACAATAACCTAACTTTTTAGGGAATGAATTCATGTCATTTCTATCATACTCTGAACATGTTGCAAACATGTGAGGAAGATAAGACAAGGTCACATTTGCAGACTAAAGCAGGCATTTTACCATTCCACTGGAAGTCAGAGGATTTGATCTTGATGACAATTATGTCCAGCCATCATGAATGAGTACCACAGACGAAAAACAGTCTAAGTCCAAATTTCATTCTGACCCCTCCACGAAAAGGCCTTGTTGTCCTGACCCCTTATCTATCATTTATACATTATGGATAAATAGTGTGGACTTAGACTGTTTTTCGTTTATTGTTTACATTCATCCATACATCATCCAGGCCACTGTATCATTCACTACCAACGAAGATATTTGTCTCCTTCACACTTTCTTCTCTTATTTTTTTTTTTTAGTATTTTAAATCGATTCACAATAGCTTTTTTGTCTTCTTCTTCTGCTACACGGCATAAGTAATTGAAATGCGGGATGAAGACATTGGAGTGAAGAGGTCTTCAGGTTAGATAAGTCTCCATGATAATCATCATCATCATCATCATCATCATCTAAAATAGAATTAGTATAACAGTATATTGTCCAGATGTAGCCTACTTTTTATGACCTATTCAACATAGAGGGATAGACCTTTCTGCCATTGTCATCACGCTCCATAACAAATATCTTCATGTCTCCCCTCTCTTTTTCTTTGCAGCAATTGAAGGTTTAATAAGTAAGCCATTGGGATGCATTATTGTTGGTTGACTTCTGTGGGGGGGGGGGGGGGGGGGGGGGATTATTATTGGCCAGTGTGGGAAACATGCATGCTTATTTATATCTACTGAATTTTGCTTTCTTGACTTGAACCCTCTTTTCCATTTTGGGACTTTAGGTTTGAAGCGGCATTCAGACCAATAGCATTTTATGAATGTTATAGTTTGCATACTGAGAATTCCTTGAACATATACCTCCCCCCCCCCCTCAACGTAATGCGGCTATTGTATGGCAAATGGTAGGCCAAGACAATAATAGTGGGTTCAAGTCAAGTTCAAGTGGTACGAAGAAAATTAAAAAATCATTGGTCAGAAAGCCTTGCTTAACCTTGCATGAAGAGGATTTATTTTCCCTACAGTGCCGAGGTACAGACACTTGCTTGTGTATGTGACATGCTTCACAATTTATGAAAAACAGACCAGCCCACTGGCTGATTTGTATGTACCTGCCAGGTAAGTTTCTAGGACTGTGGTGGAGGGGAGGGGTTAAATTACCTATTACCTTCCCCGTGTTTCTTCACTGGTCCGATCCAGAAGAGCACAGTTTGCCGGCCAGCTGCTACAGAGCTGACAATGAGGTTATATCTTCCCTTCTTCTCTGGAGTCCTGCCTCAGGGCGGACCAGAGGTAGAAAGCTGTCGTTCCCTGATGTCATCGCTAGGGACACATGCTTCAGTAGGCAGGAACTGGGGGTGGCAATGAAGGACCGGTGCTTCAGTAGGCAGGAACTGGGGGTGGCAATGAAGGACCGGGAAGTCTGGCGTAGCATTGTGGAATCCATGATCTCGACCGCGGTCGAAAAATGATGATGATGATGATGATTCATATTAAACATTGCCAGAGTTTAAAATAAGTAGGTAAATTGATGCTAAAATAATCCAGTCTGCACTGAATGCTGGTTTTACAAGAGTTTGTTCTACTTTCAAAATGTGTTGACGTCAACCCATGATGGATTTCTTAAGCCGTCTGCTCTCACCACATTGCCTCTACAGTTATCAACCAAAAAAGGAAGGAAAAGGGTCTCTAAAGAGAGGAGTTTTTCAGGCAGAGACCTTGAATCATGCAACGCTACTCTAGTGGGGTCCCAGAATAAACACAGTATAGCTAGAAATGGACATAATAGGCCCCCCTTTAATAGTAAAGGTTTCCACCATCTATCCTTCAACTCTGCACCCAGGCTTCCTTGTTATTCCACAAGGGCACCTAAGTACCAAATCAATGCTACTGTCACTAACTGGCTTGAAACCAACTTAATAATCGAATTCTGCTGCCTTGAAGCTAAATAGGCTTCATAAAACAATGTCTGCTTTCCTTGTGTCAGGGAGGTGTGTAGGGTGTTGGAGGCAATGAATAATACTGTAAGAATGCCCTTGTGTTTGGTCTGTAGAATCAAGCCTCCCTGTAGAGGACCTTGGTGACGATAAGAGTTGTGATTGCGATTTTCTTGGTCCAGAATTGTCACACGGCTTGAAAGTCACGATCAGGGCAATCTGGTAAGAGTTTGCTTATCCTGTTTTTCAATGTATTTTCTACTACAGCTACTTATTTTGTATTTTGTCTGTATAGTTTTCAACTTTTCATGCTTTGGCGATTTCTACTGGTGGGATTATTAGATATCATAGTCTTTTGGTGTAGTTGTCATACAGTTTGGAAGAGATAATCCATGATGAGCCATGCGGTTATAGGCCTATCTCACAGCCCCCTTTCCACGCCCCCTTCCGGTAGCTAGTGGTGTCATTTAACATTAGGCATTTACACTTTTTTTCTCTGGAGAATCTAAGTACATTTCCTAATGTTAAAATGTCAAAGACCGATAATAATATGAAGAAAACACAATGGTATAACAACTCAAATAAGTAGAATAAACCTTACCTTTACAAAACGGTAGTTTGTGGCTTGTGAAAATACCTCTTTTAATATGGAAGCCTATGGACCGCAAACAAAATAACACCACTAGCTCCGAAAGGGGGCGTGGAAAGGGGACGGGGAAATGCTGTGAGATAGGCCTATTGCAAATAATGCACGCTGCTGAGGGGGTTCTGTCTTCACAACGTGCATTGTTGTTGTTGTTTTTTGTATTGCTCAGAGTGGATTACTCTGCTCATGCCATGTGGCCACTTGGCCAAAAGGAAAAAGAGTTTATTTATTAAAAAAATAAAAGTAGTGTATATTCATAATTGGGGCCATACACACTACAAATTTGTTTTGGCATTATAATTATCAACCTTCGAATAAACTTTACCTTAAGTTCCTACTCCAGCAAGTAATAACAAGATTGAAAGTTACCTATATTGAAATTGTTGTTTTTAAGGATGCAGCTGATGATAGCTTAAAACCAACTGTAGACAAACACTTTATATAGTACAATGTTTGTTATGCGTATTCATTTAGACTGGAGATGAAATTGCAGCCCCACAATTATCTGATGATAATGCACAAGGATTTGAACCCGGGTCTCCCGCATGGAAAGCCAACATCTTAACCGCTAGTCTAAAGGCAAATCTCTATAAACTGGGGGTGATATTAGACTTTTAGGCCACAAGGCTGGTGCTGTGAGTGTGAGCCACTCTGCTAAACTCACTCCCCCTTTGTTCTCTTTCCACGGGTAAACCCGATCCGGGACATGGCACCCATTTAACGCCCGGGATTCGAACCCCGGTCCCCCGCTTGGAATCTTAAACACTAAGCCAAAGGGAATTCCCTGTATACCAGGGATATTAGGCTTTTAGGCTATCAGGCTGGGGCTGTGAGCCACTTTGCTACACACACGCACGCACACACACACACCCACACACACACACACACACACACACACACACACACACACACACACACACACACACACACACACCCCTGCCAGAATCTGATATTCTCATAACCTTAACTCTGAAACAGTGAAGAATGTATAGGTTAATTGTCCCATATGGATAATTTAAGACCAATTCCAATATTTTGGAGAGAAGGAAAGCTGATTCTTTGAGACAACACCTGCAGGTATTTGGGGGCGTGGTCAAATCTGTCATTGTCTTGGAGGTGCAAACAACACATGTCACACACATTTGTTGACACGGATCACATACTACTTATAGTAGCCTATACTTACTCATGCTTATTATCGCACATTTTCATGGAGCATAGGCCGTTGAACAGTCTGTAAGAGCCCTCTATCCGGGGATCTTATTTTCCACCTGTTTCCATGTCGGCCCACACTGCTTGGATGTAAGCATCTTCAAGGGCTTGTCGGGTGATGCTGGTATTGGGGCTTCTTCTGGAGCATGTGGCTCATCCATCTCCACCTTTTCCACTGGTGGTAGATCTGCTCTCTGCCAGGGATCATTATTGCTAAGTGATTGCTGAGGATCCTTCTCAGACGGCTGTTAACACTTAGGCCGCTAGCATTTATTGAAAAATTAGGATCTAATTCACGCCTGCATTTTTTTAATTTGAGCTCTTATTTTGAAAAGCCGCCATTTCCGGTCCATGAGCAGTAGTCATAACCTAGGCAGGTACACGGAGCGGACAGGCCTTGTTTACCATCTGAAGCCAGGAGAGCTCTACATCGTCCGATCTGTGCCGTCAAAGAAACGCTGTTTGGACCAAAATGCCATCTGGGACAAGGAATAGGAGATACAGGCGATTGAAAGAAATGGATAGAATGGATTCTTATGGCGACGACGATCTAAGATGGGCGATCCAGTGCTGTGCTAACAACACAGCTAGCTAACCGGCTAACGTGAGTAGCATTTTGGCTCAAGCAATCGAACGCACTATAAAAGCTCAATTGCCGAAGGCCGTCGGCAATGGCGTTAAGCGTCGGTATCAAAATTAGGCTTCTATTGACTTTTTAATTGTCGGCAATGGCGCGCTAAGTGTTAATTAATGTTTGTACTGTACCTTTGTGATCTTGGTTGTCCTCCACATTATCCGATCTGTAAAGTAGTAAGTAATAATAAAGTAATGAGGTTGAGGTTGGATCTGTAAAGTAGTAAGTCATAATAAGTAATGAGGTTGAGGTTGGAGCTGCTGGCTAAATTATTTAGAGCTCCAAATGTTATTCAGTTGAACAAATACGCAACTTGCTTTGCCCTTTCTGGCTCTTAACGTCTGTATCCTCCTTGCCACCTTGACTGCCTAAGTATGTGAAGGCTTTTACTTCCTCAGGTGCTGTCCCCTCGATCCAGAGTCATCCAGAGGATCTCTGCGTTACAGTCACTGTATGTTGACCTTCCTTCATGGATGGTGAGGCTTACTTTGTGATGAGGTGTTTGCAAGCACTTTTATCTTCTCTTGCATCCGATTGTGACTGTGGCTGGCCTCTGTAATTATGACATTTGCTGAGGTCTCCTTTCTTGGGGAGTTTGACCAGTATCCTTCCAGACAGTCTGTTGGAATTTCCTCATCTCTACAGAAGTGTATGTCAAGCAGCCTCTGCTGGGATTTTGTCTGATCCTGCCGCCTTTGCGATCTTCGGTTGAGTGATGGCCTTTTTAACTTCCAGCTCAGTTGTTCATGTCAGACGTCTTCTGTCTCCTCTTTAGGGACTTTGCGTAGGAGACTTCTTCTGTCTCCTCTGTAGGGACTTTGCGTAGGAGACTTCTTCTGTCTCCTCTGTAGGGACTTTGCGTAGGAGACTTCTTCTGTCTCCTCTGTAGGGACTTTGCGTAGGAGACTTCTTCTGTCTCCTCTGTAGGGACTTTGCGTAGGAGACTTCTTCTGTCTCCTCTGTAGGGACTTTGCGTAGGAGACTTCTTCTGTCTCCTCTGTAGGGACTTTGCGTAGGAGACTTCTTCTGTCTCCTCTTTAGGGACTTTGCGTAGGAGACTTCTTCTGTCTCCTCTGTAGGGACTTTGCGTAGGAGACTTCTTCTGTCTCCTCTGTAGGGACTTTGCGTAGGAGACTTCTTCTGTCTCCTCTGTAGGGACTTTGCGTAGGAGACTTCTATTGTCTCCTCTTTAGGGACTTTGCGTAGTGTTTCTGGTGATAACGCTCTTTCCGCTGGCTCTTCTTTAGTCTGAGCACTTTCTGTGATATATCTCTCTGTCCTAGTGCAAAACTATGGTTATTTCTGGTCCTGCCGCCGTTCCGTTCTTCAGCCATTTTTAACTTCCAGCTTGGTTGGCTTTCCACAATGAGAAGGCTTGTCTCGGTTGGTTGAATGTCTGGAGGTTTAGTTGGTGTTGGTCTATTCAAAGTGCTTTCCACAATGAGAAGTCTTGTCTCGGCTGGTTGAATGTCTGGAGGTTTAGTTGGTGTTGGTCTATTCAAAGTGCTCCTCAAAGTTTTTCACTGGTCACTCTGACTGACCAGATCAGTGGCCTTGTGGTTAGAGTGTCCGCCCTGAGACTGGGAGGTTGGGGTTCAATCCCCGGCCGGGTCATACCAAAGACTGTAAAAATGGGACCCAGTGCCTCCCTGCTTGACACTCAGCATCAAGGGTTGGATTGGGGGTAAGTCCCTGCGACATACTAGCGTCATGTCCAGGGGGTGTACTTGTACATCAAGCTGCCTCACGCTACAGAAACAGGAGATAGGCTCCTGCCCTATGGGCCTCATGGCTCGGCAAGGCTACTTACTTACTTACTCTGACTGACAGTTTCTTGATGGTGTTGTACAGATCGGCCATGTTTCCTTTTGCAGCTGCCTCTTCATCTCATTTAGCTAGGCTGTCTTGGTGGCGTTTCTTTTCATCCGTTTGTTGTTCTCTGTGTATTCTTTCTGGACTTTTCCTTGCTTGTCCTTGCTCTGCAGTTGTTCATCTCAGACTTCTTCTCGTCTCCTCTTTATGTACTTTGCGTAGTGTTTCTGGTGATAACCACTCTTTCTCTCTCGCTCTTCTTTAGTCTGAGCTTCGTTTTGTAAACGGTGATATATTTTTCTGCCGTACTGCAACACTATGGTTATGTATTGTAGTGCAGGGACCTGTAATGATAAACTATGGTTATGTATTGTAGTGCAGGGACCTGTAATGATAAACTATGGTTATGTGTTGTAGTGCAGGGACCTGTAATGATAAACTATGGTTATGTATTGTAGTGCAGGGACCTGTAATGATAAACTATGGTTATGTATTGTAGTGCAGGGACCTGTAATGATAAACTATGGTTATGTGTTGTAGTGCAGGGACCTGTAATGATAAACATCCAAACGGGACATCCAAATATTCCATGAAAAGGAGGAGCCAAATCCACGAAATAATTAAGCATCTTTGTTTGCACCTCCAACACACCCATGTGACTTTGATTCCCTCCCCTCATTCACACACACACAGGCGTGACTAGGGCGTGACGTCATTGTAAAATAACCGATTTTGTATCTCTCAAAATGTATCATGAATCCATAATTGATGCAGTGATTCTGTCATAAAATGCATATGATTCCACTGTCTGCGCACATGCCTCTCATTCTCTAGACATACATGTTTACCCTTACCCTATATTTTAAATGTCAAACACTTTAATCACTCTTAATGACTATTTAAGAGTAGTGCTTTAAAACGTATTTTATGTATTCAAAATACACTGCATTAACATTATCTACAATGTGCATAATGATCTATTTTGAAACAAACATTAACTTCACAAATTTGAAAAAAGATTTGGGGGAAATAAAACTAAATCTGTCATTTCGGCTTCCTTGGTGCCGATTCCGATACGGTACAACATGCAAATATCGGCCCGATATATCGGTCTATCCGATATACTGGACTGCCTCTAGAAGAAAGTGTGTACATTATTTATACAACAAATAATGTTACACATACATTCTTCATTCTTTGCGTTTCATTGAAACATGAATTTTCTTTAAGCATCATGAAGTTTCTGGTTACAAAGAGGAGGTTCAAGGAGAGTTTGCGGCCTTACGATGTCATGGATGTGATTGAGCAGTACTCTGCTGGCCACTTGGACATGCTCTCTCGCATCAAGAGCCTGCAGTACAGGTACACGCACATTCTATATACCCACCATGCACTGTGACAAGCACAATGCATGTTTCCTTCATATTATTATGAATAACACTAATAACCCCTTTTTCCACGAGTAGCCTGGTGTAGAGAGGTCATATATCGTTACTGTGACTGTATGGATTTATCTTCTTGATGGCATACTACTGTTTATGGGGTATATTGTAAAACATGTGAATGCTTCTCCTATAAAAGAAGAGGCCAGTTGCTTTTATTAAAACCAATATTAAAGGGAAACTTCACCCTTTTTGTTATATGTTAATGACATTGAGAAGATTTAGAACACTTTCCTGGGGGTCTTTATGTGTTTTAGATATTTTAGATTTTAGCAGTGAGCCCAGTGTCTCTGATGTCATGGACACTGGGCTCACTTACTTCCTGGACTACATATTATCAGTAAGACAGCCTTCCCCCTATCCACAAGGAGGAGCAGTGCACCAAAGCATTATGGGAATTGTAGTCCAGCAAGGAAGTGAGCCTAGTGTCCATGACATCAGAGACAGTGGGCTCACTGCTAAAATCAAAAATATCTCAAACCACATATTACACACATAAAGACCCCCAGGAATTTTTTCTAAATCTTCTAAATGTCATTAACATGTATTTTTTTGCAAAAAGGGTGAAGTGTCCCTTTAATATGTCAGACGGCAGAATTATTCAGGACTTGTGTCTTGCAACTTATGAGTTGCAACCACATGGTGTAGATGTTCAGATTTCCAAAGGTTGATACTGTACATGGATACATGTATGCTCCTATGTGTGCTTGGCATATCTTAAAAAAATGAAATTTCCTTTCATTTTAAATATAAGTTTCAGTGTCGTCATTGCCGCTTCAATCTGTTCTCCACAAATAGGCTATAGTATACACATGTTGATGTGATTACTTGTGGTCTAGCACGTAATATACATATATCCCAACACTTAAATCTCACTATGCGTGTACATGCCCATTCATGAAGCAAATCAAATTCACTGTTTTCTGTGTGTGGAATATGTTGTTAACCTGACTCCGCCAGATGGGGCAGCAGTGAGCACACTGGGTTCCCCCCTCCTGCTCCCATCTGGGAACTCTCAGGCAGACTTGATGCCCGGCCACAAAACGGCTACAAGCAGCAGCTTCTAGCAGCTTCTAGCAGCAGCTTCTAGCTTCTAGCTGCTGCTGATTGGCCAGGCCGTTTTGTGGCCGGGCATCAAGTCTGCCTGAGAGTTCCCAGATGGGAGCAGGAGGGGGGAACCCAGTGTACTCTCTGCTGCCCCATCTGGCGGAGTCAGGTTAATATGTTGTGCCATTATAGCTGATGTAACTCCCACATGTTGTGCTTCATTTTGCATTGCACTCATATCGTCTCTGTGTGCTTTGCCAGGATAGATATGATATTGGGGCCCCCTCCCCCAGCAACACCTCGCAAGAAGTCAACTGAAGGTCCTAGGTTAGGTCAAGAGACTCAATTCAATGAATATATTGTTTTCCCGGCATTATGCTACTGGTCTACAACAATATGCTCAAAGCAGTAACACGGTGCATTTATTTTTATTTAACGGTCAAAACCCCTTTTGAATTTTAGCCACATGACTTTTCTTGTTGTGCTCATGGGTATGAATGTCATATGTAGCTTTAATTTAACTATTAAAGATGTGGTGGAATTAATTGGAAATCCAAATTTATGTTTCAATTTGGTTCTGGAATTCTGAAATAAAAATAAAACAATGAATGTGTGAATTACTGAATTATTATTTTAGTGGACTACTGTACGTCAGTGAATTGAATACATTATTCGAACCTTTTTAAAGTGTCTTAAACATACCAAAATCATACAATATGCCAACAAGGCCAAAGCCCACACATTTCTGGCCTGATGGCAGTGCAAGAGGAAAGGTCATGGACATGGGGTCACCAAAATCAAATAGGTTTCTTCCTCTTTGGAGCATGGATGCACAGTAAAATCCCCAGTGTTTATTTAACTCAGAAGAGTGTACACATTGAGCCAAATGGACCCCTTGCAGGTCCATTTGGTCTAACGTTCTTTGGTGCTAAATGAACACTGAGGACTTTACTGTGTGTACACAGCAAATTTCATGGCAATCACACATCGCATCTGTGACCGACATATCCGGATGGATTCTGTATGTTGGTCACAGACAGACAAACAGACGCCGTGGAGACGTTACCTGCTTGGCGGAGGTAAAGAGCTGGGTTACATAACCCAGTGATTCTCAACCTTTTTAGTTTCAAGGACCCCCAGTTTGATGTGCATTAGGCCACGGACCCCCCTTTTGATTACGATTGTTCTCTCTGGGACCCCAATCTGCACTGTAAAAATCTGTGTTTAAAATTGTATTTACGAGTCCATTTGGTTCCATTTGTACACTCTCAGAGTTACAGCCCGTAAAAGGGCCCATATGACCTATCAATGATTTAGCTGGGGACCCCCTGGAACCTTCTCAATGACCTCTGGGGGTCCCTGGACCCCCCGTGTTGAGAACCAGTGATGTAGCCACACTCGACAGGGGTTCGACACGTAATGCCTGCTCTCCGTTGAGAGAGAGAGAGGGATGCAATAGAAATGAAGCATGAAGCATTATGAAAGCATGTCACGTGATGCATTTTGGCACTTATACAAAATGTCTCCTTTATCATCATTGTTCACCTAACGGTCCTTACACAACGGAAGTGCTTTCTTTTATTTATTTTCACGCAATTACATTTATCTTTTTCCGAAGTGGTGGTGGTGTTATATACATTCACACAGCAGTGTTAAATTTGACAGCAAATTCTGATTTAGTCAAACAGAACACACTGAGCATTTTTTGGTCTAATAGACGTCTAATATTCGTCTAAAAAATATTCGTCTATTCGTTGATTAGACGTCTATATATAGACGTTTAAACAACCGCTAATCAACATCTAATCTAAGAATAGACGTCTAAAAAACTCATTTTTAGACGTTTTTGATCCCATTTTTAGACGCACGTCTAATAGCCGGCTATTGCTCAGTGGGAACACAAATATTATGTAGAATTTTCACTGCAATGTCTATATGAATAGCAAATAAAATGTGTTAGAGTAGCTGGCACATTTTCGGATAATTTATTCATTGTGTTCCCGGTGTGCAAAGACCGTATGGAAAGTCCTCAATGGGGCCTGAAGTGGTAATGCATGCGTCTACAACCATCATCCAACAATTCATTCAGTCATTCGTCAGCCCCGTCATTGTTTCTTTCTTTCAGAACCTTTGTTTTTGTATGTGGTTTTATATGCTCATGTAACCGTGTACATGCTTTCATAGTCTAATATCCATACATGGGGAAGTTATGTATATCATGCCATCAGTTTTGGACCTAAGATTCATTAAAAAAAAAAAAAGAAGAAAACAAAAACATGATGACCCACTCCGCCTATGTTCCATGTGCCGGGACAAATTCTTTGTTTTAATTCCAGATATTATTGCCTTCTCAAAAAATAGAGTTGACCAGATAGTTGGCAAAGGTTCGAAAGGTGAGGAAGATACTGCGGAGGATCCAAGCATGATGGGACGTATATTGAAAGTGGAAAAACAGGTAAGAAAATGTTTGTGTTAAAAAGGTGCATTTCAGCCATTTTGCATCCAAATCCCATTTTAATGAAGTTGAGCTCATTATGAACACTAGCCGACTCGGAGTCGGGAGTTGGAAATGCTGCGCCCCACCCAGTTATGCAATGCTTAATGTATGTATATTTGCAGATTTCTGCATCTGTCTGTATTCCTTTTATGTCCATATATTGAGTTGTCTGATGACATGAGTATATGGAAGGGGTCGGCAACCTTTCTGACATGAAGTTGATTGCGGCCAAAGGTTGCAGTTAACTATGGAATCGTGCGTTTTTGACACCTTACCCACAATCCCTGTCGCTCTGTCATGACACTCGCAATTCCCGTCACTCACCCCAGGCAAGCCAGCGGGTCATCGGAACTAGAGTTCTCAACAGGCCCGAAAATTAAGGCCCGGCCCTACCTGGGGCCTGGGCCCTCATCAAACCCTGTACATTCAATACACTGCCCCCGCTGCCACCCTTAGATCTCCATATATGGAGCTGACCTGACATTCCATATCTTGATCTGACCTCGTCACACCATGTACACTCAAGATACGCTCAAGGTCGCTTCTCGCCCCCGGTGTCTTATTGGTAGTCTGTGTGGCGTATAGAGCACCGAAGTCTGACGTCACTGGCGCTACAGGGTGTTTTTCCCCTGGTTCGTGCCCGTGGGGTTATTTTCTTTGTTGAAATCCCCACAGGGGTAGATCGCCTCATATAACAACTGTGTTAGAAAAATAAATAAATCATCCAGGTTTTTCTGTCTGGGAGGTGGCTCTGCATCATTTATTATTTGTGTTACTCTTTGGGTATATTTGTACATTTATACCTTCAGTCGATGCTTCATATCCATATGCGTAAAACCCCCGGGGTGATTTGATTATTGTGATTGTGTTATTTATGTGCATAAGTAGAGATTCGTTGCATTTATTGTAAGGTGATGTTGGAGTGAATTTCGTTTTTTTCCTTGTTTTCTGATTTATCCCCCTCACCTGGAAGTTTGATTGAATCATTATAGAGAAACTGTGTGAATATTCAAAAATTAACAAAACAAACAAAAACATTTAGACTTTGGAAGGTTGACGGCACTATTGTAAAGAATACTGATGCAATGGACTTAACATAAAATATGAGTAGTTTGTTCCTTAAATTGTTTTTTCATTATGTTGTCTTTGGTGAGATATCTACATAATTGCATACTATTGTTCGAACGTGCCTTCTTTCTTATAGGTGGGCGGCATGGACAAGAAACTTGACTTCCTGGTCAATGTTTACGTTCAACGCATTGGAATCCCTCGCACCGAGACGGAGGCCTTTTTCAACTCCAAGGATCCGTATCCGGCCCCGCCTTACCTCAGCCCAGAAGAGAGCAAGGAAAGGGAATGTTTAGAGGAAGTGAGGGAAGAAAAGGAGGTGCAGGCATGTTCGGCTGCGGAGGTCGCGTGTTCGGGAGGCTCCGTAGAAAAGAAAGATCCTTTACTAGGTCAGTCGGTGGCTGTCTCAGTGGGCACTCCCACTGGCAGCATCGGCCGTCCGACCACGTCATGGCAGCACCAACTGCAGCACCCACTCAGCCAGCCGGCCTGGAACAGCAGCATGGCAAACACTCCCTCGCCTGTCGAAGGCAGCCGTGAGCCGTCGCCCACTCTGTTCCGCCTTCCGCCTCCGCCAGCTCCGGTTCACGTTGAGCGGTCCTCCTCCGGCCAGAGTGGCAGAGGTAGCAGTGCACAGAGCAGGAGGCGCAACAGGAGGCGGAGGTGCGAGCAGGTGAGCACCATCGAGAGTGACACGTCAATCTCCATACCGTCTGTCGACCACGAGGAGCTTGATCGCTCCTTCAGTGGCTTCAGCATCTCCCAGGCCAAGGAGGATTTCTTTGGGCCTACTTTCTTCACAGGCACTGCAGGAGAGGGACCTGTAGCTGTGGCTGAGAGCGGGGCTGTAGCTGGACCTTCACGCTGTGCCAGGGTTCGACCCTTCATAGCAGAGGGCGAGTCAGACACCGACTCTGATCTCTACGCTCCCTCACCTCTGTCCTTTAGTGGAGAAGGTCCTAGTGGAGAGAGGCCATGGCCAGGACCCAAATAGATCCAATGCAGTATACTGGCCTGCCTGGCATAGGAAGGCTATTGTGATACAAGTTAGTGTTTTAATTTGTAATACTTCAAGTTGAGACCCAGTAGCCAATCTGATTTAATGACTTTCTGATATAATACTTGATGATGATGATAATGATCAGTTGTTAATCAACAGAACACAACCCTTTAGATTTTTGAATAGCTCTTAAGGTATACTGAGTAGGATTTCCCCTTTAAATATCTTCGTTAATCTTTATGAAAGGCCCATTGTTACTCAGCGCAAATGTCTGCAGAAACCTTGTCTGTATCTCTTAGTTCTGAATGTAAGGGGCGTTTCTGACCCTTCAAAATAGCACTGCTTGCAACTCATGAGGCAGCTTTCAAGTGACCTAACGATGTTCACCAGTATGATCCTTTTTATTATGATTCCTTTCAGAAGTATCCAAAAGTAGGCTACATTTTCTTTAATGTCAGCACATTGCTTTAATATCTATTTCTACAATGAATGTACAGAACCTCCCAACTCTATGGAAATTGCCTATATTATTTCAAACATTGTTCTTCTTTAAACGAGACGAGTTGGCAATGTCAAAACTGTCAAACAAGAGTGCATTTAAAAAAATGCCATGTTTTTGCATGAGCACAGAAAATCACACACAATTGTTGCTCCATAGGCCAGGGTTTTCTCAAACATAACAAATAAAACTAAGACTATACACTGACAAAATCTGAGTGTTAATTTAACTCTGAAAGTCTACCCTAATTTAGTTTTTGTACACCGGAGAAGAAAGGGAATTATAGGTAGTTCCAACGAAGCTCTGATCTGTTGAAATGGCTCTACCCGTGCTTCAAACGAGCATTCTCACACAGTAGTAGCCTACATCTAATCAAAAGGTATAAAAAAATCTGGTGTCATGTCCCAGCATTATGCTAAGTGGCTGCGCTAGCGATTTTCATGGGAAGTTCAGGTCTGGACATGCATGACACAAAATAATGAATTTCGATCGAATGTGTTAATTACAATGAAATTGAGCTGACATGTTTTTTTAGGGTATAATCTCAATATTACACTTGTGGGTGTACTTTTTTTTTTAAGACTTTTTTTTGTGGCCTTCGCCTTTATTTTATATATTTTATGGAGGGACAGACAGTAGGCGGACAGGAAATGGGGAGAGAGATGGGGGGAAGACATGCAGTCGGGATCGGGGGTCGAACCCGCGGCACACTGCCAGACTGGATTACCAGCCAAGGTGCCTGGACCACTGAGCCATGGCCCAGATGTGGGTGTACTTTACCGTGATTATCGGCACTTCAGCGCTGCTTATGGAACTCGGCTCTGCTCGTTCCTGCAGCAACGCTGTCATGCCAGTAATCACGGTAAAAGTACTGTGTACTGTGTCCTTTCAAAAAACTGAAACGACAAGCGCCATAATGCTTCTCAGTATACCTTTCATTAAAATGCTGAAGTAGGCCTACTTAGAATATATATACATACATTTTCTTTTTTTTATGGTTAGCATTATGATTTTGAGATGTCTCTAAGCAAACATGGCAATCAAGAATCATGCTCTACATTACTCTATTGACAAAGCCTTAACTTTTGTTAGCTGGGAGACGTTTTTGTGGATTTATTAGTGAAGGTATATGGTTCCTAATGATGTATGTGTAAGAGTATGACCTGTTATTTTGCACCAAGTAGGCTATAGTTAAAAGTGATTCACAGAGAAGAGAATTCATGTTCTTTTAGGTAATGATGCAGGTGCACTCTGCACATAAGTTTCACACTCATGGCCTCAGTCCTCAAAAACCCAATGAGAGTGATATTTTAGGTGACTGTTAAAGGAGCATTCAGTGATTTGGTAACCCCCCCGGTCCACCCCGGTAACAAGATGTGCACAAGATGTGCACATGCACGCACTACAGTGGGGGACACGTGACAGGCCAACAGCACACCGCCCCCACTCGATCATGATTGGTGGAAGGCCCCTCTCATCCTGATTGGATGAAGACTTGGCCACCTAGCCAAAAACGAAA
Organism: Electrona antarctica; assembly: GCF_951216825.1. Classification (NCBI taxonomy): domain Eukaryota; kingdom Metazoa; phylum Chordata; class Actinopteri; order Myctophiformes; family Myctophidae; genus Electrona; species Electrona antarctica. The sequence continues at coordinate 4,049,036 of NC_136807.1, forward strand.
CTTAAGGTTTTTTGACCCCAGGGGCTCACTGGGGACAGGGAGGAACTCCTGATGTGGTCAGCACACTCTATAGTAGGGAGGATTATCACAACAAAACAAAAAAGAAGTGGTATTTGAATTAAGTGAAATCACTGAATATACCTTTAAACTTGTACCCTGCTTAATGTCTATAACTTGGAATGTTAAAAAAACGTTAAGATAATCAGTTAGATTGTTGCAGACATTTAAACATAATGCTTGATTTTCAGCCTGGTACTGTATTTATGGAATACTACCAAATAATTCCTTTCAAAATATGGCCCATATTTATAAACCGAGGATCTTCCTCCTGCATGGCATGTAAGGTTGTTGAATTAAGTACCAACACACAGGGAATAAACCAAACAAAAGAATCAAACAAGAAAAACTACTCCACAAGCATTTTACTTGGTCACAAACATGCAGTCTATATGGGCAAAATACAAAAGAAAAAAATTAAATAAATAACACTTGCATGTTAATTTTATTATGTGGCTTGCTTGAATTTCAATCATCTAAACCCAATCTGGGCTTATATCTCCTTCTCTGGACAAAAATGCTTATAGTGCATATCTTGGACACAAAGGTGATTGTTTTAGGCACCATATAACATTCAAATGTAAAGTACATTTATTGTAAATCCACAAAATAATAATGTTATAGATAAAAGTTTTATACTAGACTGAAACAAGAGTTTTAGTTTTATTTTCACCCTAGTAGTATGAATAGACCGCATCACGATGACACACAAAGAATCCACTGCTATGTTGATCCAGTTCTTAAATGAAGAAATGCAATAAAACATGGCAATCAAGAACCATGCTTGTACTGACAAGGCCTTACTTTTCATACTCAAATCCATTTCATAATGTATACTTTTAAGAGTTTGTAACTAATGAATAGTTGATGTAGATTATTGTTTGGATTGAGAATAATTGAAAACCAGCTGACACTTGCTATAAATTGGTACCCTGGTAATTACCCATGGATTGAGTTAACTGCAGCATGTTGAATGATCAAGGTTACATCAACCTTCTCTATGTTATGAAGAAAATTAGAAATGCACCATTATGATCCACATTCCCTTGGTTTACTGTGCACGCACACGCGCACACACGCACACACATAGAGGTTTCCACTCAGGCCAATTACAAAATGGAGTATAATATGTAAATTATGCTGTAAGACATATAAAAGGTAGCCACTACATTTATTTATAGTTTTGTTTCTTCTGCTCGCTGGCATGTGTTCTACAACCAAAGAAAATGAACTCTGAGCATTCTCACGTTATAACTCTTTAGTTCACCATCATGTGACTGCATCTTTTCTTCATGCTGCAGAAAAATAAACTTTGTACATCACTGACATTCCTCCCAGGCTATTATTCAATTCCACATCTTCACAGTAACAGTTGTGTTTTGTGTCTATACTGTTGACCAATGCATGGCATGTTGTAATAGTGACCAAGCACCACTAGGTGGCGGGCAGGAGCTGTAAGCATATGATTTTGAATTGATTGAAGTATTTATTAACAGTTTGCAGAATGGGTAGGGCCTACATTTCACATGAAAGCGCAACTCAATTTACTGTGGACGACACACGAATAAAGCATTACACTTGTTTACAACAGGGTCCACCATTTTCAATTCATCAGAATCAATGTTCAGTGATAATTGTTCTTATAGATTTGCAACTTTTAGTGAAAGTAGTTGGGAAATAGACTGACATAATTCAGTGAATACAGGAAATATTTGACTGTTTGCATGTGTGTAAGTAGGCCTAGGCTATAAGTAAAAATCACACCTGTGTGAACTGAGTGGTGCAACCCCCCCCCCCTCTCTCTCTCTCATTAGCAGGCAACAGTGCAATACTATCTCTCTGTCTCTGTTTCTGGCATTACAGCGCCCCTACTGGTACTCATGAGTCACACATGAGTCACACACAAACATAGTCACAAACATAGGTTAACACGAGTCACAAACATAGGTGAACAACACGGACATTGCTGTTCCTTGGAGTGGTTGCACCACTCAAAAAGAGTCAAACAACTTTGTAACATTTCTTGACATGGATGTCGAGTAGATTCGTCATTTTTACCAGGATGGTGAAACAGAAGTCCAACTCAGGTGAGTTTTTTCTGCAGGTGTTAGCTCAGCTAAGTAGCTGCTTAGCATTGAATTGATTGAATTAAGTGCCATTTCACTTTTATGCTCCTTGGTAAAGCAGCAACACGGTAGTCAGGATGAAGCATTGTTGTTTTAAATGATGTGATATGAAGTTAATATTGTGTTTTATTATTCTCTGTTTGTGTTTGTGATGCAAAGACCAATTATTTGTTTACAAACATTGGGACTGGGCGCACGGGTGACTGTTTCATGTAATCAATTCCCTCTCCAAACCTGTTGTTTTGGGGAGCGCTGGTTTCAGTCCATTCAACCTCTTGTGACTTGACTAGTGAGATGCACCCTAGGAGACATTTATACTTCAAAGCCCAACAGTATTGCGCACAGAGAACAGCTGATATACAAGCTCACATCGCATCGCAGATGCGACTGTTGTGAGCGTAGAGGTCTGCGTGCGCGACACCATGGCGGGACGAAGCATACATTATACTTGATGGGCTGCAGGTGCGCGTGCAGCCGTGCACAAACACAGGCTCTGCTACCGTGTTCATGAGCGCACCAGAGTAATCTAAAAAGAGAGTAATGACACGCTTTGATCTCGCCGCAAAGCGGGTGCCTATGGGCGATAGTTCCAAACATTGCTCCTATGGCTGGAACTATTCCATTGAGATAGAATGAGCACTTCCGCATTCCATTGTTACAGTGGCCTCAGTTACATGCACAAAATGTATTCAGAATGAATTAATTCATTCCGAACAGAGATTCATACCCAACTGTTTACATGGAACCTGAATACAAGTATTCCTATTCCTCAATTGTTTACATGACCAAAGCATTCATTCAGAATATAACTTTGGACTATAGAGATGGCCAACCCATAACCGTTATCCCTTAAGAAATGAAAAAACGACAAATACTAACAGCTATTATCTGATAAAATAAATTTTGAGCAGTCCCTGCAACCACAAGCGACATCCACCCAAAACTAATAGCGCATAAATGTCTCCAAATGGCCATCCCTGCTTGGACACATGGGCATAAAGCACTATAGTCTACTAAGGGCAGACATGTGTAAAATAATACATGTATTCCAAACTCCCAGTAGCATTCGGAATAAAGTGTTTATATGGTGATCTATACCGATTCAAACGGTATATACCACCCCTCCAGACCCGAATGAAAATTCATTCAGAATGTGATATTCTATCCAATTGAGGTGTTTACATGAGCATTTTTATTCTCATGACTGGAATGAATCCATTCATTCCGAATGAATGTCTGCATGTAAATGTGGCCAATGAGAGTCAACGGGAGTGTCATAAGCCTATCTCACAGAATTTCCCCGCCCCCCTTAATACGCCCCCTTTCGGGGTTAGTGGTGATAGCGTGACGTCACTCCATAGACGCTTCATGTTAACAGAGGTAATTTAAGAAGTCTACAACTTTTGTTTTCTCAAGGTAAGGTTTGTTCTATCTGTTCGAGCTGATTTACCATATTGTTTGCTTCATAATAATATTGGTCTGTCACATTTTTACATTAGAAAATGTACTTAGATTCTCCAGAGAAAAAAACATGTAAATGCTCATGTTAAAGTCACCACTATTTACCGGAAGTGGGCGTGAAAAACGGGCTGTGAGATAGGCCTATTACTCTCTTTTATACTACTCTGGAGCGCACCTCCCGCTCTTATGACAGCGACTGGAGGTATGGTTTTGAATTGCTATTATTGTTCAAACACAACAGAAACCAAGGATTATATATTTCAAGGGCGAGAGATCACAATAAAAATCCTAATCATTCTTCCTCCACACTGGGAGAAAAACAGCATCTGAAAGTTTGATGGGGCATTTTTTGAGTGGTGTAAACCACTCCTACAACTGGCTTTTGTGTGCAGAAAAAAATGACCATGGTTGCTATGTTCAAAATAATTTCTGACGTAATTAAATCACACCCGGGTGAACTGGATGACCGTAGCAACCGTGGTCATTTTCTCTGCACAGAAATAGCCAGTTGTGAAATCACATCCAGGTGTGATTTCATTACGTCATATCAGAGCTGATCAGGCTATATAATACCTTACCTTATTTCATTACGTCAGACATTACGTCAGACCACAGCTGATCATGCTATATAAAACCTTACACCACTCAGTTCACACGGGTGTGATTTTTATACGTGAGTGCAGTTAGAACTTTTCCATTGCATCTTATGAGAGGTGGTGTTCTTCTGCTGCCTTTATGCGCGCGCATGCTGTTGCTTATCAGTGTGACGTCGTTTGATAAGGCGTCAGTAACTTTGCATGCACATTCCCATTAGTCCAAGGAAGAAATTCTAGACTACATTTCTCAAATCGGCCTCATGGTGGCGCTATAAGTGATATCCTCAGGATTCTGCAAGCTCACAACACAGCATTGCGGAATCAGAATCTGGACGTGTCTTTCCATTTGGGTGTGAATGTTTGCCTACTATAGGCTATGACTTGTCCAGAACTGGGACATATAATTAAGGCTTCAAGTAGGACATGTGAAATTTGACTGATATTTTTTTGAATGTCAACAACAATTAGAAGAGAGAGAATTGGCCAAGTTCCTGCATGCATTAGTTGGATATTTTTAGGATGTATTTACACAATTCAGTCAGTGTAAATGGTTTCAATTAGAACATTCTTGCTTGTCCAGGGGACACTTCACCTCACTATCATAGGCCTACAGGGTAATTGGTTAGTATGAGTTTGAATATAAATGTTTCTTCTAATTACACAAAGCCCTCCTTGCCTTTTCCAGTCGTTCAGGTCAGTCATATTGAAATTCCCTGTAGAGGTCATTTTTCCCTGGTCTGTGTTCTATATACAAATACTCATCCCCCCCCCCCCTCTCTCCACACACACACACACACACACACACACACACACACACACACACACACACACACACACACACACAGATATATGCTTTGTCAATTCCATTCATTCTCTCCAAGCTAATTTCTAGGAAAGCACTGGTAAAACTAAAGGTTGACAGATATGTTTAATGTAGAGGCCTGGGCAGAAGAATCTGTCCCCCATCCTTTCCCCCGACCCCAGGTCAGGTAATTTGTTAAGTGCTCTGAGGGTACGGTTAGTTGAAAGGGCAATACAAATAGAAATTGATCGGCCCATTAATAAAAGTCAAATTAATTCCAATGGAACACCTCAAGGTTTATTTTCTCTCAGCAATGCCTTGGCGGGCTGTAGATATTTCTGACAAACCAATCCACAGACAAAGAACAGCAAAAAATAAAAAGATTATTGAAAATTCATTATGGAAAAAGCAAGCAATGCACATAATGTAACACCCTGACTATTTTCATGTCTGGATGTCTTAAATTTACATTTTAGATATGTAGGTTACATTATAAATACTTAAGCAATATTACACGAGAGGGTGTGGTTTAACGTGATTTTTGCGAGACGTAGTCGAGTTCCGCAAGCATCACTGAAGTGGCAATAATCACGTTAAACCAAACCCTTGAGTGTAATATTGCAATTATACAACAGTTACCCTTAAAACTACGGAAATCGCTGAAAAAACATATTTTTTTAATGACAGATGTAGTCACTACGACCACAAATGTCCCAAGAAACTAGCTAGCCTAGTCACCGAGTTTGCTGCACTCTGGGAGAACAGAGCAGCTGAATTCTTTGTTTTGATTAGGTGTGGAGTGGTGCTCGTTTGAACCACGGCTAGAAGGCTGTTTCAACCAATCAGATTGCTTCCTCGAAACGACCTGTTGTATCATTTGCTTTTATCTTTTATGTCCAGTACAAAAATGTTGGACTGATTTTAGAGGATTTAACCTCTTATCTTAAACGGTATTTAATTGAGAAATATTACACGAGAGGGGTTGGTTTAACGTCATTAATGCACGCCTGCGATGCTGCAGGAACGAGCCCGCAGGGCGAGTTCCGAAAGCAACACAGAAGTGAAGAGAACAGAGCAGCTGAATTCTTTGTTTTGATTAGGTGTGGAGTGGTGCTCGTTTGAACCACGGCTAGAAGGCTGTTTCAATCAATCAGATTGCTTCCTCGAAACTGTTAAACTGTTGTATAATTTATGGTCTTTACATCACAACTTTCCATTTTATTCATCAGTCAATATAGCTCATTTCCTTTACAAAGACTTAATGGAATTTACTTTTATTTTCTTTCTTTTTCTTTTTAACAAACCGGGAGCCAATATTTCAGTGTCCTGAACAGGACCTTTCTAATATATTACTGAAGATATTTCATTGTACTTCTGAATGTATAGAAATTGATAATCTGTGGTAGACGACAAGTCGACAACAAACAAAATAACTCCACATATTTCTTGTTGACACTTCATACATTTTGCACAAGCATGCATCTCATCATATTTCACATACAGTCAGTCCCTCCGATACAGTAGTGGACAATCATCATGCCATGGTTATCAATGCAGATCAATGTTTTGTCACTGAGTCAGGCAGCTGAGGTCATAAATCGTGACAGATGGTGCCACCAGTACAATGTGTACACAGCAAAGCTGTGAGGGAGAGAGTTCTGTTTTTTCTCTCTCTCCCTCTTTCTTTTTTTCCGTGACCTGAAGTGGGGAGCATGCAGCGTTAGGCCCTTTTTGAAACTAGCTCCTCGCCACTCGCCCTACACACTTCCACTCGGTTTGAGTATAGATATATAAATAACCGAGACGCAATGCAATACAAGTGGATGGGAGGGGGATTCCGGTGCCGTCTCTATTATTTATATATCTATGCTCAAACCGAGTGGAAGTGTGTAGGGCGAGTGGCGAGGAGCTAGTTTCAAAAAGGGGGTTAGGGTGGCGTTCCAGGTCTAAAGCCTTGACATCAAAGTGCATAGCTTTTACCTCGCCGATTCTTCACCTCCATTGTCTTGTCAGCCGCACTACTAAATGGGAGGATTGGGAGCCGGATCGAGTGGACATGATAGGCAGCACAGGCACTATATACCTCCCCTGCGGTGAACAAACCCCTCTCAACCAAGAGCTGTCTCGACTCCTTTATATTCAATGGCACTTGCACAGTAAACTAGCAGTGAGACAATTTGCCAACTAGAAATATGGGAAAATCACAAGCACCCAATTCATGTTATGGACCCAGCTTAGTGGAAATGAGGCGCAACATGAGTACGTAGGACAATTGCCTCTCTTTCACTCCTCAAAAACAGTTTTAGAAGTCTATTGGGAAATGATTGAGCATACAGTACTGATATAACCTTTTATATAGTATAATTTTGCAATAATAATCTGTGGCTGTAACAAAATCCCAATCTATGGGAAGAGGTAAGTAAGGGTAGGAATAATGCAGTAGACAGGTAATAGATATAAAGTGATTATGTGGAGGCATGGAGCATGATAAATGCCAAAGACCAGAAATCAATGAAACCATTAGTGTTCTGACTCTTGAAAAACTCTGTCAAAAGTGATGAACGGGTGCGTTTTGGTAATGACTTGTGCTGATGTTTCACTACTGACAACACAATGGAAAGCTGTAACAATTTCACTTTCCTATAACAATAACATACCCATTTTATTGTATACCATAATAGTGATGTCACACAACGTAAATAGCAAAACTACAAGCTCACAACATGTGAGTCTTTTATGTAGTCTACAGTATGTATTTATTGTATTTTATATGGCTTAAGCTTAGTGTGTGCCAAACAATAAATGACATGCCACTTGGTTTGAGATCCAGAAATGAAAAGCAATAACACCTATACCCATCTTTATTTTGTCCAATGTAAACATTCTATGAATAGAAACAATTGTTTTAAAGAAATTGTGAATGAATATGAATCTAATTAAAGACAAATCATGGACACAATGGACCGTTGTAGGGAACATTACATTTTGTATCGGCTGTTTTAAAATTATTTCAGAGGGATGTTTCAACTCTTAACCTAGCTTTTTAGCAAAAGGCCGATGCACACCTCAGAAGGCTAGTGACAGGTGCGTAGGGCAATAAAGCATACTTAAAAAGGTTATCTTTGTAAAACAAAGAAGGGTCACACTGTCAGAAAACCTGCCAAAAATGTTGCTCTTTATTCAACGTTTCGGTCTCTTCGACCTTCATCAGGACAGACAAGTTTTCTGACAGTGTGCGGGACCCTTCTTTGTTTTTCAAAGATAACCTTTTTAACTCTTAACCTAGCATCATACAACAAAGACAAGCATGTGCAAAATATAAAATAGGGCATACGATATGAAAACATATAAAAAGATGAAGTTTGGTGATACAGAGATAGAAGGTTTCCACTGACAGAGACAACATATTGTTGATCAGCAGGGTTGATCCTCTGTCCTTGGATGTGGCTAATTATGTATGCATGCATTGGCCTGGTGGGTTCAATGTAAACATTGTGTTTATCTATAACGTCAGCAGACTGCGATTAATGTCAAGCAAGGGCAGCATGCACAGCAACATCTGGAGGGTTGATTTAACATGGAGATGGAGACCAACCAGTGTGTTTCTCTGCTTCTCTCAAGGTTCAAGGTGTTCTTCATTGTTATGGCTTGTGTACAGAGGTATATAGGAATATTATTTTGTTCTGGTTCCTCAGACATTGTAGCAGCATTCATAATAATTAGAGATGTCCCGTTACTGTATCGGTATCGGGAAAAGTATCGGATCGGCCCTTATTTGTCATATCGGGTCATATCGGTATTATGCCTTGACACTATAAATAAAATGTTGGGACATGTGGAGTTTGCTTTGGAGTTGCCCAAACTGCAAGTGCACATTAAGAGTGAGGAGTCTGCTATAAACACAACACGAGATATATACAGTAGCTCACAGATCACGACACTGGTATCGGTATTCGGTATCGGTATCAGCTAACACAGAAATGGATCGGAAGCGAAAAAAGTGTATCGGGATATTCCTAATAATAATAATAATAACTAGAAAAAGTGCCCCTCGGGGCACAGGTCTCCACCAGGGCAGGTCAGGTTGTGGCCTCCTGGTGGCGCTATAATAGGCCAATGTGAAAAGGGTAGGATATATTCCTCAGCCTAGTAAGAAAATGTGTGAAAGATTTCACGTAAATTGCATGCTGCGTTCATGATTTGAGGCTTTTGTTCAAAACGGGGCAATCTTGCAAACTGTGAAAGCCAATGATAGCAAATTAGGATGGAATATGAAATATCGGACAGATCCGACTTGAGCACATGACCATAGAGATACTGTAACGATTTGTGAGAATTTTGGACAGAATCTGGAGGAGTAATATCAAAAAAATTGTTTTACAAAAGTCGGCCTCCTGGTGGCGCTATAAAAGGCAGATGCGGAAAATGCAGGTCAAAGGTTTGTCCTTGGCCTCTAGGGAGTGTGCATGCAACGTTTCACGCAGATCGGTGCAGTTTTAGGTAAATGTGAAAAGCTGCCACATGGTGGCACTATAACAGGCCGTTCTGGAAAATGTGGGGCAGAGGTTCATCGTTGGCATCCAGGGAGTGTGTGTACAAAGTTTGGCATTGACCGGGTTAACGGTGCCGGAGATTAGCTGGTAACGGACGGACAGAAGGACGGACACACACACACACGGACGGAGTGCAAAACATACTGTCTCCCCAAGCCTTCGGCCTGGTGGAGACAATAATAATAATATTGTATTGTATTGTACAATGCCCACTTGTGGCGACACTACAAAAAGGGCAGCCTGCAAAAAATGACAGTGGCCTATAATGACTGCATGAGACTGCTGCTCAAAGCCCCAAGATGCTGTAGTGCCAGTCAAATGTTTGTAGAAATAAATGTACCCACTTGCCCTGCTGTGCTAAGAAACCTGATGTATAGATTTATGTGCAGGTTAACAGACTCTGAGAACAGCATCATTGCATCACTTTCTAGCCCTGCTAAGAGCTCTGTCAGGCTGTCATCTAAGCTGTGGAGCCACTGGCGTTCTAGCCTGTATGTACAGAGATAAGTCCACCCTGTTTGTTTATGCTTTGTTTATTTATAGTTTGTTTACTTTTGTGTTTTTATGTTTTATGTGTTCCGCCCTATGGACCCCCCTGTGAGTGTCTTGAATAAAGTTTTAATTGAATTGAATAATAATAATACTGTAGGCGAGGAAGTGTACAAAGAAAAGATGCCCATTTTCATTTGGTAAAGGAGACAGATGGGTAGGGAGAGAAGTGCTGGTTAGATTGTCAGAGGTTTGGGGGCGGTGCAAGTGGCTCGGTGACAGAGTCAAAGCCAGCGTTTTTTAATGGGTCTCCAGTATCCACAGACCCCATTAAACAGTAATACCCAATGCTCATTATCTATGAGGACATAGGCCTTTGGCTCGCCAACTTTGAATATTCATTGGGAGCCTAGACAGATTATTACACCAGCTGTTCATGTTGGGATGTCAAGGCACACTGATTTCACACTCGACTAGAAAAACTCAACTAGAAAAGTGTTCACCACAGGTCTGTATCAGGCTGGGTTGCCTAGCCTGGGCCTGCAAACTTTGAAAGCCAATCATAGCCAATCCGAAAGATCTGACAGCTATATTGATCATGTGACCACAAAGATAATTATGTAGCCTATCGATTTGCATGAGCATTCGGAAAAATCTGTACGAGTACTTAGCAAAAAGTGTCATGTGAAGAAAACTTGAATGGCGGAAAATCTTATCAGTCGGAAATGGCCGTGACCTATATGAGGAGGGTTGTCCTGATCGGACCGGGTGATCGGAAATCGGGGCCGATAACGTCATTTTCAAATGATCGGAATCGGATCGGGAGCCAAAAAATGTGATCGGGACATCCCTAGCATCAATATTATATCATGATATTAGACTGGAAATTGCGTGTGATTTGGGATATTGTACTATTGTGATATGGCATAAACGTGTTCTATAAAATATAAATATAAATATCGGATCGGGAAAAATCGGTATCGGCAGACGCTCAAAATCAAATGATCGGAATCGGATCGGGAGCAAAACAACGTGATCGGGACATCCCTAATAACCTCCTGACAGTTTTCTGAAAAAGCTATGTTTCTATGTCAGTGGTTCTTCGATTTTTCAAAAATAGCAGACCTACAAGCTCGTAGCGCGCCACTCGGTGGCGCGCTATGAGCTTGTAGATCTGCTATTTTTCAATAGCTAAAGCATAACATGATGCTAACACCAAAAGGGGTTCCCGCCCAAAATGGGATAATAATCATTGTAAACATATATGGTTGCTGTCGGGCAGAAACCAAACCTCTATTTCAACTTTTCAAATTAGTGCCCTACTTTGTCATACAGTGTCACAAGTAGCAAAAATAGAAGATTGTCTATTTTTGAAAACAATAACATAAAAATAACAAAATTAAGGTTATGTGGGTTTTATATTGAACTGATTAAAGGTATTAACAAGAGCTTGAGACTAACTCAGCATTTACACTGATTATTTTATCCATATCCTGATCAGTTTTGGTCATATAAGGTTTCCATCCGACAGTGACAATATGTAATAATATTAATTTGCTGGACGGCGACTAAAACCGACAACACGAGTTACAACGTTCACAGTCAATTGTTTTGATTACACTATAATAAATCAATAAAAGCTGGAGCAGGGGAATATGGGGGGAGGGGAGTGTATAGGCATTTGGTTCTATCCTTTTGGGGGGGAAGGGGAGGGTTGCCTTTCAGAACAGTCCAGGGTTAACATCCATTATTATCAGATTCTAAAAATGTCTTCTACATCCTGACAGTTTTCTGAAAAAGCTATGTTTCTATGTCAGTCGTTCTTCGATGTTTCAAAAATAGCAGACCTACAAGCTCGTAGCGCGTCACTCGGTGGCGCGCTATGAGCTTGTAGATCTGCTATTTTTCAATAGCTAAGGCATAACATAATGCTAACACCAAAAGGGGTTCCCGCCTAAAATGGGTTAAAATAACTAAGATCTGAGTCATTATATTACCACAGGTTCTGGCATTAAAACCCAGTAATGATTAGAATAAAGTTCACTTGTATCTTGCACATGAGGGTATACTACTTCCCTTTTCAATGGGCGTCCAGTTGGGAGCGTCTGAGCCCAGAAGCTTTGTCTCTTACCCCTTTATTGCTGGGGTTCTCCTGTTCTCTGCATCCAGAGAGATCAAGCCGAGCACCAATAGGAGACTGCAAGGGCAGTCGTTAGCTGATATCCTGGACTTTATCACTTTAATTGGAATTGGGTTGCAGATCCTCCCACTGACTATACACTGGCATTCTATATACTGTAACTCAAAAGTAAAGTAAAGAATATCATGCGTACACATAATATATAAAAAAGAACACAAGGCCATAGAAATAAAGAAGTCTACTCTGCCCTTTTTACTTCCTAAATAGAGAGAGAGAGAGAGAGAGAGGAGCTGAAGTAAAGATAACATTCATAAGATTCTACCAGTGTGAGAGAAATAAACGTAGATCAACTCCACACAGATCTTGGGTTGTTATCTCCGTCACACACAAACACAATGTAACTCTTCACTGGTTACACACAGGACCGACCTGACATCATCATCATAACCTTTATTTCAACTCGGCGCACATGGGGGCAGCAGGCCCTCATTGTAAACGAAACATGGTCTGCCTCGGTAAGCTAGAGTATACTTACCGATGGAAAACAAAATGACTAATACAATTATAAAAGTCACTGTTAACACGTCTGATGAATCTCAGTATGGAGATTCATCTGGACACTCTTTTAGAACTGGACTGAGAAGGATGACCTTCATGGCTGGACCAGATGGGCGAGCTTAGATTTCATTGTGACAATCAGACTGCAAACTCAGGCAGAGATCTGGTATCATAAAATACTTTCTGTGACTCCTAAGTAAGATGAGAACCCAACTTTTCATGTGCAGTGTATAGCCATATGTTTTCACATACACTTCAACGTGGTGTTTTTCCATGCAGGATTTGTGCAGTGACTGTACTGTAGTCTGGATTGATTCCTTTGTTCCCTCTACAGGAATATGCATTACAGGCAAGTGAGCAACAAAGAAGACTTACATAATACAGAAAACAAATATATTATTTCATTATATTATTTCAAATAACAAGATTATTATTATTATTATTTATCTGTCGCCACTCATCTCATTGATTGATTGATTGATTGATTGATTTAAATATTTATTAACAGTTTGCAGAATTACAGTACATTTCAAGCACAAACTCAATACAAAGGTTGTTAAGTGTGAGTGGACGACCCAATTAAGCATTACACTTGTTTACAAGAGGGTCCACCATGTTCAATTCATCAAAACATTTAGAGACGTACAAATAGACACTTCTATATAGACAAAGAACAGAACAGGAATTCATCATAAAGGAGGTAAAAAAGGAAAATAAACATACAGTGAGGGAAAAGGGGGGGGGGGCGATTGATTGATTGATTGATTGTGCTTTGAAAGGTCAGGGCAAACAGAAGTTTAAGTTGGTTGACGTTTTTACTTACTATATGTTTTTACTTTACAGAGAGACAAGAAACCGAGGTATAGAGAGAGTGGAGACATGCAAGACATGACAGGAATTCGATTCAAACCTGTGTCCCCATGACTCAAGGAGCATGAGGTAAGTGCATTAAGGTAGTGGCTCAGCTGGCAGCGACCACAAATTGGTTGAACTCTACTCTGAGCGTAGCAGTACAACCCCACACTGTCCTTGTCAGAAAACATGGCTTTCTCAATTGATTGATGGGCATGTTACCAATGGTCCAGATCAAACAAACATTCCCGATGTGTACTGTATGTACCTCAACAATAAACAAATTAAGAAAATGTGAAACTTCTTGATAGTGTTGTTTTTTTTGCAGCCTAATGTCTACACCAGTGTTGGGGCCTTTTTGGGGCCAGTGCTCCTATCAAATAACCAAGTCCCTTACCTCCCCCCAGGCCCAATTAATATGTAAGCTTTGCGATGCGATGCGAGAGTGCGGTCTAGCCAACAGTGAATACTCTCCCATCTTGAGCTGGGGTCTTGAGCTCTACGGTGTTGTTAGTTAAGCTGCCATGCGTACCACTCAGTGCATGTAGGTAATTATTTTATTGTGTTGCTTATTACATTTTGAAAACATCTCACCGATTTCTAAATCATCGATTTTATCATCAAGCTGGACTGTTAGTACAGTATGTGATTATTATCTTATTATTATAGCCTGCTTCGCAGGGAGAGGGGGAAAAAACCCCTGATACGACTAATACAATTGTATAATGGATGTCAGGCCCTGCCACATCAGGCCCCTCTAATAGCACTGAATGACAGGGCTGTCGTGTCCCTGTCACAGGCCTTGTCATGTCTGTCACCATGATGTTACGGTTGTGACAGCGTGTGACATCCCTGTGACAGACCGTGTGCATCATCATCAGTATCATGTCAGTGTCACGGTTAGTATCATATAGAAAATGAATAAAATCCCCACTTCCAGTCGAGTAAGAGTCTTTGTTTAATGATGATAGTGCTCCGCAGCAGCAGTCATACCAGACAGACAAACGCGTTTTGGCGCGCAGACGAAGGCCTTACTCGGCTGGAAGTGCGGATTTTATTCATTTTCATGTTCATTTTGAATCTGCACCCTGCAGCACACGCCTGAAACTATATAAAAGTATAGTCTGAGTAGAGCGAGCCTTTTCCCTTGAAGTGAACGGTTAGTATCATGTCAGTATCATCTTGTAAGCAGGGCAGGAATTTCACGGCGGCCACGGCGGCCATGGCCGTCGTTGCCCCTCTCTTTGGCCGTGTGCCCCTCGAAAAAGTATATGCCCATACGGCCACAGTGGCCGTGGTGCCCCGACCGGCGCCCACAGAAGTTCATTTTACCGTTTATCGCAATTTTCCAGTCATTACGGTAACCAATGTTCCCCTCACGTCCCGCGCAGAACAAATTTGTGTTGTAGTTGTGTTGCCATTTGCAAAGTGGTTTGATTATTTTGCGGTACTTTGCCTTAATAACTACCCCCGCTGCCGCTGGTCATGACGCGCGCATACACACACACACACACACACACACACACCCGCACGCCTCCTCCTCCGCGCCACACATACACGCACTGACAGAGTAAACAGAGGGCATTTAGCCCACACGCTGCCTACTAGTGTAGCTAATCTAGCTATCCGGTCAAACTGCAACTATCACTCAAAACAAAACAATGTTTCCTACAGTTGCGACAGTGTGGCGGTCCTACGTCACATGTATTAACGTTGGTCGGACATGGTCCAGCTGATTTCCTTTTGTCTAATGCGAAACAGCGTGGCTGTCCATACAAGGAGGAGATCTACCGAATCTATCTAGCCCACCAAAACAAACATAAATGTACTTTTGCGTCGCATTATGGATAGCGACAGAAAGACACCATGGATATAATTAAACAATTGTTCCCCTGTGCACAGCACACACTGTCTCCAGGTAAGAACAAAAAACTGATTTGAAGCTGCACTTTCACTTTGTGTTGACTTACTGCAGAGTCCTCAGTCCTGCAGCGGTGCAGCCCCACAATGGAGAAATTATCTTATCTGTCACTAACCTCTCTACAATGCCATGTTATTCAATATATTAGTTTAGCACAAAATATAGGCTTTTCTAAACCAAGCCCTTATTCAAAAGTTATGTAGGCTGTCATTGTATTTTATGTGAATTAACTCAGTTTAACCCAATGATCCTCAGCCATTTAAATTTCAAGGACCCCCAAATTAAATTTATATTAATTAGCCTAGGGTGACAGCCTGACAGGGTCCTAGGCCATTTCATTATGATTTTCATCTCTGGACTGGGTCCCCAAAACATGTTTACAATATTTTACAACAGTAGCTACTTATATTTTGTTATTTAAAGCTGTGATTATTTATTTAAGAAGCACTGTTCTGAACCAATGTTCATCGGAAAATCATTTTTTAATTGATGGCCTTCATGCCCTGGCACTTGGCCTTGTGCCCTTAAAAAGTTGACCACACTAAAGGCCAAGTGGCCTTGCCCCTAAAAGGATGAAATTCCAGGCCTGCTTGTAAGTCTCATGGTCAGTATTATGGTCAGTATCGTGTCAGTATCAAAAGGCTTAAATGGTGCAGATTCTACACCATTTAACCCTGTTTGGTATAACTAAAGTTTGGGGTTTCAATGTTGTTTATTTTTGTTATTATTTTGGAACATTTATCCTGTCTAATGGGTTGAATATTGAGCAGTGATGTTGTTTAAAAGTGTTTTAAAAAAAGATTGCTGCAATACTGCTCACTCCTAAATGATTGACGAGCAAGTCGGGAGCACACACACACACACACACACACACACACGGACACACACGGACACGCTTGGTCATCACCAGATTCTGATGGTTTGGTTGCGCTCAGCAGGGATGCTTCTCATTAAAAAACGTGTGTTCCCGAGTTCCCATCCACTCAGAGACTGACGGGCATAGAGTAATGCTTTATTTAAATGCTCCATCCAATTATGTATCGCTCGCCGACAAAAGCCGATCGACAGCCTCACAAAAAGTAAGATGTGCAGCACATTGTGAGCTTGTAGATCGGCTTTTTTTGTTGCACCGTGTGACAAAGCATGAATCAGGCTTAATGCTTTGGTGAGTCTGCTCCAACTTCAACTACAAGTTAATTTTCACATCACAAGTTTATACGTGTTTATAGTGATCACCAAGGGAAATCATTTTTCTACATTTGACCCAGCAGTAAACTCTGTTTAAAATAGGATATGTGATCAAGTGGGCTCATAAGCAATCAAATGAGTTGATAGGTCTGTGGGGGGTCAATTCAGGGGTCAGTTCATTGGATTATAATATAAAAATTTACATTTTGAACTGAATTGTTTTTGAAGGATATCATTGCTGCCAGGCAGAAAGACTGTATCTCCATATTTCAAGTCCAAAATAACAGATCTACAAGCTTGCAATGCCTCCCATCATGAAGCATTGTGAGTTTTTCATCATCAGAAGAAATATATATATATATTTTCTGCATGTATTGTCCAAAACATGGATGCCAGGTTGAAAGTCTGTCTATACATTGGAAATATACATATATGTATACTGTAAATATACCTGTATGTATACTGTAAATATACCTATATGTATACTGTAAATATACCTATATGTATACTGTAAATATACCTATATGTATACTGTACATCTTTATAGAAAAACAAATAAAATCTGCACACCAGTAGCACGATCTGAGCCTTCTGACTCGAAACATTATCGAATAAATTCCACAACATCAGAACATAATACTGGTCTACAGATCTTTTTCGTTCTTCTACTGTTTGAGGTTTTGATCCAGCACCCAGCCCAGCAGGTTATGGGATCATTTATTTTCCATTTCCTGAAAAGGTTTTGAACACACAACCCGACAGTGACAATAACTATAGTGGATGCAATGGAAATATAACCCTAACTCTAACACTAACGAGTCTTACGCCGGCCACATGGGTCCCCCAACCTCAGTCTTAACCGGCCACATAGGTCCCCCAACCTCAGTCTTAACCGGCCACATAGGTCCCCCAACCTCAGTCTTAAGCCGGCCACATAGGTCCCCCAACCTCAGTCTTAACCGGCCACGCAAGTCAGTTTCACTATGTTTTCGCTTCGGTTGCAGTAATTTCACTTCTGTGTTTCTTAGTCACTCTGGGGGGGGGGGGGGTAGGCGACCGGAAATAGGCCAATATAACGGCATAAAACTGCCCCAAAACGGCTCCAAAACAGCAAAAAATGTGCGCGCGCGTGAAGGGGGGCCCTTCGATCTTTAGTGCCTAGGGGCCCTCAGAGGTGTTAATCCGGCCCTGAGTGCAATAACCTACAATGTGTGCCTCACAACACAGTGGGTGGTGAGAGAAACCCCAGGAAGTCTCGTCAAGCTCCAGAACACAATTATCACTCATGCATCTTTAATATATCATTCTTATTTTCAGTTTCTGCTGAAAGAGAAGTACTCTGTTATTAATTATTATCACAGCATGGTGGCACAATTGAAGGAAACTAATTTTCTACCTTCCAACACCTGATCAGGTTCAGGTTCAGGTTGATACCTTCCAACACCTGATCAGGTTCAGGTTCAGGTTGATGCGGAAAACAAAACCAGGGTATGAAAGCCATTTGACAAACGGTTGTTTGGGAGGCACTGTGGCGCAGTCGGTAGCGCTCTCACCATGCAGCTAGAAGGTCCAGTCGGTAGCGCTCTCACCATGCAGCTAGAAGGTCCCGGGTTCGATTCCTGCTGGGGATGCTGTGGGTGCTGGGGGCGTGTTCTCTCCACGCATCATCAGCGCCCATACCCTAGGTGGGGTTGGCGAAAGGGGCTTTCTGTGTGGAGTTTGCATGTTCTCGCCGTATCCCCTATAGGTACCCTCACAAAAAAGACATGCAGTAATCCTGGTCTCTATACTGCCTCCCCCTGGTCAGTGGGGGCGCCTGATGGAGGGGAAAGGAACTGGTTGGAATAACGACGTGTTCCTTCCACGCGATATACGTCCAACTGGGGAAACCCTGTCAGGTCAGCCTGCTCACTCGAGTGACTCCTCATACATTGAAGGAAGCATGAGCTCAGTTCGGGGCTCTCCATAGGTTGGCAGATGGAGAATAGGCATTGGCACCTGCATGCGAAAAAGAAAATGGGGTTACAAAGTTGTGTGTGTGTGTGTGTGTGTGTGTGTGTGTGTGTGTGTGTGTGTGTGTGTGTGTGTGTGTGTGTGTGTGTGTGTGTGTGTGTGTGTGTGTGTGTGTGTGTGTGTGTGTGTGTGTGTGTGTGTGTGTGTGTGTGTGTGTGCACACAGACGGAGGCGGTGTTTATAAAGAAATATATAAAAATATATTTAGATATTATGCCAAGGCATTTCTGTGCCCCACTTCAAGAAAGCAGTGACCATGACTGACAGGTAGAGTCCTGTGATGTGCGTTTGTGCATGCAAGGGATGACACACATGCCTGTATGTGTGTTTTTGTATCTGAAGGTGGACGTATCTCAGGATGTGAAGTTCAAAGAAGGATAATGTGAATCATCCGGGTAAACATGGGTTGTTGAGAGCTATATCTAAACACAGATCCTGGGGCTGTTTCCAGGAGCAAGCCTAAAAGAGAAATGTACCCCCATTGGGAATTCACATCGCAGTGTAATCAATACCACAGATGCTTCAATGGGTTCGAGAGATATCAATAAAGTTGCTATTCTCATACGATCCACTCCCCTGATGACTAGTGTCAACTGTCTGATTAACATGAAATCTATAACTCATGTTTGCATTACAATAACATCGTTTAATGTTTTGAAATTGTGGTGTGTGTCTGGAACGCCGGTGCTGTTCAGCATTCATACCACATTGTTCATCTACTCCAGGGGTTCTCAACGTTTTTGGCCGGGGACCCCCGGAAATGCTTTGGCAATGTCTCGGGACCCCCGCCCCGCCCCCTCCCGACCCCCAATATAAATTGACTGCTACAATAACCTTAAACCATTTTGGGCGGGAACCCCTTTTGGTGTTTTAAGCATTGTTATAATTTAGCTATTGAAAAATAGCAGATCTACAAGCTCATAGCGCGCCACCGAGTGGCGCGCTACGAGCTTGTAGATCTGCTATTTTTGAAAAATCGTGAAAATAAAATTAAAAAAAAAATCTTTTTTATTTATTTCTTTTTGAAAATAATTTGGGGACCCCCTAAAATAATTTGGCGACCCCCCCCGAGGGGTCGCGACCCACGGGTTGAGAACCCCTGATCTACTCAACATTTACTCTTTATTTAACTACATGAACCCTATCATCTGGGTATATAGAAAGTTAGAAATCCTACTATATAAATTGAGGAAACCTATGTCTTTCCTTCTGTCTGTCAAGGACAGTCTAAGAAGGACGAGACGCGAAGACCGTACGGGCGACGCCATGTTGCTTATGGTGCTCCATGGAAGGAAAGAAACATGCGCAGTTGAGACAAAGGAAGCTGAACACGGAAGTGTTGGCTGCATATAGCCCATTGCGCATGTTTCTTTCCTTCCGCCCGTACGGTCTTCGCGTCTCGTCCTTCTTAGACTGTCCTTGCTGTCTGTCTGTCCTCATCCATACACACACAGGCATTGGCCGTTGGTGTATGAAGGGAGGAAGCCAATCTGTAATTTCCCCCACATTTTTTGAGTTTTTGTGAACTCTCACTCAATAATGCCTGCTATGGTTGCTGTCCCATGTCTCAAGTCTGCACATAATTCAGTTTGGGCAGGTTTAAGTGCTTATAAGGTTTCCATACAGCAACACAATGACAGATGCATTGTATTTTCTTTCTCTCTACACCACAGCAAGCAAATGGTAAGTATTACAGTATAATAATAAAGCAATAAGCCCCAAGAGACTGTAGGTTACAGTGATTTTAGAATAGCTAAGGGGCATTGTTGGTGTACAATAAATACAATAAAACCCCCTAGCTATTCTGAAACCACTGTAGACCACTGACTTGCTTGGCTTATTGCTTTTATAACACGGTAACTACACATGTAGGCCTACCTGGCAAGGTTTCATAAAATAAACACACAGCAATACAAAATGCAATCATTTATTGATAACAAATAATAATTTCCCCACCAAGCAATGTAGTTCTGTGACATTTAGCAGAATGGTTGCCAAGCAACACACAGACGCAATCTCAGCCTCCTGTCTCCTTTTTTTAATCTCCTCCATCTCTTTCCACCACTCATTTCATGTTTAGCCCAACCAGTAAATGGAGTTCAGAACGGAAGACCGCACCAGATACAGTAATAATCACAACTCATAACTTCTCTCTCAGCTCTTATACAAATCAGCAGGAGAGACTGTAGTCCATGATCAGCTCCTTGGTCATGTTGTCATTGAGAGACTGTAGTCCATGATCAGCTCCTTGGTCATGTTGTCATTGAGAGACTGTAGTCCATGATCAGCTCCTTGGTCATGTTGTCATTGAGAGACTGTAGTCCATGATCAGCTCCTTGGTCATGTTGTCATTGAGAGCTTAGACGTACACAGTAGAGGGCAGCACGGGTCCACCCGGACCCCAATACCCGAGATCCGAAACGAGAACCGAGCCGGTTCGGGTGCAAAATATTGACATACGGGGAACGGGTCGGTTCCATTTCAAAGCTGCGGGCCTCGTTCCGGGCATCTGAAATGCAGAATACCCGAAATGCCCGTGCAGGACCAGAGCTTTATTATATATTAAACCTTTCAACTTTAAAAATAGGTTTTGAAAATAGACATATTATGGTTATGCGTGCGTTCAACTGCGTTGTAATGATTATGTTCTAAAATACACGCCTCGAGGATTTGGAAATGGAACGTATCCACTGGTGGTGGGTGCGCCCTGTGGGCGCGTTCGGAAATACCGCATCGGAGCACACTCGCCTATTAGTTTGCATTGCACAGTGCGCTCAGTGCGCTATTTCCGAATGTGCCCACAGTGTGTGCGCGCAGTCACAGTAACAACACGAACACTAACACGAACATCATCATGGTGGCCCCCTTCTTGAGCGAGGTGAAACCGGTGAAACGCAAACTACAAGCAAACGATTACAGCACGCAATCTCCTAAAGGGAAGTCAGATGTCTGGGACAGTTTTGTTGTCATTGTCGACGCAGGCGGTAACAATGTTGGTGCTGCTAAATGCACAAAGTGTGACTCACTGCTTACTTACGACATGCAGAAGACGGGAAAATCTTCAGTGTTTCACAGTCACGGTGAAAATAAGCATACATAAGTATAATAAGACGAAAGTCCGTGAAAATGTAGTTCTGTTCTGAATCTGCATTGTGCTGTGCAAACTGTACTTAACCATGTAGAGGCGGCGGTGATGCTGACGTTCAGTGTTCACTTCAGTCTCACAATCACAGTCACGGTGAAAATGTACGGGTCTTTCGGACCGGGTAGGTTTATTTCGGATCGGATCCTGTTTTTATCGGCTCCGTTTCGGACCGGATCCAAAACTTACGGGTCCGGGCCGGGTGCAGCCAATTAGAATGTTTTCGGATCCGGTTCTGTTCTGATATCACCGGGTCCGTTTCGGACCGGGTCCAATTTTATGGACCCGTGCTGCCCTCTAGTACACAGTTGTTCTCCTGACAGTGACACCATAGCAGTCAGTGATTATTGTCCCTATAGGCCGTCTTGTCGTCATCGACAGTATGGCCCATCACTCAGCATGGTCTTGTGTGTACATGGAATGGAGGAGCGGAATCAGCAGTCCTGTTGGGGAAAAAGTCCCAAAAGTCCCGTTGGGGAAAACGTCCCAAAAGTCCCGTTGGGGAAAACGTCCCAAAAGTCCCGTTGGGGAAAAAGTCCCAAAAGTCACTTTTGGGGAAAAGTCCCGTTGGGGGAAAAGTCCCTTTGGGGATGAAGTCCCTTTGGGGGAAAAGTCCCTTTGGGGATGAAGTCCCTTTTGGGGAAAAGTCCCTTTGGGGAAAAGTCCCTTTGGGGAAAAGTCCCGTTGGGGGAAAAGTCCCTTTGGGGATGAAGTCCCTTTTGGGGAAAAGTCCCTTTGGGGGAAAAGTCCCTTTGGGGATGAAGTCCCTTTGGGGGAAAAGTCCCTTTGGGGATGAAGTCCCTTTGGGGGAAAAGTCCCTTTGGGGATGAAGTCCCTTTGGGGGAAAAGTCCCTTTGGGGATGAAGTCCCTTTGGGGGAAAAGTCCCTTTGGGGATGAAGTCCCTTTGGGGGAAAAGTCCCTTTGGGGATGAAGTCCCTTTGGGGATGAAGTCCCTTTGGGGGAAAAGTCCCTTTGGGGATGAAGTCCCTTTGGGGGAAAAGTCCCTTTGGGGATGAAGTCCCTTTGGGGGAAAAGTCCCTTTGGGGATGAAGTCCCTTTGGGGGAAAAGTCCCTTTGGGGATGAAGTCCCTTTGGGGGAAAAGTCCCTTTGGGGATGAAGTCCCTTTGGGGGAAAAGTCCCTTTGGGGATGAAGTCCCTTTGGGGGAAAAGTCCCTTTGGGGATGAAGTCCCTTTGGGGGAAAAGTCCCTTTGGGGATGAAGTCCCTTTGGGGGAAAAGTCCCTTTGGGGATGAAGTCCCTTTGGGGGAAAAGTCCCTTTGGGGATGAAGTCCCTTTGGGGGAAAAGTCCCTTTGGGGATGAAGTCCCTTTGGGGGAAAAGTCCCTTTGGGGATGAAGTCCCTTTGGGGGAAAAGTCCCTTTGGGGATGAAGTCCCTTTGGGGGAAAAGTCCCTTTGGGGATGAAGTCCCTTTGGGGGAAAAGTCCCTTTGGGGATGAAGTCCCTTTGGGGGAAAAGTCCCTTTGGGGGAAAAGTCCCGTTGGGGAAAAAGTCCCAAAAGTCCCGTTGGGGAAAAAGTCCCAAAAGTCCCGTTGGGGAAAAAGTCCCAAAAGTCCCGTTGGGGGAAAAGTCCCTTTGGGGAAAAAGTCCCTTTGGGGGAAAAGTCCCTTTGGGGATGAAGTCCCTTTGGGGAAAAAGTCCCGTTAGGGAAAAAAGTCCCTTTGGGGGAAAAGTCCCTTTGGGGGAAAAGTCCCTTTGGGGATGAAGTCCCTTTGGGGAAAAAGTCCCGTTAGGGAAAAAAGTCCCTTTGGGGGAAAAGTCCCTTTGGGGATGAAGTCCCTTTGGGGGAAAAGTCCCGTTGGGGAAAAAGTCCCAAAAGTCCCGTTGGGGAAAAAGTCCCAAAAGTCCCTTTGGGGAAAAAGTCCCGTTGGGGAAAAGTCCCAAAAGTCCCTTTGGGGAAAAAGTCCCAAAAGTCCTGTTGGGGGAAAAGTCCCTTTGGGGAAAAAGTCCCTTTGGGGAAAAGTCCCAAAAGTCCCTTTGGGGTCCCGTTGGGGAAAAGTCCCTTTGGGGGAAAAGTCCCGTTGGGAAAAAAGTCCCAAAAGTCTCTTTGGGGCAAAAGTCCCTTTGGGGGTAAAGTCCCGTTGGGGAAAAAGTCCCGTTGGGGAAAAAGTCCTTTTCGGGGAAAAAGTCCCTTTGGGGAAAAAGTCCCTTTGGGGAAAAAGTCCCGTTGGGGAAAAAGTCCCGTTGGGGAAAAAGTCCCGTTGGGGAAAAAGTCCCGTTGGGGAAAAAGTCCTTTTCGGGGAAAAAGTCCCTTTGGGGAAAAAGTCCCTTTGGGGAAAAAGTCCCGTTGGGGAAAAAGTCCCGTTAGGGAAAAGTCCCTTTGGGGATGAAGTCCCTTTGGGGGAAAAGGTCCCTTTGGGGGAAAAGTCCCTTTGGGGATGAAGTCCCTTTGGGGGAAAAGTCGCTTTGGGGAAAAAGTCCCGTTGGGGAAAAAGTCCCAAAAGTCCCTTTGGGGAAAAAGTCCCAAAAGTACCTTTGGGGAAAAGTACCTTTGGGGAAAAGTCCCTTTGGGGGAAAAGTCCCTTTGGGGAAAAAGTCCCGTTGGGGAAAAAGTCCCGTTGGGGAAAAAGTCCCGTTGGGGAAAAAGTCCCAAAAGTCCCTGTGGGGAAAAAGTCCCAAAAGTCCCGTTGGGGAAAAAGTCCCGTTGGGGAAAAAGTCCCTTTGGGGAAAAGTCCCAAAAGTCCCTTTGGGGTCCCGTTGGGGAAAAGGTCCCTTTCGGGGGAAAAGGTCCCTTTCGGGGGAAAAGTCCCTTTGGGGGAAAAGTCCCTTTGGGGGAAAGTCGCTTTGGGGAAAAAGTCCCGTTGGGGAAAAAGTCCCAAAAGTCCCTTTGGGGAAAAAGTCCCAAAAGTCCCTTTGGGGGAAAAGTCCCTTTGGGGGAAAAGTCCCTTTAAGGGAAAAGTCCCGTTGGGGAAAAAGTCCCAAAAGTCCCTTTGGGGAAAAAGTCCCAAAAGTCCCGTTGGGGAAAAAGTCCCGTTAGGGAAAAGTCCCAAAAGTCCCGTTGGGGGAAAAGTCCCTTTGGGGGAAAAGTCCCAAAAGTCCCTTTGGGGTCCCGTTGGGGAAAAGTCCCAAAAGTCCCTTTGGGGAAAAAGTCCCAAAAGTCCCGTTGGGGAAAAAGTCCTTTTGGGGAAAAAGTCCCTTTGGGGAAAAGTCCCAAAAGTCCCTTTGGGGTCCCGTTGGGGAAAAGTCCCTTTGGGGGAAAAGTCCCGTTGGGGGAAAAGTCCCAAACGTCCCTTTTGGGGGAAAAGTCCCTTTGGGGGAAAAGTCCCGTTGGGGAAAAAGTCCCAAAAGTCCCGTTGGGGAAAAAGTCCCAAAAGTCCCGTTGGGGAAAAAGTCCCTTTGGGGAAAAAGTCCCGTTGGGGGAAAAGTCCCAAAAGTCCTGTTGGGGGAAAAGTCCCTTTGGGGAAAAAGTCCCGTTGGGGGAAAAGTCCCAAAAGTCCTGTTGGGGAAAAAGTCGCTTTGGGGAAAAAGTCCCGTTGGGGAAAAAGTCCCTTTGAGTAAAAAGTCCCAAAAGTACCGTTGGGGGAAAAGTCCCTTTGGGGGAAAAGTCCCTTTGGGGGAAAAGTCCCTTTGGGGGAAAAGTCCCTTTGGGGAAAAAGTCCCGTTGGGGAAAAAGTCCCAAAAGTCCCGTTGGGGAAAAAGTCCCTTTGGGGGAAAAGTCCCTTTGGGGAAAAGTCCCTTTGGGGAAAAAGTCCCGTTGGGGAAAAAGTCCCAAAAGTCCCGTTGGGGAAAAAGTCCCAAAAGTCCCGTTGGGGAAAAAGTCCCAAAAGTCCCTTTGGGGAAAAAGTCCCAAAAGTCCCGTTGGGGAAAAAGTACCTTTGGGGAAAAAGTCCCTTTTGGGGAAAAAGTCCCGTTGGGGGAAAAAGTCCCGTTGGGGGAAAAAGTCCCGTTGGGGGAAAAAGCCCCGTTGGGGGAAAAAGCCCCTTTGGGGGAAAAAGTCCCTTTGGGGGAAAAGTCCCGTTGGGGGAAAAGTCCCGTTGGGGAAAAGTCCCAAAAGTCCCTTTGGGGAAAAAGTCCCAAAAGTCCCGTTGGGGGAAAAGTCCCTTTGGGGAAAAAGTCCCTTTGGGGAAAAGTCCCAAAAGTCCCTTTGGGGTCCCGTTGGGGAAAAGTCCCTTTGGGGGAAAAGTCCCGTTGGGGAAAAAGTCCCAAAAGTCTCTTTGGGGCAAAAGTCCCTTTGGGGGTAAAGTCCCAAAAGTCCCGTTGGGGTCCCGTTGGGGAAAAGTCCCTTTGGGGGAAAAGTCCTGTTGGGGAAAAAGTCCCAAAAGTCTCTTTGGGGCAAAAGTCCCTTTGGGGGTAAA
Source organism: Electrona antarctica (assembly GCF_951216825.1). Taxonomy (NCBI): domain Eukaryota; kingdom Metazoa; phylum Chordata; class Actinopteri; order Myctophiformes; family Myctophidae; genus Electrona; species Electrona antarctica. Next base: position 4,075,249 of record NC_136807.1, read on the forward strand.
GTCCCAAAAGTCCCGTTGGGGAAAAAGTCCCGTTGGGGAAAAAGTCCCTTTCGGGGAAAAAGTCCCGTTGGGGAAAAAGTCCCAAAAGTCCCGTTGGGGAAAAAGTCCCGTTAGGGAAAAGTACCTTTGGGGGAAAAGTCCCTTTGGGGAAAAGGTCCCTTTCGGGGGAAAAGTCCCTTTGGGGATGAAGTCCCTTTGGGGGAAAAGTCGCTTTGGGGAAAAAGTCCCGTTGGGGAAAAAGTCCCAAAAGTCCCTTTGGGGAAAAAGTCCCAAAAGTCCCGTTGGGGAAAAGTACCTTTGGGGAAAAAGTACCTTTGGGGAAAAAGTCCCGTTGGGGAAAAAGTACCTTTGGGGAAAAAGTCCCGTTGGGGGAAAAAGTCCCGTTGGGGGAAAAAGCCCCTTTGGGGGAAAAAGTCCCTTTGGGGGAAAAGTCCCGTTGGGGGAAAAGTCCCGTTGGGGAAAAGTCCCAAAAGTCCCTTTGGGGAAAAAGTCCCAAAAGTCCCGTTGGGGGAAAAGTCCCTTTGGGGAAAAAGTCCCTTTGGGGAAAAGTCCCAAAAGTCCCTTTGGGGTCCCGTTGGGGAAAAGTCCCTTTGGGGGAAAAGTCCCGTTGGGGAAAATGTCCCAAAAGTCTCTTTGGGGCAAAAGTCCCTTTGGGGGTAAAGTCCCAAAAGTCCCGTTGGGGTCCCGTTGGGGAAAAGTCCCTTTGGGGGAAAAGTCCCGTTGGGGAAAAAGTCCCAAAAGTCTCTTTGGGGCAAAAGTCCCTTTGGGGGTAAAGTCCCAAAAGTCCCGTTGGGGAAAAAGTCCCGTTGGGGAAAAAGTCCCTTTCGGGGAAAAAGTCCCGTTGGGGAAAAAGTCCCGTTGGGGAAAAAGTCCCAAAAGTCCCGTTGGGGAAAAAGTCCCGTTAGGGAAAAGTACCTTTGGGGGAAAAGTCCCTTTGGGGAAAAGGTCCCTTTCGGGGGAAAAGTCCCTTTGGGGATGAAGTCCCTTTGGGGGAAAAGTCGCTTTGGGGAAAAAGTCCCGTTGGGGAAAAAGTCCCAAAAGTCCCTTTGGGGAAAAAGTCCCAAAAGTCCCGTTGGGGAAAAGTACCTTTGGGGAAAAAGTACCTTTGGGGAAAAAGTCCCGTTGCAAAAAAAAAAGCAGTTTTCTATGCATTTCAGGGGTACTGTGGGGTTTTTTGAACCCCCAATTTTTTTATTGGCTGTGCCAAAAAAAAGCAGTTTTCTATGCATTTCAGGGGTACTGTGGGGTTTTTTGAACCCCCAATTTTTTTATTTGGCTGTGCCAAAAAAACAAACAGTTTTCTATGCATTTCAGGGGTACTGTGGGGTTTTTTGAACCCCCAATTTTTGTATTGGCTGTGCCAAAAAAAAGCAGTTTTCTATGCATTTCAGGGGTACTGTGGGGATTTTTGAACCCCCAATTTTTTTTATTTGGCTGTGCCAAAACAAAAGCAGTTTTCTATGCATTTCAGGGGTACTGTGGGGTTTTTTGAACTTCCAATTTTTTTATTGGCTGTGCCAAAAAAAAAGCAGTTTTCTATGCATTTCAGGGGTACTGTGGGGTTTTTTGAACCCCCAATTTTTTTATTGGCTGTGCCAAAAAAAAGCAGTTTTCTATGCATTTCAGGGGTACTGTGGGGTTTTTTGAACCCCCAATTTTTTTATTTGGCTGTGCCAAAAAAAAGCAGTTTTCTATGCATTTCATGGGTACTGTGGGGTTTTTTGAACCCCCAATTTTTTTATTGGCTGTGCCAAAAAAAAGCAGTTTTCTATGCATTTCAGGGGTACTGTGGGGTTTTTTGAACCCCCAATTTTTTTATTGGCTGTGCCAAAAAAAAGCAGTTTTCTATGCATTTCAGGGGTACTGTGGGGTTTTTTTAACCCCCAATTTTTTTATTGGCTGTGCCAAAAAAAAGCAGTTTTCTATGCATTTCAGGGGTACTGTGGGGTTTTTTGAACCCCCAATTTTTTTATTGGCTGTGCCAAAAAAAAAAGCTGTTTTCTATGCATTTCAGGGGTACTGTGGGGTTTTTTGAACCCCCAATTTTTTTATTGGCTGTGCCAAAAAAAAGCAGTTTTCTATGCATTTCAGGGGTACTGTGGGGTTTTTTGAACCCCCAATTTTTTTATTGGCTGTGCCAAAAAAAGCAGTTTTCTATGCATTTCAGGGGTACTGTGGGGTTTTTTGAACCCCCAATTTTTTTATTGGCTGTGCCAAAAAAAAAGCAGTTTTCTATGCAAAAGTCCCTTTGAGTAAAAAGTCCCAAAAGTACCGTTGGGGGAAAAGTCCCTTTGGGGGAAAAGTCCCTTTGGGGGAAAAGTCCCTTTGGGGAAAAAGTCCCGTTGGGGAAAAAGTCCCAAAAGTCCCGTTGGGGAAAAAGTCCCAAAAGTCCCGTTGGGGAAAAAGTCCCTTTGGGGGAAAAGTCCCTTTGGGGAAAAGTCCCTTTGGGGAAAAAGTCCCGTTGGGGAAAAAGTCCCAAAAGTCCCGTTGGGGAAAAAGTCCCAAAAGTCCCGTTGGGGAAAAAGTCCCAAAAGTCCCTTTGGGGAAAAAGTCCCAAAAGTCCCGTTGGGGAAAAAGTACCTTTGGGGAAAAAGTCCCTTTTGGGGAAAAAGTCCCGTTGGGGGAAAAAGTCCCGTTGGGGGAAAAAGTCCCGTTGGGGGAAAAAGCCCCTTTGGGGGAAAAAGTCCCTTTGGGGGAAAAAGTCCCTTTGGGGGAAAAAGTCCCTTTGGGGGAAAAGTCCCGTTGGGGGAAAAGTCCCGTTGGGGAAAAGTCCCAAAAGTCCCTTTGGGGAAAAAGTCCCAAAAGTCCCGTTGGGGGAAAAGTCCCTTTGGGGAAAAAGTCCCTTTGGGGAAAAGTCCCAAAAGTCCCTTTGGGGTCCCGTTGGGGAAAAGTCCCTTTGGGGGAAAAGTCCCGTTGGGGAAAAAGTCCCAAAAGTCTCTTTGGGGCAAAAGTCCCTTTGGGGGTAAAGTCCCAAAAGTCCCGTTGGGGTCCCGTTGGGGAAAAGTCCCTTTGGGGGAAAAGTCCTGTTGGGGAAAAAGTCCCAAAAGTCTCTTTGGGGCAAAAGTCCCTTTGGGGGTAAAGTCCCAAAAGTCCCGTTGGGGAAAAAGTCCCGTTGGGGAAAAAGTCCCTTTCGGGGAAAAAGTCCCGTTGGGGAAAAAGTCCCAAAAGTCCCGTTGGGGAAAAAGTCCCGTTAGGGAAAAGTACCTTTGGGGGAAAAGTCCCTTTGGGGAAAAGGTCCCTTTCGGGGGAAAAGTCCCTTTGGGGATGAAGTCCCTTTGGGGGAAAAGTCCCGTTGGGGAAAAAGTCCCAAAAGTCCCTTTGGGGAAAAAGTCCCAAAAGTCCCGTTGGGGAAAAGTACCTTTGGGGAAAAAGTACCTTTGGGGAAAAAGTCCCGTTGGGGAAAAAGTCCCGTTGGGGAAAAAGTACCTTTGGGGGAAAAAGTCCCGTTGGGGGAAAAAGCCCCGTTGGGGGAAAAAGCCCCTTTGGGGGAAAAAGTCCCTTTGGGGGAAAAGTCCCGTTGGGGGAAAAGTCCCGTTGGGGAAAAGTCCCAAAAGTCCCTTTGGGGAAAAAGTCCCAAAAGTCCCGTTGGGGGAAAAGTCCCTTTGGGGAAAAAGTCCCTTTGGGGAAAAGTCCCAAAAGTCCCTTTGGGGTCCCGTTGGGGAAAAGTCCCTTTGGGGGAAAAGTCCCGTTGGGGAAAATGTCCCAAAAGTCTCTTTGGGGCAAAAGTCCCTTTGGGGGTAAAGTCCCAAAAGTCCCGTTGGGGAAAAGTCCCTTTGGGGGAAAAGTCCCGTTGGGGAAAAAGTCCCAAAAGTCTCTTTGGGGCAAAAGTCCCTTTGGGGGTAAAGTCCCAAAAGTCCCGTTGGGGAAAAAGTCCCGTTGGGGAAAAAGTCCCTTTCGGGGAAAAAGTCCCGTTGGGGAAAAAGTCCCGTTGGGGAAAAAGTCCCAAAAGTCCCGTTGGGGAAAAAGTCCCTTTGGGGAAAAGGTCCCTTTCGGGGGAAAAGTCCCTTTGGGGATGAAGTCCCTTTGGGGGAAAAGTCGCTTTGGGGAAAAAGTCCCGTTGGGGAAAAAGTCCCAAAAGTCCCTTTGGGGAAAAAGTCCCAAAAGTCCCGTTGGGGAAAAGTACCTTTGGGGAAAAAGTACCTTTGGGGAAAAAGTCCCGTTGCAAAAAAAAAAGCAGTTTTCTATGCATTTCAGGGGTACTGTGGGGTTTTTTGAACCCCCAATTTTTTTATTGGCTGTGCCAAAAAAAAGCAGTTTTCTATGCATTTCAGGGGTACTGTGGGGTTTTTTGAACCCCCAATTTTTTTATTTGGCTGTGCCAAAAAAAAAAACAGTTTTCTATGCATTTCAGGGGTACTGTGGGGTTTTTTGAACCCCCAATTTTTGTATTGGCTGTGCCAAAAAAAAGCAGTTTTCTATGCATTTCAGGGGTACTGTGGGGATTTTTGAACCCCCAATTTTTTTTATTTGGCTGTGCCAAAACAAAAGCAGTTTTCTATGCATTTCAGGGGTACTGTGGGGTTTTTTGAACTTCCAATTTTTTTATTGGCTGTGCCAAAAAAAAAGCAGTTTTCTATGCATTTCAGGGGTACTGTGGGGTTTTTTGAACCCCCAATTTTTTTATTGGCTGTGCCAAAAAAAAGCAGTTTTCTATGCATTTCAGGGGTACTGTGGGGTTTTTTGAACCCCCAATTTTTTTATTTGGCTGTGCCAAAAAAAAGCAGTTTTCTATGCATTTCATGGGTACTGTGGGGTTTTTTGAACCCCCAATTTTTTTATTGGCTGTGCCAAAAAAAAGCAGTTTTCTATGCATTTCAGGGGTACTGTGGGGTTTTTTGAACCCCCAATTTTTTTATTGGCTGTGCCAAAAAAAAGCAGTTTTCTATGCATTTCAGGGGTACTGTGGGGTTTTTTTAACCCCCAATTTTTTTATTGGCTGTGCCAAAAAAAAGCAGTTTTCTATGCATTTCAGGGGTACTGTGGGGTTTTTTGAACCCCCAATTTTTTTATTGGCTGTGCCAAAAAAAAAAGCTGTTTTCTATGCATTTCAGGGGTACTGTGGGGTTTTTTGAACCCCCAATTTTTTTATTGGCTGTGCCAAAAAAAAGCAGTTTTCTATGCATTTCAGGGGTACTGTGGGGTTTTTTGAACCCCCAATTTTTTTATTGGCTGTGCCAAAAAAAGCAGTTTTCTATGCATTTCAGGGGTACTGTGGGGTTTTTTGAACCCCCAATTTTTTTATTGGCTGTGCCAAAAAAAAAGCAGTTTTCTATGCAAAAGTCCCTTTGAGTAAAAAGTCCCAAAAGTACCGTTGGGGGAAAAGTCCCTTTGGGGGAAAAGTCCCTTTGGGGGAAAAGTCCCTTTGGGGAAAAAGTCCCGTTGGGGAAAAAGTCCCAAAAGTCCCGTTGGGGAAAAAGTCCCAAAAGTCCCGTTGGGGAAAAAGTCCCTTTGGGGGAAAAGTCCCTTTGGGGAAAAGTCCCTTTGGGGAAAAAGTCCCGTTGGGGAAAAAGTCCCAAAAGTCCCGTTGGGGAAAAAGTCCCAAAAGTCCCGTTGGGGAAAAAGTCCCAAAAGTCCCTTTGGGGAAAAAGTCCCAAAAGTCCCGTTGGGGAAAAAGTACCTTTGGGGAAAAAGTCCCTTTTGGGGAAAAAGTCCCGTTGGGGGAAAAAGTCCCGTTGGGGGAAAAAGTCCCGTTGGGGGAAAAAGTCCCGTTGGGGGAAAAAGCCCCTTTGGGGGAAAAAGTCCCTTTGGGGGAAAAGTCCCGTTGGGGGAAAAGTCCCGTTGGGGAAAAGTCCCAAAAGTCCCTTTGGGGAAAAAGTCCCAAAAGTCCCGTTGGGGGAAAAGTCCCTTTGGGGAAAAAGTCCCTTTGGGGAAAAGTCCCAAAAGTCCCTTTGGGGTCCCGTTGGGGAAAAGTCCCTTTGGGGGAAAAGTCCCGTTGGGGAAAAAGTCCCAAAAGTCTCTTTGGGGCAAAAGTCCCTTTGGGGGTAAAGTCCCAAAAGTCCCGTTGGGGTCCCGTTGGGGAAAAGTCCCTTTGGGGGAAAAGTCCTGTTGGGGAAAAAGTCCCAAAAGTCTCTTTGGGGCAAAAGTCCCTTTGGGGGTAAAGTCCCAAAAGTCCCGTTGGGGAAAAAGTCCCGTTGGGGAAAAAGTCCCTTTCGGGGAAAAAGTCCCGTTGGGGAAAAAGTCCCAAAAGTCCCGTTGGGGAAAAAGTCCCGTTAGGGAAAAGTACCTTTGGGGGAAAAGTCCCTTTGGGGAAAAGGTCCCTTTCGGGGGAAAAGTCCCTTTGGGGATGAAGTCCCTTTGGGGGAAAAGTCGCTTTGGGGAAAAAGTCCCGTTGGGGAAAAAGTCCCAAAAGTCCCTTTGGGGAAAAAGTCCCAAAAGTCCCGTTGGGGAAAAGTACCTTTGGGGAAAAAGTACCTTTGGGGAAAAAGTCCCGTTGGGGAAAAAGTACCTTTGGGGAAAAAGTCCCGTTGGGGGAAAAAGTCCCGTTGGGGGAAAAAGCCCCTTTGGGGGAAAAAGTCCCTTTGGGGGAAAAGTCCCGTTGGGGGAAAAGTCCCGTTGGGGAAAAGTCCCAAAAGTCCCTTTGGGGAAAAAGTCCCAAAAGTCCCGTTGGGGGAAAAGTCCCTTTGGGGAAAAAGTCCCTTTGGGGAAAAGTCCCAAAAGTCCCTTTGGGGTCCCGTTGGGGAAAAGTCCCTTTGGGGGAAAAGTCCCGTTGGGGAAAATGTCCCAAAAGTCTCTTTGGGGCAAAAGTCCCTTTGGGGGTAAAGTCCCAAAAGTCCCGTTGGGGTCCCGTTGGGGAAAAGTCCCTTTGGGGGAAAAGTCCCGTTGGGGAAAAAGTCCCAAAAGTCTCTTTGGGGCAAAAGTCCCTTTGGGGGTAAAGTCCCAAAAGTCCCGTTGGGGAAAAAGTCCCGTTGGGGAAAAAGTCCCTTTCGGGGAAAAAGTCCCGTTGGGGAAAAAGTCCCGTTGGGGAAAAAGTCCCAAAAGTCCCGTTGGGGAAAAAGTCCCGTTAGGGAAAAGTACCTTTGGGGGAAAAGTCCCTTTGGGGAAAAGGTCCCTTTCGGGGGAAAAGTCCCTTTGGGGATGAAGTCCCTTTGGGGGAAAAGTCGCTTTGGGGAAAAAGTCCCGTTGGGGAAAAAGTCCCAAAAGTCCCTTTGGGGAAAAAGTCCCAAAAGTCCCGTTGGGGAAAAGTACCTTTGGGGAAAAAGTACCTTTGGGGAAAAAGTCCCGTTGCAAAAAAAAAAGCAGTTTTCTATGCATTTCAGGGGTACTGTGGGGTTTTTTGAACCCCCAATTTTTTTATTGGCTGTGCCAAAAAAAAGCAGTTTTCTATGCATTTCAGGGGTACTGTGGGGTTTTTTGAACCCCCAATTTTTTTATTTGGCTGTGCCAAAAAAAAAAACAGTTTTCTATGCATTTCAGGGGTACTGTGGGGTTTTTTGAACCCCCAATTTTTGTATTGGCTGTGCCAAAAAAAAGCAGTTTTCTATGCATTTCAGGGGTACTGTGGGGATTTTTGAACCCCCAATTTTTTTTATTTGGCTGTGCCAAAACAAAAGCAGTTTTCTATGCATTTCAGGGGTACTGTGGGGTTTTTTGAACTTCCAATTTTTTTATTGGCTGTGCCAAAAAAAAATCAGTTTTCTATGCATTTCAGGGGTACTGTGGGGTTTTTTGAACCCCCAATTGTTTTATTGGCTGTGCCAAAAAAAAGCAGTTTTCTATGCATTTCAGGGGTACTGTGGGGTTTTTTGAACCCCCAATTTTTTTATTTGGCTGTGCCAAAAAAAAGCAGTTTTCTATGCATTTCATGGGTACTGTGGGGTTTTTTGAACCCCCAATTTTTTTATTGGCTGTGCCAAAAAAAAGCAGTTTTCTATGCATTTCAGGGGTACTGTGGGGTTTTTTGAACCCCCAATTTTTTTATTGGCTGTGCCAAAAAAAAGCAGTTTTCTATGCATTTCAGGGGTACTGTGGGGTTTTTTTAACCCCCAATTTTTTTATTGGCTGTGCCAAAAAAAAGGAGTTTTCTATGCATTTCAGGGGTACTGTGGGGTTTTTTGAACCCCCAATTTTTTTATTGGCTGTGCCAAAAAAAAAAGCTGTTTTCTATGCATTTCAGGGGTACTGTGGGGTTTTTTGAACCCCCAATTTTTTTATTGGCTGTGCCAAAAAAAAGCAGTTTTCTATGCATTTCAGGGGTACTGTGGGGTTTTTTGAACCCCCAATTTTTTTATTGGCTGTGCCAAAAAAAGCAGTTTTCTATGCATTTCAGGGGTACTGTGGGGTTTTTTGAACCCCCAATTTTTTTATTGGCTGTGCCAAAAAAAAAGCAGTTTTCTATGCATTTCAGGGGTACTGTGGGGTTTTTAGAACCCCCAATTTTTGTATTGGCTGTGCCAAAAAAAAGCAGTTTTCTATGCATTTCAGGGGTACTGTGGGGTTTTTTGAACCCCCAATTTTTTTATTGGCTGTGCCAAAAAAAAAGCAGTTTTCTATGCATTTCAGGGGTACTGTGGGGTTTTTTGAACCCCCAATTTTTTGATTGGCTGTGCCAAAAAAAAGCAGTTTTCTATGCATTTCAGGGGTACTGTGGGGTTTTTTGAACCCCCAATTTTTTTATTTGGCTGTGCCAAAAAAAAGCAGTTTTCTATGCATTTCATGGGTACTGTGGGGTTTTTTGAACCCCCAATTTTTTTATTGGCTGTGCCAAAAAAAAGCAGTTTTCTATGCATTTCAGGGGTACTGTGGGGTTTTTTGAACCCCCAGTTTTTTTATTGGCTGTGCCAAAAAAAAGCAGTTTTCTATGCATTTCAGGGGTACTGTGGGTTTTTTTTAACCCCCAATTTTTTTATTGGCTGTGCCAAAAAAAAAGCAGTTTTCTATGCATTTCAGGGGTACTGTGGGGTTTTTTGAACCCCCAATTTTTTTATTGGCTGTGCCAAAAAAAAGCTGTTTTCTATGCATTTCAGGGGTACTGTGGGGTTTTTTGAACCCCCAATTTTTTTATTGGCTGTGCCAAAAAAAAGCAGTTTTCTATGCATTTCAGGGGTACTGTGGGTTTTTTTTAACCCCCAATGTTTGTATTGGCTGTGCCAAAAAAAAAGCAGTTTTCTATGCATTTCAGGGGTACTGTGGGGTTTTTTGAACCCCCAATTTTTTTATTGGCTGTGCCAAAAAAAAGCAGTTTTCTATGCATTTCAGGGGTACTGTGGGGTTTTTAGAACCCCCAATTTTTGTATTGGCTGTGCCAAAAAAAAAGCAGTTTTCTATGCATTTCAGGGGTACTGTGGGGTTTTTTGAACCCCCAATTTTTGTATTGGCTGTGCCAAAAAAAAGCAGTTTTCTATGCATTTCAGGGGTACTGTGGGGTTTTTTGAACCCCCAATTTTTTTAATGGCTGTGCCAAAAAAAAGCAGTTTTCTATGCATTTCAGGGGTACTGTGGGGTTTTTTGAACCCCCAATTTTTTTATTGGCTGTGCCAAAAAAAAAGCAGTTTTCTATGCATTTCAGGGGTACTGTGGGGTTTTTAGAACCCCCAATTTTTGTATTGGCTGTGCCAAAAAAAAAGCAGTTTTCTATGCATTTCAGGGGTACTGTGGGGTTTTTTGAACCCCCAATTTATTTATTGGCTGTGCCAAAAAAAAGCAGTTTTCTATGCATTTCAGGGGTACTGTGGGGTTTTTTGAACCCCCAATTTTTTTATTGGCTGTGCCAAAAAAAAGCAGTTTTCTATGCATTTCAGGGGTACTTTGGGGTTTTTTGAACCCCCAATTTTTTTATTGGCTGTGCCAAAAAAAAGCAGTTTTCTATGCATTTCAGGGGTACTGTGGGGTTTTTTGAACCCCCAATTTTTTTATTGGCTGTGCCAAAAAAAAGCAGTTTTCTATGCATTTCAGGGGTACTGTGGGGTTTTTTGAACCCCCAATTTTTGTATTGGCTGTGCCAAAAAAAAAGCAGTTTTCTATGCATTTCAGGGGTACTGTGGGGTTTTTAGAACCCCCAATTTTTGTATTGGCTGTGCCAAAAAAAAAGCAGTTTTCTATGCATTTCAGGGGTACTGTGGGGTTTTTTGAACCCCCAATTTTTTTATTGGCTGTACCAAAAAAAAGCAGTTTTCTATGCATTTCAGGGGTACTGTGGGGTTTTTTGAACCCCCCATTTTTTTATTGGCTGTGCCAAAAAAAAGCAGTTTTCTATGCATTTCAGGGGTACTGTGGGGTTTTTTGAACCCCCAATTTTTTTATTGGCTGTGCCAAAAAAAAAGCAGTTTTCTATGCATTTCAGGGGTACTGTGGGTTTTTTTGAACCCCCAATTTTTTTATTGGCTGTGCCAAAAAAAGCAGTTTTCTATGCATTTCAGGGGTACTGTGGGGTTTTTTGAACCCCCAATTTTTTTATTGGCTGTGCCAAAAAAAAAGCAGTTTTCTATGCATTTCAGGGGTACTGTGGGGTTTTTTGAACCCCCAATTATTTTATTGGCTGTGCCAAAAAAAAGCAGTTTTCTATGCATTTCAGGGGTACTGTGGGTTTTTTTTAACCCCCAATTTTTTTATTGGCTGTGCAAAAAAAAAGCAGTTTTCTATGCATTTCAGGGGTACTGTGGGGTATTTTGAACCCCCAATTTTTTTATTAGCTGTGCCAAAAAAGAGCAGTTTTCTATGCATTTCACAGTACCCCATTTCAGGGGTACTGTGGGGTTTTTTGAACCCCCAATTTTTGTATTGGCTGTGCCAAAAAAAAAACAGTTTTCTATGCATTTCAGGGGTACTGTGGGGTTTTTTGAACCCCCAATTTTTTTATTGGCTGTGCCAAAAAAAAGCAGTTTTCTATGCATTTCAGGGGTACTGTGGGGTATTTTGAACCCCCAATTTTTTTATTAGCTGTGCCAAAAAAAAGCAGTTTTCTATGCATTTCAGGGGTACTGTGGGGTTTTTTGAACCCCCAATTTTTTTATTGGCTGTGCCAAAAAAAAGCAGTTTTCTATGCATTTCAGGGGTACTGTGGGTTTTTTTGAACCCCCAATTTTTTTATTGGCTGTGCCAAAAAAAAGCAGTTTTCTATGCATTTCAGGGGTACTGTGGGGTTTTTTGAACCCCCAATTCTTTTATTGGCTGTGCCAAAAAAAAGCAGTTTTCTATGCATTTCAGGGGTACTGTGGGGTTTTTTGAACCCCCAATTTTTGTATTGGCTGTGCCAAAAAAAAAGCAGTTTTCTATGCATTTCAGGGGTACTGTGGGGTTTTTTGAACCCCCAATTTTTTTATTGGCTGTGCCAAAAAAAAAGCAGTTTTCTATGCATTTCAGGGGTACTGTGGGGTTTTTTGAACCCCCAATTTTTTTATTGGCTGTGCCAAAAAAATGCAGTTTTCTATGCATTTCAGGGGTACTGTGGGGTTTTTTGAACCCCCAATTTTTTTATTGGCTGTGCCAAAAAAAAAGCAGTTTTCTATGCATTTCAGGGGTACTGTGGGGTTTTTTAAACCCTCAATTTTTTTATTGGCTGTGCCAAAAAAAAGCAGTTTTCTATGCATTTCAGGGGTACTGTGGGGTTTTTTGAACCCCCAATTTTTTTATTGGCTGTGCCAAAAAAAAGCAGTTTTCTATGCATTTCAGGGGTACTGTGGGGTTTTTTGAACCCCCAATTTTTTTATTGGCTGTGCCAAAAAAAAAGCAGTTTTCTATGCATTTCATGGGTACTGTGGGGTTTTTTGAACCCCCAATTTTTTTATTGGCTGTGCCAAAAAAAAGCAGTTTTCTATGCATTTCAGGGGTACTGTGGGGTTTTTTGAACCCCCAATTTTTTTATTGGCTGTGCCAAAAAAAAGCAGTTTTCTATGCATTTCAGGGGTACTGTGGGGTTTTTTGAACCCCCAATTTTTTTATTGGCTGTGCCAAAAAAAAGCAGTTTTCTATGCATTTCAGGGGTACTGTGGGGTTTTTTGAACCCCCAATTTTTTTATTGGCTGTGCCAAAAAAAAAGCAGTTTTCTATGCATTTCAGGGGTACTGTGGGGTTTTTAGAACCCCCAATTTTTGTATTGGCTGTGCCAAAAAAAAAGCAGTTTTCTATGCATTTCAGGGGTACTGTGGGGTTTTTTGAACCCCCAATTTTTTTATTGGCTGTGCCAAAAAAAAGCAGTTTTCTATGCATTTCAGGGGTACTGTGGGGTTTTTTGAACCCCCAATTTTTTTATTGGCTGTGCCAAAAAAAAGCAGTTTTCTATGCATTTCAGGGGTACTGTGGGGTTTTTTGAACCCCCAATTTTTTTATTGGCTTTGCCAAAAAAAAGCAGTTTTCTATGCATTTCAGGGGTACTTTGGGTTTTTTTGAACCCCCAATTTTTTTATTGGCTGTGCCAAAAAAAAGCAGTTTTCTATGCATTTCAGGGGTACTGTGGGTTTTTTTGAACCCCCAATTTTTTTATTGGCTGTGCCAAAAAAAGCAGTTTTCTATGCATTTCAGGGGTACTGTGGGGTTTTTTGAACCCCCAATTTTTGTATTGGCTGTGCCAAAAAAAAAGCAGTTTTCTATGCATTTCAGGGGTACTGTGGGGTTTTTAGAACCCCCAATTTTTGTATTGGCTGTGCCAAAAAAAAAGCAGTTTTCTATGCATTTCAGGGGTACTGTGGGGTTTTTTGAACCCCCAATTTTTTTATTGGCTGTGCCAAAAAAAAGCAGTTTTCTATGCATTTCAGGGGTACTGTGGGGTTTTTTGAACCCCCCATTTTTTTATTGGCTGTGCCAAAAAAAAGCAGTTTTCTATGCATTTCAGGGGTACTGTGGTTTTTTTTGAACCCCCCCATTTTTTTATTGGCTGTGCCAAAAAAAAACAGTTTTCTATGCATTTCAGGGGTACTGTGGGGTTTTTTGAACCCCCAATTTTTTTATTTGGCTGTGCCAAAAAAAAAGCAGTTTTCTATGCATTTCAGGGGTACTGTGGGGTTTTTTGAACCCCCAATTTTTTTATTGGCTGTGCCAAAAAAAAGCAGTTTTCTATGCATTTCAGGGGTACTGTGGGGTTTTTTGAACCCCCAATTTTTGTATTGGCTGTGCCAAAAAAAAGCAGTTTTCTATGCATTTCAGGGGTACTTTGGGGTTTTTTGAACCCCCAATTTTTTTTTGGCTGTGCCAAAAAAAAGCAGTTTTCTATGCATTTCAGGGGTACTGTGGGGTTTTTTGAACCCCCAATTTTTTTATTGGCTGTGCAAAAAAAAACAGTTTTCTATGCATTTCAGGGGTACTGTGGGGTTTTTTGAACCCCCAATTTTTTTATTGGCTGTGCCAAAAAAAGCAGTTTTCTATGCATTTCAGGGGTACTGTGGGGTTTTTTGAACCCCCAATTTTTTTATTGGCTGTGCCAAAAAAAAAAGCAGTTTTCTATGCATTTCAGGGGTACTGTGGGGTTTTTAGAACCCCCAATTTTTGTATTGGCTGTGCCAAAAAAAAGCAGTTTTCTATGCATTTCAGGGGTACTGTGGGGTTTTTTGAACCCCCAATTTTTTTATTGGCTGTGCCAAAAAAAAGCAGTTTTCTATGCATTTCAGGGGTACTGTGGGGTTTTTTGAACCCCCAATTTTTTTATTGGCTGTGCCAAAAAAAAAGCAGTTTTCTATGCATTTCAGGGGTACTGTGGGGTTTTTTAAACCCTCAACTTTTTTTATTGGCTGTGCCAAAAAAAAGCAGTTTTCTATGCATTTCAGGGGTACTGTGGGGTTTTTTGAACCCCCAATTTTTTTATTGGCTGTGCCAAAAAAAAGCAGTTTTCTATGCATTTCAGGGGTACTGTGGGGTTTTTTGAACCCCCAATTTTTTTATTGGCTGTGCCAAAAAAAAGCAGTTTTCTATACATTTCATGGGTACTGTGGGGTTTTTTGAACCCCCAATTTTTTTATTGGCTGTGCCAAAAAATAAAGCAGTTTTCTATGCATTTCAGGGGTACTGTGGGGTTTTTTGAACCCCCAATTTTTTTATTGGCTGTGCCAAAAAAAAGCAGTTTTCTATGCATTTCAGGGGTACTGTGGGTTTTTTTTAACCCCCAATTTTTTTATTGGCTGTGCCAAAAAAAAAGCAGTTTTCTATGCATTTCAGGGGTACTGTGGGGTTTTTTGAACCCCCAATGTTTTTTATTGGCTGTGCCAAAAAAAAGCAGTTTTCTATGCATTTCAGGGGTACTGTGGGGTTTTTTGAACCCCCAATTTTTTTATTGGCTGTGCCAAAAAAAAGCAGTTTTCTATGCATTTCAGGGGTACTGTGGGGTTTTTTGAACCCCCAATTTTTTTATTGGCTGTGCCAAAAAAAAGCAGTTTTCTATGCATTTCAGGGGTACTGTGGGGTTTTTTGAACCCCCAATTTTTTTATTGGCTGTGCCAAAAAAAAGCAGTTTTCTATGCATTTCAGGGGTACTGTGGGGTTTTTAGAACCCCCAATTTTTGTATTGGCTGTGCCAAAAAAAAAGCAGTTTTCTATGCATTTCAGGGGTACTGTGGGGTTTTTTGAACCCCCAATTTTTTTATTGGCTGTGCCAAAAAAAAGCAGTTTTCTATGCATTTCAGGGGTACTGTGGGGTTTTTTGAACCCCCAATTTTTTTATTGGCTGTGCCAAAAAAAAACAGTTTTCTATGCATTTCAGGGGTACTGTGGGGTTTTTTGAACCCCCAATTTTTTTATTGGCTGTGCAAAAAAAAAGCAGTTTTCTATGCATTTCAGGGGTACTTTGGGGTTTTTTGAACCCCAAATTTTTTTATTGGCTGTGCCAAAAAAAAGCAGTTTTCTATGCATTTCAGGGGTACTGTGGGGTTTTTTGAACCCCCAATTTTTTTATTGGCTGTGCCAAAAAAAAGCAGTTTTCTATGCATTTCAGGGGTACTGTGGGGTTTTTTGAACCCCCAATTTTTGTATTGGCTGTGCCAAAAAAAAAGCAGTTTTCTATGCATTTCAGGGGTACTGTGGGGTATTTTGAACCCCCAATTTTTTTATTAGCTGTGCAAAAAAAAAGCAGTTTTCTATGCATTTCAGGGGTACTGTGGGGTTTTTTGAACCCCCAATTTTTTTATTGGCTGTGCCAAAAAAAAGCAGTTTTCTATGCATTTCAGGGGTACTGTGGGGTTTTTTGAACCCCCAATTTTTTTATTGACTGTGCCAAAAAAAAAGCAGTTTTCTATGTATTTCAGGGGTACTGTGGGGTTTTTTGAACCCCCAATTTTTTTATTGGCTGTGCCAAAAAAAAAGCAGTTTTCTATGCATTTCAGGGGTACTGTGGGGTTTTTTGAACCCCCAATTTTTTTATTGGCTGTGCCAAAAAAAAGCAGTTTTCTATGCATTTCAGGGGTACTTTGGGGTTTTTTGAACCCCCAATTTTTTTATTGGCTGTGCCAAAAAAAAAGCAGTTTTCTATGCATTTCAGGGGTACTGTGGGGTTTTTTGAACCCCCAATTTTTTTATTGGCTGTGCCAAAAAAAAGCAGTTTTCTATGCATTTCAGGGGTACTGTGGGGTTTTTTGAACCCCCAATTTTTTTATTGGCTGTGCCAAAAAAAAGCAGTTTTCTATGCATTTCAGGGGTACTGTGGGGTTTTTTGAACCCCCAATTTTTTTATTGGCTGTGCCAAAAAAAAGCAGTTTTCTATGCATTTCAGGGGTACTGTGGGGTTTTTTGAACCCCCAATTTTTTTATTGGCTGTGCCAAAAAAAAGCAGTTTTCTATGCATTTCAGGGGTACTGTGGGGTTTTTTTAACCCCCAATTTTTTTATTGGCTGTGCCAAAAAAAAAGCAGTTTTCTATGCATTTCAGGGGTACTGTGGGGTTTTTTGAACCCCCAATTTTTTTATTGGCTGTGCCAAAAAAAAGCAGTTTTCTATGCATTTCAGGGGTACTGTGGGGTTTTTTGAACCCCCAATTTTTGTATTGGCTGTGCCAAAAAAAAGCAGTTTTCTATGCATTTCAGGGGTACTGTGGGGTTTTTTGAACCCCCAATTTTTTTATTGGCTGTGCCAAAAAAAAGCAGTTTTCTATGCATTTCATGGGTACTGTGGGGTTTTTTGAACCCCCAATTTCTTTATTGGCTGTGCCAAAAAAAAAGCAGTTTTCTATGCATTTCAGGGGTACTGTGGGGTTTTTTGAACCCCCAATTTTTTTATTGGCTGTGCCAAAAAAAAGCAGTTTTCTATGCATTTCAGGGGTACTGTGGGGTTTTTTTAACCCCCAATTTTTTTATTGGCTGTGCCAAAAAAAAAGCAGTTTTCTATGCATTTCAGGGGTACTGTGGGGTTTTTTGAACCCCCAAATTTTTTTATTGAAAAAAAGCAGTTTTCTATGCATTTCAGGGGTACTGTGGGGTTTTTTGAACCCCCAATTTTTTTATTGGCTGTGCCAAAAAAAAGCAGTTTTCTATGCATTTCAGGGGTACTGTGGGGTTTTTTGAACCCCCCATTTTTTTATTGGCTGTGCCAAAAAAAAGCAGTTTTCTATGCATTTCAGGGGTACTGTGGGGTTTTTTGAACCCCCAATTTTTTTATTGGCTGTGCCAAAAAAAAAAGCAGTTTTCTATGCATTTCAGGGGTACTGTGGGGTTTTTTGAACCCCCAATTTTTTTATTGGCTGTGCCAAAAAAAAGCAGTTTTCTATGCATTTCAGGGGTACTGTGGGGTTTTTTGAACCCCCATTTTTTTTTGTGGCTGTGCCAAAAAAAACCAGTTTTCTATGCATTTCAGGGGTACTGTGGGGTTTTTTGAACCCCCAATTTTTTTGACCTTTCTAGCGATTTGACCTTTGACCTTTTGACCTTTGACCTTTTGACCTTTGACCTTTCTAGCGTTTTGGCCAAAAAAAAGCAGTTTTCTATGCATTTCAGGGGTACTGTGGGGTTTTTTGAACCCCCAATTTTTTTATTGGCTGTGCCAAAAAAAAGCAGTTTTCTATGCATTTCAGGGGTACTGTGGGGTTTTTTGAACCCCCAATTTTTTTATTGGCTGTGCCAAAAAAAAAACAGTTTTCTATGCATTTCAGGGGTACTGTGGGGTTTTTTGAACCCCCAATTTTTTTATTGGCTGTGCAAAAAAAAAGCAGTTTTCTATGCATTTCAGGGGTACTTTGGGGTTTTTTGAACCCCAAATTTTTTTATTGGCTGTGCCAAAAAAAAGCAGTTTTCTATGCATTTCAGGGGTACTGTGGGGTTTTTTGAACCCCCAATTTTTTTATTGGCTGTGCCAAAAAAAAGCAGTTTTCTATGCATTTCAGGGGTACTGTGGGGTTTTTTGAACCCCCAATTTTTGTATTGGCTGTGCCAAAAAAAAAGCAGTTTTCTATGCATTTCAGGGGTACTGTGGGGTATTTTGAACCCCCAATTTTTTTATTAGCTGTGCAAAAAAAAAGCAGTTTTCTATGCATTTCAGGGGTACTGTGGGGTTTTTTGAACCCCCAATTTTTTTATTGGCTGTGCCAAAAAAAAGCAGTTTTCTATGCATTTCAGGGGTACTGTGGGGTTTTTTGAACCCCCAATTTTTTTATTGACTGTGCCAAAAAAAAAGCAGTTTTCTATGTATTTCAGGGGTACTGTGGGGTTTTTTGAACCCCCAATTTTTTTATTGGCTGTGCCAAAAAAAAAGCAGTTTTCTATGCATTTCAGGGGTACTGTGGGGTTTTTTGAACCCCCAATTTTTTTATTGGCTGTGCCAAAAAAAAGCAGTTTTCTATGCATTTCAGGGGTACTTTGGGGTTTTTTGAACCCCCAATTTTTTTATTGGCTGTGCCAAAAAAAAAGCAGTTTTCTATGCATTTCAGGGGTACTGTGGGGTTTTTTGAACCCCCAATTTTTTTATTGGCTGTGCCAAAAAAAAGCAGTTTTCTATGCATTTCAGGGGTACTGTGGGGTTTTTTGAACCCCCAATTTTTTTATTGGCTGTGCCAAAAAAAAGCAGTTTTCTATGCATTTCAGGGGTACTGTGGGGTTTTTTGAACCCCCAATTTTTTTATTGGCTGTGCCAAAAAAAAGCAGTTTTCTATGCATTTCAGGGGTACTGTGGGGTTTTTTGAACCCCCAATTTTTTTATTGGCTGTGCCAAAAAAAAGCAGTTTTCTATGCATTTCAGGGGTACTGTGGGGTTTTTTTAACCCCCAATTTTTTTATTGGCTGTGCCAAAAAAAAAGCAGTTTTCTATGCATTTCAGGGGTACTGTGGGGTTTTTTGAACCCCCAATTTTTTTATTGGCTGTGCCAAAAAAAAGCAGTTTTCTATGCATTTCAGGGGTACTGTGGGGTTTTTTGAACCCCCAATTTTTGTATTGGCTGTGCCAAAAAAAAGCAGTTTTCTATGCATTTCAGGGGTACTGTGGGGTTTTTTGAACCCCCAATTTTTTTATTGGCTGTGCCAAAAAAAAGCAGTTTTCTATGCATTTCATGGGTACTGTGGGGTTTTTTGAACCCCCAATTTCTTTATTGGCTGTGCCAAAAAAAAAGCAGTTTTCTATGCATTTCAGGGGTACTGTGGGGTTTTTTGAACCCCCAATTTTTTTATTGGCTGTGCCAAAAAAAAGCAGTTTTCTATGCATTTCAGGGGTACTGTGGGGTTTTTTTAACCCCCAATTTTTTTATTGGCTGTGCCAAAAAAAAAGCAGTTTTCTATGCATTTCAGGGGTACTGTGGGGTTTTTTGAACCCCCAAATTTTTTTATTGAAAAAAAGCAGTTTTCTATGCATTTCAGGGGTACTGTGGGGTTTTTTGAACCCCCAATTTTTTTATTGGCTGTGCCAAAAAAAAGCAGTTTTCTATGCATTTCAGGGGTACTGTGGGGTTTTTTGAACCCCCCATTTTTTTATTGGCTGTGCCAAAAAAAAGCAGTTTTCTATGCATTTCAGGGGTACTGTGGGGTTTTTTGAACCCCCAATTTTTTTATTGGCTGTGCCAAAAAAAAAAGCAGTTTTCTATGCATTTCAGGGGTACTGTGGTTTTTTTTGAACCCCCAATTTTTTTATTGGCTGTGCCAAAAAAAGCAGTTTTCTATGCATTTCAGGGGTACTGTGGGGTTTTTTGAACCCCCAATTTTTTTATTGGCTGTGCCAAAAAAAAGCAGTTTTCTATGCATTTCAGGGGTACTGTGGGGTTTTTTGAACCCCCAATTTTTTTATTGGCTGTGCCAAAAAAAAGCAGTTTTCTATGCATTTCAGGGGTACTGTGGGGTTTTTTGAACCCCCAATTTTTTTATTGGCTGTGCCAAAAAAAAAGCAGTTTTCTATGCATTTCAGGGGTACTGTGGGGTTTTTTGAACCCCCAATTTTTGTATTGGCTGTGCCAAAAAAAAGCAGTTTTCTATGCATTTCAGGGGTACTGTGGGGTTTTTTGAACCCCCAATTTTTTTATTGGCTGTGCCAAAAAAAAGCAGTTTTCTATGCATTTCATGGGTACTGTGGGGTTTTTTGAACCCCCAATTTCTTTATTGGCTGTGCCAAAAAAAAAGCAGTTTTCTATGCATTTCAGGGGTACTGTGGGGTTTTTTGAACCCCCAATTTTTTTATTGGCTGTGCCAAAAAAAAGCAGTTTTCTATGCATTTCAGGGGTACTGTGGGGTTTTTTTAACCCCCAATTTTTTTATTGGCTGTGCCAAAAAAAAAGCAGTTTTCTATGCATTTCAGGGGTACTGTGGGGTTTTTTGAACCCCCAAATTTTTTTATTGAAAAAAAGCAGTTTTCTATGCATTTCAGGGGTACTGTGGGGTTTTTTGAACCCCCAATTTTTTTATTGGCTGTGCCAAAAAAAAGCAGTTTTCTATGCATTTCAGGGGTACTGTGGGGTTTTTTGAACCCCCCATTTTTTTATTGGCTGTGCCAAAAAAAAGCAGTTTTCTATGCATTTCAGGGGTACTGTGGGGTTTTTTGAACCCCCAATTTTTTTATTGGCTGTGCCAAAAAAAAAAGCAGTTTTCTATGCATTTCAGGGGTACTGTGGTTTTTTTTGAACCCCCAATTTTTTTATTGGCTGTGCCAAAAAAAGCAGTTTTCTATGCATTTCAGGGGTACTGTGGGGTTTTTTGAACCCCCAATTTTTTTATTGGCTGTGCCAAAAAAAAGCAGTTTTCTATGCATTTCAGGGGTACTGTGGGGTTTTTTGAACCCCCAATTTTTTTATTGGCTGTGCCAAAAAAAAGCAGTTTTCTATGCATTTCAGGGGTACTGTGGGGTTTTTTGAACCCCCAATTTTTTTATTGGCTGTGCCAAAAAAAAAGCAGTTTTCTATGCATTTCAGGGGTACTGTGGGGTTTTTTGAACCCCCAAATTTTTTTATTGAAAAAAAGCAGTTTTCTATGCATTTCAGGGGTACTGTGGGGTTTTTTGAACCCCCAATTTTTTTATTGGCTGTGCCAAAAAAAAGCAGTTTTCTATGCATTTCAGGGGTACTGTGGGGTTTTTTGAACCCCCCATTTTTTTATTGGCTGTGCCAAAAAAAAGCAGTTTTCTATGCATTTCAGGGGTACTGTGGGGTTTTTTGAACCCCCAATTTTTTTATTGGCTGTGCCAAAAAAAAAAGCAGTTTTCTATGCATTTCAGGGGTACTGTGGTTTTTTTTGAACCCCCAATTTTTTTATTGGCTGTGCCAAAAAAAGCAGTTTTCTATGCATTTCAGGGGTACTGTGGGGTTTTTTGAACCCCCAATTTTTTTATTGGCTGTGCCAAAAAAAAGCAGTTTTCTATGCATTTCAGGGGTACTGTGGGGTTTTTTGAACCCCCAATTTTTTTATTGGCTGTGCCAAAAAAAAGCAGTTTTCTATGCATTTCAGGGGTACTGTGGGGTTTTTTGAACCCCCAATTTTTTTATTGGCTGTGCCAAAAAAAAGCAGTTTTCTATGCATTTCAGGGGTACTGTGGGGTATTTTGAACCCCCAATTTTTTTATTAGCTGTGCCAAAAAAAAGCAGTTTTCTATGCATTTCACAGTACCCCATTTCAGGGGTACTGTGGGGTTTTTTGAACCCCCAATTTTTGTATTGGCTGTGCCAAAAAAAAAAACAGTTTTCTATGCATTTCAGGGGTACTGTGGGGTTTTTTGAACCCCCAATTTTTTTATTGGCTGTGCCAAAAAAAAGCAGTTTTCTATGCATTTCAGGGGTAATGTGGGGTTTTTTGAACCCCCAATTTTTTTATTAGCTGTGCCAAAAAAAAGCAGTTTTCTATGCATTTCAGGGGTACTGTGGGGTTTTTTGAACCCCCAATTTTTGTATTGGCTGTGCCAAAAAAAAGCAGTTTTCTATGCATTTCAGGGGTACTGTGGGGTTTTTTGAACCCCCAATTTTTTTATTGGCTGTGCCAAAAAAAAGCAGTTTTCTATGCATTTCAGGGGTACTGTGGGGTTTTTTGAACCCCCAATTTTTTTATTGGCTGTGCCAAAAAAAAAGCAGTTTTCTATGCATTTCAGGGGTACTGTGGGGTTTTTTGAACCCCCAATTTTTTTATTGGCTGTGCCAAAAAAAAGCAGTTTTCTATGCATTTCAGGGGTACTGTGGGGTTTTTTGAACCCCCAATTTTTTTATTGGCTGTGCCAAAAAAAGCAGTTTTCTATGCATTTCAGGGGTACTGTGGGGTTTTTTGAACCCCCAATTTTTTTATTGGCTGTGCCAAAAAAAAGCAGTTTTCTATGCATTTCAGGGGTACTGTGGGGTTTTTTGAACCCCCAATTTTTGTATTGGCTGTGCCAAAAAAAAGCAGTTTTCTATGCATTTCAGGGGTACTGTGGGGTTTTTTGAACCCCCAATTTTTTTTATTGGCTGTGCCAAAAAAAAGCAGTTTTCTATGCATTTCAGGGGTGCTGTGGGGTTTTTTGAAACCCCAATTTTTGTATTGGCTGTGCCAAAAAAAAAGCAGTTTTCTATGCATTTCAGGGGTACTGTGGGGTTTTTTGAACCCCCAATTTTTGTATTGGCTGTGCCAAAAAAAGCAGTTTTCTATGCATTTCAGGGGTACTGTGGGGTTTTTTGAACCCCCAACTTTTTTTATTGGCTGTGCCAAAAAAAAGCAGTTTTCTATGCATTTCAGGGGTACTGTGGGGTTTTTTGAACCCCCAATTTTTTTATTGGCTGTGCCAAAAAAAAGCAGTTTTCTTTGCATTTCAGGGGTACTGTGGGGTTTTTTGAACCCCCAATTTTTGTATTAGCTGTGCCAAAAAAAAGCAGTTTTCTATGCATTTCAGGGGTACTGTCGGGTTTTTTGAACCCCCAATTTTTTGATTGGCTGTGCCAAAAAAAAGCAGTTTTCTATGCATTTCAGGGGTACTGTGGGGTTTTTTGAACCCCCAATTTTTTTATTGGCTGTGCCAAAAAAAAGCAGTTTTCTATGCATTTCAGGGGTAATGTGGGGTTTTTTGAACGACTTTTCAAAAGTCAAATACTGACTTTGACTTTTCAAAAGTCAAATACTGACTTTTCTCAAGGGGGCGCTGTTTTTCCTTTGTCTTGTCAATATTAAACCGAGCGGGGTATCTCGGCCGTCCCTGGGCCGTTTCGTACGGGGGGAATCTCGTTCGAACCGGGCCGCCGTCCCGGACACGCTCCCGGTGGTCTCGTGCCCAGGTGGGGGTCCGCGGGGGTCCGCGGGGGTCCGTGGGGTATGCACATACACGCACGCGCGCACGCCGCACACACACGCGTGTGTATAGAGGGAGGGCGGGGGTTCTCAAGGTTCGGGGACCCCTAGGGACCCCCAGGGACCCCCCAGGGACCCCCACATGGTAACTCTTTCATTTCTCAACCGTTTTGGACGAGGGTTGGTTTGTTGGAATCGTGTCACCCCCGTGGGGGCGTTTTTGGGGGTCTCAAGGTTCGGGGACCCCTGGGGACCCCCAGGGACCCCCCAGGGACCCCCACATGGTAACTCTTTAATTTCTCTACTATTTTGGACGGGGGTGGGTTCGTTGGAATCGTGTCGCCCCCCTGGGTGCGTTTTTGGGGGTCTCAAGGTTCGGGGACCCCTAGGGACCCCCAGGGACCCCCCAGGGACCCCCACATGGTAACTCTTTCATTTCTCAACCGTTTTGGACGAGGGTGGGTTTGTTGGAATCGTGTCACCCCCGTGGGGGCGTTTTTGGGGGTCTCAAGGTTCGGGGACCCCTAGGGACCCCCAGGGACCCCCCCAGGGACCCCCACATGGTAACTCTTTCATTTCTCAACCGTTTTGGACGAGGGTGGGTTTGTTGTAATCGTGTCACCCCCGTGGGGGCGTTTTTGGGGGCCCCCAGGGACCCCCCAGGGACCCCCACATGGTAACTCTTTAATTTCTCTACCATTTTGGACGGGGGTGGGTTCGTTGGAATCGTGTCGCCCCCCTGGGTGCGTTTTTGGGGGTCTCAAGGTTCGGGGACCCCTGGGGACCCCCAGGGACCCCCCAGGGACCCCCACATGGTAACTCTTTCATTTCTCTACTATTTTGGACGGGGGTGGGTTCGTTGGAATCGTGTCGCCCCCCTGGGTGCGTTTTTGGGGGTCTCAAGGTTCGGGGACCCCTAGGGACCCCCCAGGGACCCCCACATGGTAACTCTTTCATTTCTCAACCGTTTTGGACGAGGGTGGGTTTGTTGGAATCGTGTCACCCCCGTGGGGGCGTTTTTGGGGGTCTCAAGGTTCGGGGACCCCTAGGGACCCCCAGGGACCCCCCCAGGGACCCCCACATGGTAACTCTTTCATTTCTCAACCGTTTTGGACGAGGGTGGGTTTGTTGGAATCGTGTCACCCCCGTGGGGGCGTTTTTGGGGGCCCCCAGGGACCCCCCAGGGACCCCCACATGGTAACTCTTTAATTTCTCTACCATTTTGGACGGGGGTGGGTTCGTTGGAATCGTGTCGCCCCCCTGGGTGCGTTTTTGGGGGTCTCAAGGTTCGGGGACCCCTAGGGACCCCCAGGGACCCCCCCAGGGACCCCCACATGGTAACTCTTTCATTTCTCAACCGTTTTGGACGAGGGTGGGTTTGTTGAAATCGTGTCACCCCCGTGGGGCGTTTTTGGGGGTCTCAAGGTTCGGGGACCACTGGGGACCCCCAGGGACCCCCCAGGGACCCCCAGGGACCCCCACATGGTAACTCTTTCATTTCTCTACCATTTTGGACGGGGGTGGGTTCGTTGGAATCGTGTCGCCCCCCTGGGTGCGCTTTTGGGGGTCTCAAGGTTCGGGGACCCCTAGGGACCCCCCCAGGTACCCCCACATGGTAACTCTTTCATTTCTCAACCGTTTTGGACGAGAGTGGGTTTGTTGGAATCGTGTCACCCCCGTGGGGGCGTTTTTGGGGGTCTCAAGGTTCGGGGACCCCTAGGGACCCCCAGGGACCCCCCCAGGGACCCCCACATGGTAACTCTTTCATTTCTCAACCGTTTT
Organism: Electrona antarctica; assembly: GCF_951216825.1. NCBI lineage: Eukaryota > Metazoa > Chordata > Actinopteri > Myctophiformes > Myctophidae > Electrona > Electrona antarctica. Next base: position 4,099,589 of record NC_136807.1, read on the forward strand.
GGACGAGAGTGGGTTTGTTGGAATCGTGTCACCCCCGTGGGGGCGTTTTTGGGGGTCTCAAGGTTCGGGGACCCCTGGGGACCCCCAGGGACCCCCCAGGGACCCCCACATGGTAACTCTTTAATTTCTCTACCATTTTGGACGGGGGTGGGTTCGTTGGAATCGTGTCGCCCCCCTGGGTGCGTTTTTGGGGGTCTCAAGGTTCGGGGACCCCCAGGGACCCCCACATGGTAACTCTTTCATTTCTCAACCGTTTTGGACGAGGGTGGGTTTGTTGGAATCGTGTCACCCCCGTGGGGCGTTTTTGGGGGTCTCAACGTTCGGGGACCACTGGGGGCCCCCAGGGACCCCCCAGGGACCCCCACATGGTAACTCTTTCATTTCTCTACCATTTTGGACGGGGGTGGGTTCGTTGGAATCGTGTCGCCCCCCTGGGTGCGCTTTTGGGGGTCTCAAGGTTCGGAGACCCCTAGGGACCCCCAGGGACCCCCCCAGGGACCCCCACATGGTAACTCTTTTATTTCTCAACCACTTTGGACGGGGGTGGGTTCGTTGGAATCGTGTCGCCCCCCTGGGTGCGTTTTTTGGGGTCTCAAGGTTCGGGGACCCCTAGGGACACTCAGGGACCCCCCCAGGGACCCCCAGGGACCTCCCAGGGACCCCCACATGGTAACTCTTTCATTTCTCTACCATTTTGGACGGGGGTGGGTTCGTTGGAATCGTGTCGCCCCCCTGGGTGCGCTTTTGGGGGTCTCAAGGTTCGGGGACCCCTAGGGACCCCCAAGGACCCCCCCAGGTACCCCCACATGGTAACTCTTTCATTTCTCAACCGTTTTGGACGAGAGTGGGTTTGTTGGAATCGTGTCACCCCCGTGGGGGCGTTTTTGGGGGTCTCAAGGTTCGGGGACCCCAGGGACCCCCACATGGTAACTCTTTCATTTCTCTACCATTTTGGACGGGGGTGGGTTCGTTGGAATCGTGTCGCCCCCCTGGGTGCGTTTTTGGGGGTCTCAAGGTTCGGGGACCCCCAGGGACCCCCCAGGGACCCCCACATGGTAACTCTTTAATTTCTCAACCGTTTTGGACGAGGGTGGGTTTGTTGGAATCATGTCGCCCCCTGGGGGTGTCTTTGGGGTTCTCAAGGTACCTATGTAGAGAGAGACAGACATCATGTTCAGACAGAGAGAGAGACAGAGATCATGCCCCATCATGTTTGAAGAGAGAGACAACCCTAGCACACAACCCTAGCACACAACACACAACCCTAGCACACAACCCTACTTGTAGATCGGCTATTTTGTAAACCTTCTAGGGGCTATATCTCCATGGGGAAATTATTTTAGAAGCCCATCTTTGGATATGTTATAGAGCTCGTCAAGATGAACAATCTGAGGCGTGTTTCGTGTTTCGTGTTTTCTACGCGAACTCTATAATTAGCCAACTAGGGGCCAATTAAGGCACTTCTGGTTGTCGGATTGAGATATAACCTACATATTCTGATTCAGCGCCATTGGTTTAGTGGGGTTAGAAGGAGTTTTGGAGCAAAATAACTAAAATTCGAGAAAATATGATTTTTTTTTAACTTTCAAACAGCAATTTGACCCATTTCTAAGTCTTCTAGACAGTTAAAACTAACACCATTAGATTTCCCTTACTTGACATAGGGGGGGGGAAGTGTATTTAGAGGAATCCTTAAAAAAATTGATATTTTATAACGCGTTAAAATCAATTAAAAATCCAAAATGTGTCCGTTTGTTTTGAGCAGGCAAATTTCTTCTTCTTCTCATCCAGCTGAATCCAATGAACTTGGTCCTGAGACTCTACGACACTTCTAACTATCAAAGGTCACGCCCGTGACCTTTGTATGGCG